>NW_020454938.1:899074-911557 GCF_003342845.1 Nothoprocta perdicaria | reverse complement strand
GGATATGTATTTGCACAGAGTATGGATATGTATTTGCACAGAGTATGGATAACACCCACCAAGAGCAGTCCCTGTGGAAGCTCGTTCCCATGTGCTTCGCTTTGAGTCCTAGGCTGAGCTTTCCTGTGTAAGGCTCCCTATGTAAGGCACCCAGAAAGGCTCAAGGCATTTCCATCAGGGTGCAATGACCAGGGTTGTCATCCCCTGCTCCCAGGATGTCCATAAAAACCCCAGCATCTCAAGTCCTCCCTGCTCTCCTCTGGCTTGAAGGGACCAGCAAATCCAAAAGCTGCTGCAGAGAGCCAAAGAGGCAATGTATGCACACACACTTGCACATGAACATCCACTTTATTCCTTCACAAAATCAGATTAAAAAGCTATGGATTCCTAGATGATGTAAGTAAGTCTGAACTATTAGCTGGTACTGCCTCCACCTATGAAAGAAACCTCATTTGGAGAATATAAATAGTTTTTAATCTCAGAGCCCAGGAAACAGTTTATCTCAGCAAAACGACAAGTACTTTTGTCCCTGGATTCTCTCTCTAGCATCTTTCTCTCCACATCTCTGCAAACTCTTTTTTTTTTTCTCCATTGTGCAGCACCGGGAATACATCACACAAATATGCATGAGCATGACTTCTTTATCCCAAGACACTTGCAAACATAACAGAAAACAGGCCAAAAGAACATATATTTTACTCCAAACTAAGCCATTTATATAGCCTCCATCACTGTGCCATCCATCCAAACACTTTGTTAGTCCCAGGATTTGTGCGTCCTTATTATTGTTTTATGAAATTTCATTTTTGTTAGTCCCATGACTTCTGTGCAACTTTTTATTATATTAATGAAATTTCATTTCCTGTCATCTGCTGGGATTGTATTTCGATGGGAAGACTTGGGTTTACAAGTCTGGCCCCAAGAAGTGAGGTGTAAAAGACTCCACTCCCCAGTGGGCAGTCTCAGAGCCCCAGATCCAAAGAGATCACAACCAAGCAGAGGAGGCACTTCTTGCTTCCAGGCTGTCCATTCCAACTCTAAAGTTTGCTCCCCCTCAGAGAGGGAAGTGAACTGGAAGGTTCCAGCTCCCAAATCCTCGCTCGGCCAGATCATGTTCCTCCTTCTGCACTGATGGACTAATAGGTTTCAAAAGCATCTCAGTTCTCTGGCTGCAGGAACCTCTAGCAAACAGTTACCGCGCGTATCTGAGACTTGGATGTTTCTTAGCTTTTGTATTCCCTTTTCAGGGCTATTTCCCCTCCACTGCCTCTGCATTGTCCATGCAACGCTACATTTCACAGAGGTGCTTTGTTTGCCCTTGTGCTTCTACCTCCACCACCCCGGGTCCGGTGATCCCGCAGCCCCAACAGCTGCCGAGGCCACCTCCGTATCCCCCAGCCACACGAGCCAAAGTCAAAAGAAAGCCAGAAAGRGGATCTGACATCTGTGATCCCATGTTAATGAATGCCCTCTCTGGAGGAAGCAAGGGAAGGCAATGAGGATGGCACAGCGCCAGCCTCCACAAGCTTAGCCCAATGACGCCAGCGAGCCGGGAACACAGCACGTTAGAGCCCGCTCAACAAGGGGCTTTTGTTGCTGCCTCTGCTGCAGCCCCTGCATTGTGCGCTCGGCAGGGCAGGCATTTCACAGCTTTGCTGTTGGCTGTATCAGTAGCCGGGTCGTAACCAGGCTGGCAGCTCTGGCACGAGTCCCACGCGAGTGTCCGAGGGGGTGCCCCAGCCGGGGGAGCGCGTGGGACCAGTGCGGACCCTCTCCCAGCACACGTGCCTCCAACAGCCCCAAGACACCGTGGCTGCTTTCTCCGTGGAGGCAGGTGGGATGTTGCCTCCTTTGCAGCCAGTTACTCCRCTTGTGCAGACTGACAATCCAGACAGCCTCAGGGGCACCTTCCAGACCAACCTGATTTCCAGCCTTGCCAATCCAAGTGCTCTTCTCTAGAGCATCAACTTTCCACTTAACTGCTAGGGGATGYGGGAGGAAAGAGAGAAGTGCTCAAAGGGACTCATGAGGCACTTTGGATAACACGTCTAACACGAGCACACAATGTTCCGTGTYTGTGACAAAAACAACAGGAAAAAACCTGCTCCTACAGTCCTGCCAAGCTGAGATTTCAACAACAAGCAGCAATATATCAGCTGGCTATGAACAGTTCCTGATTCAGGAGATGAGGCACTTTCCCAAAAAGACTCAGGGTTTGGACTTCTTTCTTGGTAAACAATAACATGTTGAGTGCCATACAGGGTGGCTCTTGCCCAAGAATTAAATGATAGCGGGTGACCCAGAGGAAAGTACAAGCTCAAAGGAGATGTGGGGCTGGTTGCCAGTTGCATTGCATCTAGTATTCAGGAACAGAACAAGGCAGAACTTCTATGTGAACCTGAGGAGAGGAGATCAGGATCACTAAGTAAAATGATTTGGTGATTTGGACAAGGGCATCAGTTCATGAGCTGGAGGAGGAAAACGAACAACAGACCATTAGCAAACTGRAATGGGAGGCACTAGGGGAAAGAGCCATCCAGCATGCACAGGGCAAACAAAAGTTTGAAAGAATAATTGCCAAGCTGAGACCATCTGCAACAGCTCYGCTGAGACCTGAAGGAATGTAAGAAGAGAGATGGGCTCTGAGTTAAAGGGCCTGCCCTTTAAACTCTCCTTTAAAGGAGCTAAGTAGAAGAAATTAGAAACTTCATTTTGGAATCAGTGGAGAGGACTGCGATACACCCTGAGGGGGCCAGAAGCAAAGGMGCTGTAGCTGCCAGGACAGGCCACGGCCAGGGTACCAGTAAGCATCTTRGCCACTGCATGAGGATGGATGAGTTGCATTCATGTCATCAGTGAAGAAATGGCAAGGTTTGGCAACAAGCCTGACACAAGGAAGGGAGCTACAGGCTAAAGATGTAAAGCCTCGTACCTCAGCCATTGGCATTGACACTATTTTAGTGCCAATGAGGCTTTCAGAGGTTAAGACTATTTTCTATTGGCAAAAGAAACAAGCAGAAGAGACACAGGGCAAAGTAGAACATGCAGAGCTGCTTCTTCGTGCCAGTGATAGGGACTTAAGGCTGTGCAGGGCATGACAGTCCATGGGGAACAGAGCTCAGGTAGGAYAAGCAGTCAAAGCACAGAGGAGACAACCTGCTGGACGCTGCAGGGAGATGGCTCAGTGGGAACAGGGGACATCATTAACTTTTGCTAAGGCCAGCCAGCCCAGGAAGCTGCCTGGCAGTGCAAAGACTGCAGATCCAAGGAAAGCAAGGGGAGCTGCTGTCTGCAGGTGCACGCGGAGCGCATGGGCACCGRCCATCCTCGCCCCGACACAGCCCCATCCACTCGCCCCTGGACGCCGCACAGCCGCCAAGGCCACAGCGGCCACCAGTTCTGACAGGCCACCCACGCTGGTGCCTATGGAACCGGGCCTGGTTAAAGCCAGAGACGTCTTCCTTGATTTTAAAGATATAATTAATCTCTGCCAACTCTGCCTCTCTAACTAATGCTGCAGATAAAACTTCTAGAAACTCCGCAGAGCTATTGTTTAATGTCATAGCTGGAAGATATATAGCAGAGCAAAGAGGGGAAAAAAGGCTTTCCTGTTTAAATGTTTTTGCCTCTCAAAAACCGGACCCATCATTGCACACCTCTAGCTTCCAGGAACTCAGAATATCCACTAACACGCTTATTGGAACCCCTCTGAAAACATGTACATCTGTTCACCAAGACTGGCTACTCACGTAATGGTTATTTTCCTTTGATTCTCCCACCAGTGTCAAAAATGCTACTTTGCTTTTTTGTATTTTTATCTCCAAGTCCCATTAGTGGCAAATGCCCAATCACTTTACAAGTGTTCTCTGACAAATCCCACCAGAAGGCGCATAACATCATCCCAGTTTTACAGTTGGGGAAATTAAAGCAGAGACAGAGGTTAAGACAGCTAATTGCCTACGGACACAGAGTGAGTCAGTAGAAGAGCTGGGAATTGATCCCAGGGACCATGTCTYCCATTCCTCTGCTCCACCCACCAGTCAGTACACCCTTCCAGATGGTTCCTATCATTGGACATATGGACTAAATATTGCTAAATTGTTGTAGAAGATTTGCTATTTAAATTAAACTCTTGTCTTCCATCTCCATAGGGTGTATAGAGAAAGCTTCAGCCAGAATCCCACCTGGACTCACKTGGGAAAGTCTCTAAAGCAAAGATCTAAGCAAGCAAAACAGATTTTCCAAATCCATCAACCTGCCCTACAACTCAGACCCCAGCAAGGCCAGGAAATAGACTGCACCTCATGAGTCTCTGAAAAACTGCTTACCAAGCCAGTTTTCATGATGGTGCAGGCAAAAACCACCGAGTAGGCTGCAAACTACTTTATCCTGTGAAGTCTCTTCCTTCAGCCTTCACTGCGTGCCACCAATGCCCCCAAAGCAGAGATACCAGCAGAGGCACCAAAAGCAGATGATACACACTGGGTCACTTTCCCTGGGCATTAGCTTCAGCACAACCCCCCTAAGAAAACATCACTGAGGCTGGGACACCAGAGAGATGAGCTCTACATGCAAGTGTCAGATCCCTTCTCCCGTTTTTATCACTACCAAAACCATCTGAAACAGCTCTTAAGTGGATGYTCATGAAGCAGAGGAGGAAACTTGCCAACAGAGATGCAGCAGACCATCCATACCACTAAAAGACCTGCCAACTCTCCTAGCACGGACCTTACAAACACATAGTAGCATCTCATCCTCATTCAGAGGAGGATTCAGATGCAGTGTGGCTGCCTTTCCAACAGAAAACAAAGCAACTTCACATCTTCCTCTGCCTCTGCAGCCAGGGCAACATAGAGGGAAAATCATCTGTCATCAGCCCCACAAAAAGCCCTAATCCAAGTATGCACTCCTCTGACTGCAGTCACCTCAATGCATGGGCAGAGCAGCAGACTCACAGCTCTTCTGGAAGAAAACTGTGGGTGCAGYTTTATGCACTGACAAGGAAATATACTGCCCATCATTAGCATGCATGCATGCTCCTTTCCACATTAACCTTAACCCATGCAGTTCAGAATCTCCAGCCCCCTTATTCTGTTGTTCTCTAAACAATAAAATGAAGAAGGTTGGACAATTCTCCAGAAGGTTTTGCACCAACACCAACAACATAGGAATAAAACCATAACACCTTTCCATGTGTGCTATAAGAGCTGGGCAATCCGGGAAGGAGCCTCCTGCTCGAGGAAAGCAACTGCACGTACCTTTCATCCCAAACTTGGATCGCCGGCCATACTTGTTGATCATAATAAAGAGGACCACCAAGAGGACACAAGCAAAAGCTGCCAGCCCAACTGCTATGGAAACCTGAAAGGAACAAAACTGAGAGTCAAGGCAGAGGAATTTAGGAGTCTAGATTGGAAATGTAGGCATCTCCTTGCTCMGTTACCCTGCTGGAGACTCATACCGCCTGCTGTGGCCACATGGGTACCGGCACTGGAGAAAAACGCAAGTGGAAGCAAAGAGCTTTGGAACATCTCAGAAGCTTCATGTGAGGCTTCCACTAGTGCCAGGTTTGAGATCTCTCCATCAACAGTACCATTTGGGCAGCACTTGGCCTCTGATTCCTGCTACAGATATCTGTAGGAGGAGAAGACCTCGGTTTCCCTGTCTTCCCCAACGCCTGCACCTTCCTTCATCCCGTGACATCACCATCCTCCCTTTGTTATATCACCCACCATGCCATGATGTCACAGCAGCAGCACTATACTAAGATACTGGGAACAAGCAAGACCAACAATTTTGGGTTTTTTGTTTTGTTATTGCTGTTTGTTTTAATATCAAAAGGATTCCTGTCTCTACCCAAACGTACCTCAGGGAAAAAAAAAATGAGGAAAAGTAATACAAGAAAACAGACAAAATGGAATAGAATTGGTCTCCACTCTCCCCTGAAATATATGTGTTTTTTTTTAACTAGAGTCTCCAACAGCTCTTGACTTATTATAATTTTTAGAAGTAATATTTATGCTACATATAATATTTATACTATTTGTACTACTATTTATACTACAACAGCATACAAAGTCCTTCACCGGAACTATGTCAGTATGTGAACATCGAAAAGAAACTCTTGCTGCCCTCAAGGGTCTACTGTCCAAACCTTTTTTTTAATATTTTTGGATATTTATTTCTTCAAGCCTTTACTCAAGATACATTTGCTGCACTGCCATAGACAACTGCTTCAGTATTTGGCCAGTACTTCTCCTGTACCGGGTCTTGTGTTGCATTTAAGCTTTTTCTTTTTTTTTAATACAAAACTGTGTTTTGTCATAATTGAAAATGAATATTTAACAGAGAAGTTATTTCATTTTAGAGCAGCTTTTCCTGCTTCTGATATCTTGGCTATGACTTTTTTTATTTGACCATATGCTATTTTCATCCTCAGCTTATATTCTGTGTTGCATATTTAATAATCAGTGCACATTATTACCACAGTGCCACTTTCAAGGTTTTCATTTCAAACATAAGAGAATTTCAGCTGCATGAAAACTGAACCCAAGATGGACTGAGTTTTGTTCATTCTGTTAGTATTTAGCGGGTTTTATGTTCCCCAAGCTTTCACAAAATTAGAGTAATTACACAACATGCTAACTCTCCTTCAGTAGTTGAACACCCAATGATTTTCTTTTTTCTAAATCTACCTGGAATCTGCCAATGAAAGAAATTCTGAGATCTGGTAAGCCCTGAAATCCGGTGAGGCTTTCTTTCCTTTTCCATTTGCRGCATGTCCTGCAGAGCAGGCAAGAAGGAAAACCGGCACTGGCAAAATTAACTCAGCTAAATCTGTGGTCCTCACGGGGCTAAACGTAACTGCTGGATATTTCCAAGAAACGGGCAATTGCCTGTTTGTTTGTTCACTGGGTGCTKCTTTTTTCAGACTGAGAATTTCTGACCCTGCCAGCAGCAGCTTCACAGGATGCCACTTTTCAAAGGGCTGCCTAGTTCTGCATTGCAAACCCAAGAGGCTCACATGGTTCACGTCAATATTTTGCTTGCCTGCTGCAAGCCACAAAACCCTTCTGATTCTTGGCTCTTTTATCACAAAGGAAGATAACTTACATGAAAAAAATCTCAGTACAGCTACTGAGTTAGCTACCACTAGCAAGARGCACACCCAGTACAATTCTGTAAAGACGACAACAGGACTCACCCCAAAAGTGTCCTCCTCTGGTTTGTGGGTGACAGTGATCGGCGGGGTGGGACTCACTTCATAATCACCGACTGAAACCAGAACACCAAAGACACAACRTTCAGCACACATCCCACAGGACTCGCCAGGCACCAGCACATCCCCACTTGCACCTCCCTACCCAACAAGACCCTATTCACCCCAAGAAGGAGCAGCAGCTTTTTGTTTCAGAAGGCAAAAGCCTCCCCTAGTATTTTGCTCACGCATGGAAGGCAGAGCTTCTCAGCAACCTCAGCTAATTTGTACTGGGCTTCCCACCATTCCCTCCAGGAACACAAGAATCACAGAGGAAAAAATAGACCAYCATGGGCAAGAAGGCACTTACTTGAGACAAAGTTATCCGTACTCTCTGTAGAAAGGACAAACAGAAGCAAAACAGTTAGGAAYGCACCAAAGAGTGCAGGATCTTTCATCATCCTCCCAGCCACAAACCACCACCCACACAAGCCCAGGAGGAAACCAAAACATTCCATAGTTTCTTCTGCTTGACAATTGTAACTGGAAACCTCTCCATGATGTGCCAGCAGGATGTGCTGGAGGCCATCATCTAGAGGACATTTGCTGCTCTGTGGGGCCTTGGCCTAGAAGAGGAGGACACTGCTGCAAGGCCAAAATGGAGAATAATAAATACCATGCTGTACGGAAAGTTAATCAATCCCACTTTCATTAGTGCTAMTACCAAGAAGGCAGCATGGTCCCCAGATGCCAGCCTTGTGGCCGGCTCTGTGCTCATGGTCAGCCTGTGCAGGGCTCTCTTGGTTCCCCAGGAGCCCTGCTTGCTTGCACACTTGCCSTGCTGTGATAGCAGAGAGGAGCTGGATGTGAACAGTTCCTTTCCTCCCCAGGAGTTGTCCTTCAGCTCCTCCAGCTGAAGCATGCCAGACACCCAGAGCCATCAAGGGAGAAGTTTTAGGGGCAGCGAGGATGGATGTGGAGGAGAGAGAAGCAAGCTTTGCCTTGCACAACACTCTTCACCTCAGCATAAAGCATTACAGGGAAAAGGACCACCTCCCGAGGAGGATATATCAGCTTGGCATGGCAGATGGAGAGGAGACTCTTCATAGCCCTCCGCACCCCACTGAGCCACCGTCACGAAGACTGGTAGCATCCGTGCTGGATGCCCCACTACCAGTCACTCATATCAGCAACCTGACTGCTTCAGTCTACTCAGCAGAGCTTACTGAGCTCCAGAGACAGCCACGGTCCCAGATGACRAGGTCTAAAGCTCTCAGTGACACTGTGTTTGCATAGGACGAGAACAATGTCAGCTTTCAGTTTAGTCACCCATGTAAGAAATTGAGCCCAATATTAACAGGAGTTTACACAGCTTTGCTGGCAGAGGGATGCTGGAAGGATGGTGAAATGTTCATATGAAAGTACGGCGGAGGTTTGGAAGGGAATCATAAAACAACCCCAGGGTGACAAACACGGCTTTCCAAATGAGGGAAAGAAACCTGAAAAAATATTTTTGTTTCAAGTCAAGCAGAAGCAAGTTTCCTTGGCTTTTTCTAGCATGAGAAAAGGACTAAGGAAGAAATATTTCATTCAGAGAGGGTTTTTTTTTTTTTTTTTTTTTTTTTGATCTATTAAAATGGACAGAGTCTAGTCATAAAACATTTATTTCTTTTCTGTTTTCTCCTTTCCATTTTTCTTTGCTGGACTAAGCAAATTCAGTAGAAATCCACAAAAAAATCCCCACTAAATCTTACCATTTTTGGAAGCATAAAATACAAGAACAACTTTTGGGCAGCTTGAGTTCTACAGAAACTTTCCAAAGAACTGAAAACTCATCAAGTGGGGGATAAGTTAAAGTCTGTGGATTAAATAAGGATAGGGTAGTCCATGGTATAAATGCCAATAACAACACGCAATGATACTTTGACTGGGAGCTGAAGCAGATCTGTCCTTGGAGACACATGCAGGAAGGACAACAGCTCCAAGGGCCACAGCATCATGGAGAGGCAGGATATGGCACAGCAGCTCCCATTCAACTGTTAATAGCACCCTTTAGCTCTAACTTGGGAAGAAAAGTGACACTTGGTACAGTTCCAATAATAGGGTGGCAACTTCTGGATCTAGACAATGTGTCCACAGTTGTTCTTCCATGCTGACCTGGAACTACGCTTTCATTAATGCTAATAATCTTTTTATAGAGAGTTACAGCAAACTTCCTGTATGTATGAATGTCACAATAGGTATAGGCAATAAACTTCTTGAATGAACCACATTGAGGAACCTTCAGTYTGTGATGTTTTTCTGGAGGAATCAACTTTCAAATGGATAATTATAAACATCAGCTGCATTAAGTGTTCATGTCACCTTTGACAGTGGATAGAGCGATGAAGTTCAAGGAAAATAATTTACACCTTGGATTGCACTGACAGGATCTGCCTGGATGAGGAACAACTTGGGACTCTGGATCACAAGGAGTAAAAGAAATGGGTCATTTCCTGCAAGAAGATGGCTCAGTTCTAGAAGCACTCCACACGCACAGCACATATAAGGTGTGGGTGAAGACGTGTTCACAAGGGCAATATTCTACGTATACTTCACACAAAAGGATTCTCCCACAGCCTTCAACACAAGAGGCTCTTCAGGCATTAGCATCCCTTCCCACAGCACTGTTTCCACAATTGCCTCTCCAGAACAATAGATTTGCCCCATCTTCTGGAGGCCCAGCACCTGCTTAGAGCT
Organism: Nothoprocta perdicaria; assembly: GCF_003342845.1. Classification (NCBI taxonomy): domain Eukaryota; kingdom Metazoa; phylum Chordata; class Aves; order Tinamiformes; family Tinamidae; genus Nothoprocta; species Nothoprocta perdicaria. Next base: position 901,620 of record NW_020454938.1, on the reverse strand, counting down.
GTCCTCATTTCCCAGGCAGACATATTGAGTCACAGAAGCGGAACCTGACAAAGCTGAGACCACAAACCCCTGTTTCTCTACACCCACATACATTTCATAAGTTGCTCTTCCTCCCCAGCAGCAAAAAACATAAATAGGTCAGATAGCCAAAGAGGGCATCATCCTTGAAGCCTGAATACATTTTTTTTGCTCCCATCCATATCAGTTCATTTGTTCAATTGTCAGATCTTCAAGGCAGAGACTTAGGTTTCCATTTGTGATATCTGACCTACGGGAAAGCTCGGTATACATACACAGTGTGATATAAATAATAAATGAGACTACCATTGGTATTTTTCTATATTTAGAAAATGTCCTATTTTGCYGGATTTTCTTGGGCTGCAGGGTCCAATTTACAGCTGCCACTTTCTCRTGGTGCTGTTCCTGAAGGCAGCAGCATGCACGGCTCTTAACTCTGTGGCAGCCAGCACTGAGTTGCAATGCGAAGAGCAGACCAAGACCCAACCACACTCCTCCAKAGCCACTAGTCAGTACAGACATCTCTACTGAACTCTCCACAGCTAGATCTCCATGTCYTTGAAGATTTTCCTGCACTTAAGCCCTACCAATTCAATGGACACTTCCAAGCCATTAGCTAAGAAAACCTTGCAAACAGCTTGATGCCAAGCAACTTGTTGAACCACTGTCTTTTTCTTTTAGTGGGGATTGTTACCCTGAAATTGCATATATCATATTTAAAAAGAAAACAAATGTGATAGTACTGTGTCCAGCTATAAACATTTCAAAAAAACAGAGCCCAAAGAAGAAAAAACTATCCCACTTTTATCAAAAAAGTGGGCATCCTCTTTGGGGAGTTGTCAGAAGAAATCTAAAATAACCAACCTACTCTACACCCTTCTCTCTCTGAAGGCCCTAAAGGTCTTACTATATTACAGAATACATTACAAAACAACAACAATCTAAACCAGATAGTCTCTTCCTTCTCAGTGAAATTTAGCCTGACTTCCATCAAAGCTCAAGATGAAATTCTTYCTCGATATGAGGAAAGTAGAATTTCCTGCTGTTGAAGTGCTTTGGGAGCTCACTACACACAACTGACCAGAACCAAGGCTTTCAACACAACTTTACGCTGCCAAGTTTCAAGAGAACCTGGAACTCAGAGGCACAATCTTGCAAAGCTGCTGAAATCCCCACAACACTGAAGTTACTCTTGATACCTAGTGTTATATAAAACACTTCTTGAGTTCCAACAAATGTCAATTTGGATAAAACTATACCTTCACCTCAAGCTTGCTCTTCAAAAAATTCAGTGGAGGATTCTTCTTCGTCACCTTTCTGTGTTTTTGTGCAGTACTGATCACTGAGTCAGAGACTTGTTATGACATCACTTAAATAGTAGAATCCTATTTATTAGAAAAAAAAATCTAAAGATCCTCTCTTCCAAATCCCTGCTCAAGAAAAGCTGGCTTATATTTGGTTGCTCGAGGCCTTCAATATGTACAAGGATCACTAGTGGAAGCATATTAACATCCTTGGATTGCAATTGCAATGATATAAACAGAATATCCTACCTGGAAAGGGCTTTTCAAGGAAATGTCCTTTGATGGTTTGGTTGGCTGAGCCCAGCCGGTTGGTGGCCACAATTGTATAGTTGCCATTGTTGTAGTGAGTAGGTTTGTTGAAGAGCAGGCAACCCTCTGACACTTCCCCTTGTTGGTAGAACTCCATGTGGATGATCTCCGTCTCCCGGAGGACCTGGCCATTGTGCAGCCAGTGAAGAGTAGGTGCTGGGTTCCCATGCACTGCAAATGCAATGCAGTGCTCCAGGTGCAGCACTGGCTCCTCCAGGGTTAGGATGCGAGGGGGATCTAGCAAAGAGAAACACAGCAGAGTCAAAGCACCCAACCACCCACATCATCTCCCTGCGCACCATGGAAATTAAGACCACTGAGAGAGTAACCTCCAAAATCCTTTGTTYCTTCTACCTTTCCTGTAGAGTGCTAAGCCACAAGAATTGCTCCACAGAAAGATGACATGAACCATAGTCAGCTCCACTGGGCTTGTGAACAACAGTATGAGTTCAACACAGTGCTGGAGCTGCCCAGGCCACGCTAAGGCAGCATGTTATCATCACAGAGGACACTACGATGCAGCGCTCTTGCATTACAGGTTAGATGTGTGCAAGGTTCCTACAAGGGCTCTCCAGTCACAGCGAGCCATTGGCACTCAATCATTCAAGTAAAATTCCTTCAAAAGCAGTGCCTCCTTGGGGGTTTTGATTGCCTGCGTATTCCAACCACTGAACATCCTCCAGGGACATTTTAATTAAAGGTACAAGAGCAAAAAGAAGAGTTGAGACTTCTCCTGAAAAATTCATGCATGTGCATGGTCTTCCCTCACAAAACATCCCAAAAATTCAAATGCTGCTCCACCATCATTCTTGAAACCCAAATTACAACATCCAAGACTAAGGTCCCAAATCCTGAGGCTGACAAGGGACGAAACAGAAGTTTTGTGGGGCAAAAGAAACAAAAAGATATATGTAT
>NW_020454938.1:832182-899064 GCF_003342845.1 Nothoprocta perdicaria | reverse complement strand
CCCCCCCCCCCCCCAAAAAAAAAAAAAATCCTGTTCCTCACAGCATCCAAATGCAAAAACAACCTACTAGCCATCTGCAAGGAACAATGATCCATCAATATTCACACATCTTTTGCAGAGGGGAGGGAAATTAAAAAAAAATTAAACAATGAAGTGGTAAGAGCAAGGTGCAGAGCTGGTGGGAGCTAGCAAGATTCTCAACATTTAGGTACTCAAAACCATAAAGCTGCATCCCAGTCACTTAGTTTCGCTTGTAAGCCTAGATCTGAAGGTGGCTTACTCRCGTCTTCCTGGCAAGGGGGATACCAAAACAGACATCCACCTACACACAAAAACCCAGATCTTTTAAGTGTGAAATTGCAGCCTGAGTGATGGGTTTGGGCAGCGAGAGCAAGGGTAGCAAAAACTGTCAGCAGCTTAGAGGATTACATGGGTGAAAATAGGCATTGGCATGATACTGTTTAAAGTGTGAAGGAAAACATGCTTGAACGCAGTGCACAAACACCAGCCTGCCAACCGATCATGCCTGAGCTGATGTGAACTTCAAATATCTGCATTCTTCAATGCATCGGTTGGATTTATTGGGAGGAAAGTGAAAGAACTAAAGCATCTCTTCTTCCCAGTTCTCTGTGTCTACCTTACCTTCATGAGACCCTAGAGTTCCTGCACCCTAGACAYGCAACACAGACAGGTTCACCCAGACTGGTGTCTCCAGGGTTAGTGGAGTGGATAGATTTCCAAACTACAGACTTAGGGCAAATGTTACAGAGCAACACATAGTAAATCTTGGCTGCTTGAGAGAGCAAAGCTGTGTAAACTGCTTCTTAAGGTCAGGTTTGTGTTAAGTTATATTAGAAAGCAGAGCAAAAGTTTAGGTACTTGCAGCTAGAAATGAATGGTTGAAATTTGACGTGTGTGTGTTTACACGGTGCTTGCTGTTTAACTTTGTAGGAACAAACCTGGAAGGAAGTACAAGCATCTCTGAAATTAGAGGCAAAATTTACACTGGCTTTACCAAGAGTGACATTTAACCTCTCAAACATTATCAGGGTGAATGATTATATGTTTGTAAACAGAGTTTAACCTCTCTAGGGCTTTTCCTTACTCATGGATCAATTTTCCATAAAAACAGCACATCACAGGTAGCAGCTGGATGTGCATTCACACTGTTTCTCAGGCAACCCTCCCTCCAGCCTCTACATGGTCAAGGTCTCCCCACCACTACTTACAGTAGACAGTGAGCAGCACACTGGCATTGCTCATGCCCACCACGTTCTCAGCAATGCAGGTGAGCAGGAACCCGTTGTCCTCACTGGTGACATTCACCAAGGTCAGATTGATGGCATGAACATTGGTCCAGTTGAGGTTTGTCTAAAAATCCCGGAGAGATATACAGGCAGAAATCAGTGTCTCCTGCCCACAAAAGCCAAGGATCCCAACTTCCACATAAAATATAACAGAGACTCTAGCGTCTGTGGACAATTAGGACTTGGGTGATGGAGGTGTTTCCCCATCTAAGTAAATATACTGCCTCCTAGAAGAGTAAATATTGGGGGAGAGCGGTGCAAGGGAGTCACAGTACTGAGGCAATGATCAACATAGCTTGTCTTTAGAAAAGCTTGCTTAGTAGAAAGTTTCAGCTGCAGTTATTGCAAGCACTTCTAATCAGGTAGTTTCATTAAAGGAATTAGAGTTAAGATTCAGTCAAGGAACACACAGCAATCACATCTGTGGTTTTCTGCAACAGAAAGGAAAAGTTTTTCTGCCTGCAATATCCTTCAGTTAGCCCTCAGGTCCTCACCTGGCTAGTAGATGGCCGTTATTATCCGTCTGACACGATGACTTATTCACTCATCTCCCATAGCACTCTTTGGCATTTACCTAACCTCGCTGTCCCGCACGCAAAGACCTGACAAGTCTATGGTGGCTGCAGAACATTGCTGGGTCAGATGCAGGCTGCCCGACAGCTTTGACCCCTACCTGGTGCGTGTTAATGGAGTGGAGATCCGCGACGGTCCAGTCCACGTCGGGCAGCGGCGAGCCGGAGCCGTTGCAGGTGATCACAGCGTTCTCCCCTTCCCTCACTGTCAGGTTCACGTGGCTCACGCTGATCTCGGGGAGGTCTAAGAGAGCCAAACACCAAGACAGTTAGGTGTGAAGTGGCATCCACTGCAGGCAGCCACGAGGTCCATGTGTACAGACATGGATCCTGCTCAGCTGCTTCCCAAACAGACCTCAGGTGATGGCAGAGCAGCCTCCAGCATCCTGAGATAAGGAACAGGACGCAGAGGGAAAGCACTGCCTGCCAAAGGAGATGGGAGCATCAAGATCAGGGGGAAAATCACATATACACACCCTACTGCCATCCTAGCTGAATCACACACAAACCAAGTGTTTTGTGCAGCCCTGGCTCCTCTGCTGCCTCACACTACCACTGTCTCCTTCTCTTCTAATAGCACTGAAGTTGCTCTCGAGGGCAGTCACCTGGGAAGGGTAAAGCCCTCACGTGCTGGGAGAGGATCCAAAGCCTTCACCACCCCCAAGGACACAGCGCAGAGCACCCAGCRCTACGAGCGGGCAGAGCATCCCTCTAATTTATAACAATCAAGATGACCAAGGATGTGTCCTCATGTTAACTGCAGCTCTCCTACTAAAAGGTGCCCTTGCTCTTCCTCTGAGGTGGCAGAGAGATTCACTGATTTATAGCAGCCCTGATTTACACCTCTTCAGTATTTGCTGCCACAGGCACAGATATGCGTGCAACGTGTCACAGACAGTGTCGGTCACAAGGAGAAGGGCAAACAGCCTTTTTTTTTTAAAAAAAAAAAAAAAAACCTTGCAGCCAGGGTAGAGGGGAAGAGGGAATTGGCTGGTGGCCTCCTTGCACAGGGGATATGTCCTACTGTTAATGGGGAGACCCAGCCTTTTGTGGCCACTGGGATATGGCAGCAGGAGGAATGCAATGTCGCACGACGGGGTAAGAAGAGGTTTCCTGAGGAATGACACTAGCGCGGACAGCAGCAAGGTCACAACGCAGCCACTTGCTCTGAACGGTTTCACTGGAATGTTCAAAACTGGTTTCAAAGCAGTGTGCTGCTTTCTTGTTTCCGCTTCTCTCCCCAGGAGGATCTCGGTGATTTTGGGGATGCCAAGAGGCAGCAAGACAACTGCGGRTCAGATGCCTGGTGTGTTGAGCAGGCCACGAGGGGAGCTCTGCTGAGACAGCAGGTCCATGGGACCAGCACAGGGGCAGGCAGGAGGGAACGCACCAAGGTCTCCCCCAGTCCAGCTGGCAAACATGGTCATAGCAAGTCCCACCAGCCATCAGGAACAGAAGGCAGAGACAAATGGAGCCTTGTTAGGACAACCCTTAGGTCATTTTAGTGCTCAAAGAGAAAAGCTCTGCCCTGGAGGAAAGCACATCAGCGGAGCTCCTTTCTCTGCTAGGGGACTACAGAATCAGGGCTGATGCTCACCCTACACACTCAAACATTTGTGTTCACAAACCAGCACCCTGCTGTCCACCCAAGTCTGATAATACCAAAGATGAAGTCACCTCTCCTCCTTTCCCTGATCCCTAAGGATTTTTTTTTTTTTTAATCTTTGAAGATTATTCTTCCCATTTGTGGAGGAAATTASAGCAGCCTCTCAAATCTTTTTAGCTCATCCAAATGCAGGCATGGTTTGGCCAATTTYCAGAGCTTAATAAAGGGATATTGTGAACTTGAAAAACCATACCAATCCAAATGTGCATGCCGCTCGTCTACTCCTGTTATAAGAAACAATCTTCCTAGAACCGAGGAGATCATCAAAAGAAAAAAGCTACTGTGTTTTTCCTCCTTTTTCCCAGGCTGCGAGTTTGACAGATGCTTGAGCATAGACAGTTTAATTGTTCTGCTGATGGTACAYGTCCTTCCCATATTCTACAAGGGATGCTTTCCAGTAACAGCAATAGCAGAGCAAAAACCGACACTGCACAAGCAGCTGATGTGTGAACAAGGTGAAGAGGACAAGGAATAACTCTTGAATATGCCTCATGCTGGCTCCTGGGGCAATTGGACTCTTTTAAACATTAGCAGGAAGCAGCAAGAGATATATAGTCTGCCTCTTCCCTACAGACTGTGGCTTTTGACTGAAAAAAAAAAATAAAACAAAGCAAACGAATCAAGACGTGTATTTCCTAAGAGTAATTGCAAGAGATAAGGTGACCATGCCCTTTAACAATATGCCATTTCTAGGATGTGCTAGGCAGAAGGAAGAGCAAAAAGAAACATTCTTGTCAGGGAACAGACTGATCACACACACACTTTGCCAAGCAATAACACTACAGGGGAAGAAATCCCCCAAACCACCCAATACCTTCGGGCATCAACAAAAGCAGCCCTGTTTTTACCTAGAAACTATCTTAATTTGCAAACTATGCGGCGCTGTCCCGTGACACTGGCTTCGTGGCGATGGAGGGGCTGGTGTTGGGAAGCTCCCGTGGACTTTGCCTTACCGCACTGGGTGATGTTCATCTCCTGCAAGGGGATGATGGCCGCGTCCATGGTCATGCAGTACAGCTCCTGGTACTGCAGGTTGGCCTCGCCTTTCTCCTGCCACAGCTGGATCCAGCGGATGTCGCAGCTGCAGTTGAAAAGGTTCTTCTCTAGTCTCCTAAGGGCAGAGAGAACGTGAAAAGCGGCGGTGGGGTGGGGAAGGACACCCAGGTCACTGCCCATCTCCCGGACTCTCCAAGGAGGAGCAGGGCCAAGACAAAGTGGCCTCAAGCTGCATTTCAAACACTGCTAAGCCATGAGGACAGCAAGGGGAGGGTCTTCCAGACCCGGGACCATCAGCTGGAGTGGCCAATTGGCTGGGGACAGAGCCCAGGCCAGCRGGATTGGGAGCTCGGGGATGTGGAGACCCAGCAGGAATCTCCACCATGGGACTATGTGGGGAAAGAGCCAACAGGACTGCAACCACATGGGACAGGAGGCTCTTTTAAGCTAACAGGAACTTTCTCTTCAAGTCCTCTGGTACGTTACATCTTTTACATCACATCCATGTGTTCACACGTCCTCCTTCACACACAGGCACAAGGTTTCCACATCTCAGAGCTCCACACACAGATGCATCATTGCCCAGGTCCCATGGCTGAACCAGTGGCAGCATCAAAATAAGCATCTCTTAGCAAATGATCAGACAGGACACCACGCTGTGCCCAAAACACAGAATATTTCCCATTTTAAAATGTCAGTGCTTGCAGAGGACCAAGATCATGATGGTGAAGGCAGAGCCAAAGCCTCTCCTGAGCACCCAGTGAGGCTGGCAGCTCTGCTCCATCTCACACTGTATTAACACAAACCTCCTAGTGATCTAGGACACAAGCTAATGCACTGGGTATCATGCATTTTAATCAAATCACACAGCCCTGCWTTGAGACCTTGCTGACCTGGCCAGGAGAAATGGGAAAAAAAGACTGCCTTTAATGCACTCCATTTAAAATACACTTACACGTGTTTTATATACCAGAAGTGTTTATTATTATTGATTTTCCAACCTATTAACCATTTCATTTACATTTTTAAAGCCCTGCAGCTCTCTCTGCAGAGATGCAAAGAGCATGAGTATGATAAGGAAGGGGAACCCAATGCAYTGCTGGGAGTACAGATGGAGTTAACAACAGGTTTTGCAAGGATAAGAGACAGTACAGAGCAGAACAGCAGAATTTCCCCCCTTTCCATTGCTGAGAAGCAAAAAAATATATTTATATATATAAATAAAGGCACCCCCAAAGCAGAAGAGCAAAGGTCAAAAAATTCCTTCCCAGAGCACCCAGGCCTTCGTGCCATGGAAGGATAGGCTGTTTCTCTGTTTTTTTCCATGTGTTACTGCAAGATTCACACTTCCTTTTACAAAATTAATTTCACTGACTAACAGGATTTGGAAATAACCTTCCAAGCACGTGCAGCGGCTGTTCTTTCCATACAGCACTGCCAAAGGAGGAGGAGGGGGTCCTCTGCGAGAACCTAGGCGTGTTAAACCTTAACACTAATGACGGCACTTTGAATTGCTTCATAGAACAAGATGTCACCTCTGACCTTTWTTTAGGAACAAAAACCAAGTTAAACTTTAATAGATGGCTTTTCATTATTACTTTMAAAATGAGCTGCAGCTTGTAAGGCAAGTATGAGGCACAGACAAGAGCCTTGAAGGCCAAAACACTAAGTTTTACCCCAGTGATTCACTGGCATTGGACTGGTAAGATTCTCTGCACGCTGTGCTGGTGTTGCTGGCACCTTGCAGGCTTCGATTCCCCTTCGTGTGGTCATGAACCCGGAGGGCAGGCTCTCCTCGGGACCCAAGGTCACTCCTGCCGGCAGCGCTGGACGCTCTCCAGGAGCAGARAACACGTTTCCAGAGCATGGGACAGCACGTGGGCACGGCCAGGGGCTCCACTAGGAGCCTTTCTGGGAGTGGGAGTTGAACATTGGGGGAACTCGGATGCCATGGGGAACAAATTCTGCTCCACTGCAAATGTCATCACGAAATGAGGCTGCCAGGCAGAGCCGCTGCCACAGCACTTAAGGGCAGCGCTGTAAGTAATAGAAGGCAGCCTCCCCAGTCCGTTGCTAATTCATGAGGCTCATGAATAATGCAGCAGCTGCRTGCTTCAGGGCAGAATTTACCAGCRACCTGCCCCAACAGGAGTGATGTAACGTGCTCTAATGGAGACCCCCACAGGGGCTTTTGCACGAATCAGCTCCTATYGCAGGCTGGACGTGCGGTGTGCTACCAGTAGCCCGTATGGTTTTGCACTGGGAAGACACAGCAGGTGGAAGGGGTAGAAGATACTCGCACCATTTTTCCTTCACGTTATTCCCAAGGACATTCTTGACCTGTTAGCACACTCCTTGCTCAGAGCCTGTCCTGCCAGCAGATGTTATGGAGAGGTCCATGAGATGGACACCCATGCTGGTCTGCACCTGTAATTTCCTCCTGGCCCAGGACACTTAAACACCCTTCTCTTGTCTCAGACCTCAGAGCCCCAGCTTCAGGGCTTGCACGGAGCATTTCGAGCCATATTCCTTCCTTTCCTTCCTCCTGTAAACTCCAATGTGTTTGTTCTCTCCCTATGGAATTAACCAAAGGCTGGTCATATGCCCTGCTAATCACTGCACTGTGCACACAACACAGAAGATGACATAGCTCTTCTTCTCTGAGAGCAAACCACAGGAACTGAACCACAGACAACCTGAACTCACACTCAACTTGGTCACCACCTTCCGTGGATACAGTGTCCTTGTTACCTGCAAGTTTCTGCTTGCTAAGAAAAATTTACTCTGAGATGAGCTTCCCTGCAAGGAAGAGAAGCACCTCTGGACATACAAGGTGCCCTTCAGCAAATGCCCRCTCTCTGGTAGGAGGCATCTCCATGTGTGGCAGAGAGACACCCTCCATCACAGTAGAAAATAGGTGAATAGCACAGAACGGAAGGCCAAGAGAAATGGGTTTATTTGTGCCAATGCTTTTATAAGGCTTTTGGAGACCAAAGGGTCAACGGGGCATCAAAACTAACTATCATAAGTATGGTGAGAGCTGTCAGGTGGGAAGGGCCAAGGAAGACAGAAGCTGGAGCTGCCTGCCTTGTCACGCAGCTGTACTGGAAGAGCTTGAGAAGAGGAGCCAATTTTCTCAGCTACATCCACTTCTTCAGCACCCTCAAACATACTTTCACTTGGCTGCTATAGGCTTGCAGCCGTATCAGCACTGCAGTGAAATCCAAGGCAAGGGGATCCTTTCCCATCTTCAGCACAGTTCTTCCTGGGAAGCACAAGTAAATCTAAAGGGCATTTTTCACATATAGCCTTAACCTGGAAATGTTGCCAAAGCCCCGCTGGGCTGCAGCCATTGCACACAGAGCTGCACACACTCCCACACCTTCCTGAAGGCCTCATTAAAACAGAGCAAAATGCCCGTGAGAAACAGCAAGCACCACAGCTGTAAGTGTGCCGGGGGCTTTGTGAGCCAGCAGAACTGCTGCCTGCAGCACGGGAGGCAGTGAGCAAAGGGGCCTGAGCCTGCACGTGGGCCAAACCCAACCACAGGCCAAGCAGAGACCCCAGGACCTGCTCCGCACCCAAGTGCATTGTGCTGTGGACACTGGAGCTCCACTTGTACTCAAGACAGAGAGGGGAACAGGGACRGTCATGCCCAGCACCATCATTTAAAGGATGATGACAGAGCTGAAACCCCAGGCCATCTGGACACTAAGTCAATCCAAACGTTTTTCACAAGTGCTATATGGATGGTGAGTAACCTCATCCCAAATTSACGCTGGCTGAGAACAACTCTGGAGGTACAAAGGACCTAAAAAAAGCTCTGAGGCATGCAGCACCACGGGAAGGGCAGGAAAGGATCGCTCTACCCTTTTATTTTATAACACCAAGGTTACCAGACCATGTGCTCCCTCCCCAGCCCAACCACACATCCATCTGCCACCTCAGGCGTCCTACAACGAGCAGCTGTAACACAAGCGCTTGAGTGGAGCCAGTGGCCGTGCTGCAGCCTGCAGGACCCTCTGCGGTACCAGATGCCAATTCTGTAGCTCCCAGGCCCAGGTGAGCTCCGCTCCTCCCCACAAAGCTGCATCCACCTCCATGCAGCTTCCCGAGAGCCTCCACCACGGCAGAATGCCACGGGAAAGGGAGGTCACCAGCGTTCCAGAAGGTGCTGGGACAAGCGACACTTCACACACATGGCAGGTTTTTTCCAGCGTAGGCAGCTAAATGAGATGCACTGTCCTGTGCCTCATCCCTACCAGTCATCAGCTAAAACAGAGCTGCCTGCAGCCCAGTCCCTAGGAGAGAGGGTGGAAATCTCTGTCACATTTCTGGCWGTGTCACTCCCCCTGAGGCATGGTACACATGAAATCAAAACCTCTCCCTACCTGGGGACTCAGACCACCTTACTTAGCTTCAGTAAAAGCAGGTCCAGTGCAGAGAAAACAAAATCTATTTTCACTTTTCATTTATATGCCAGGACCTCTCTTGGGAATCCAGCTAGAATCGCTATTTCCAAACGCCTGCCAGAAAGGATGGGGCAGAAAAGGAGAGCTTAGAGAGCAGCGTGAGGTTTCTGAAGGCCGAGTTMGCCCTGCACAGACTAGACAAGTACCTCTGTTTTGCTGCAACTCTATTAATGTGACTTGGCAGCAGTGAGTTATTTAAGCAAGAGGCACTTGAGATGTTAACTTGTGCTCTTACTGTTAAGAGATGCTGCTCTGTCCTGCCCCACCAAAGCCTCTTGCCGTAGCACGGCAGAAACCTACTGCAGGGCAAACTGGCAGTGACTGCTCGTCTTAGAAACGCTGATGGTCTGGGCAGAGCTGCAARATGTTCAGAGTTACAAGGTTTTATACAACCGAAGAAGTAATTGGATCCAGAGTCTTAGGTCTTTGGGGGGAAGGAATTTCTTGAAGTGTCAGCCCTAAGCCCTCTGAGGACATGACAAAGGAAGCCAAGGACATGACAGAGGAAACCAGCTGTGACTTCTGGATAAGAGAGGCTGAAAGTCCAAGGTTTACGAGCTGTTGTACGTGTCAGAGGCTTCCCAGTACACACTTCGCTTCAGACTTAGGAGAACTGTCCACACATTAGCTTCAGTCCTGCCTGTCAAGGTCAGTCTGTGCCATGGGAATTAGGGCYGAGTTGCTGGAAACCATTCCAAGCTTCACTTATGGCCAGGAGGAAAAAGAGATAATTTTTTTTGGAAGCGTGCCTCATTTTTTGCCATCCTTTCTTYAGTGAGTCAGCAGGGAAAAAGCTCAGCTCTGTTCAACAAGAAAAGAATCTCTGCTTTAAAGAAATTAGCTTCTCTCCTGCCTTAAGATGCCTTGACTGCAACCAGGCAGCTGTTCTAAGCCCCAGATTCCCATGCACCAGCCTGCTCTCATARCCTGGCAACAATCTTCATATTATTCTTTGACTCTCTTCTGCTCCATGTTCACTTTGAGTGGCTTTGTCAGGTGTTATGTTCCCTGGCATTCTCCATTTCACACCAGTTGTAGTTCCTCTCTCCCAACACCCTGCAGGAGATGATCTCCCCACTGCTGCCTTCACCGCGTGCTCCGCTGCTCTGAGCTGCCTCATTGCAGCTCGTGTTTTTGCCTTCACCGACACTCCTCCCCCTGGATCCCCAAGGACCGCGGTGCCGGTTGCCTCTGCCTGGATGCACTTGGGCTCAGCCGGGTGCCGTTTCACACATTGTCCTCTGGTTAACAATTGCGATGCCTGCATCCTTCGAGAAACTCAGCAATGCCAGCAGAAGGTCCCACTTGTCCCCACTGACCCCCCACTCCACAGCCCTCTAGGCAGAGTGCAGACACGCTAGGGATCTTTCCCTGGGGTAATTTCCTGGCCTCTCCCAGGCCTCACAGGATGCCTGTTGCTCAGCCTGCTTCTTGAGCTTGCTATCTCTGCCTTGGTCTCTTCTGACCACCTTAATTTCCCTTGGTGAGATCTAGTTCATCTTCAAGTTCCTAGCTGGTATCAGTCCACAACTTCCTCTCTAGATCTCAGCAGTATTTCACGCTTACTTTATGTAGGCCAGGTATTCTGACTCCCTCCCAAATCCTGGAGACTTCTTTAGAGCTCAGTATGCCACAGAATATTTTCTACTTGATCATCCTCTACATTATAAGACAGACAGAACGACAGAAAACCAAAAGAAAACCACACACCCTAAATTTTCCACTTCTATTACTAATTTCTCTCTATCTTGCAGATTTACTTTTGCTCATCAACAGGTACAGCCCGTCTAGTCCTCAGGGCTCTGAACATTCCACAATAGATCTCTCCCTTACTCTTTATTCCTTAATCTCCAAATCCCATTATGTGAATGAATATTCAGAACCTATAGCTCAGGCTACACATCCACACTATCTTCTCTTGAATGCGTGCAAAGTTCTGCAAAATTGGTTTCATGGTCTCGCCCCTGGGAAAAACTCTGCAAGCACATCCCCTTTCCCAATTAACACTGACTTCCTAATGAGTATCAACTAAAATATCCCCCTCCTCCTCTCACACTTCTGGGAATAGCATTCCCATGTCATTCCGCTATCTCCATCTGTCTGATCTGTGTTAAGCTGGGCGGAGGGTCCTCAATGAAAAGCAGCCCACGAAGGAATATTTGACAAGAAACATCAGTGACAAGGCAATTCAAAGAAAAAAAAGAAGAAAAAGAAGAAAAATGGATGAACTTCACCGGATTCTTACTTTCGTACTACAGTGCAGTCAAAACAAGACAGACCCCGTGGGCATTYCTGGAGCCCCAAGCTCGTCCATAGCTATAGGTTGACCACTTGAGCTCATGCCATTACTTGGCTTGCCAAGAACAGACCTTTGGCACTGAGGGGGCTCCATGGCAGGCTGGGCAGAGCCGAGCTACAGCACTGCCTCCCTGGCCRTGGATCCTGCCAAGCCTCTCCGCAGGAAGCTGCTGACATTGCACTCTGTAASGATGCTGCTTTCCCACCTCCCATCAGCTCTTCCTATTAACCAGCCCTGAGATCTTCAGCATTTTTATCCACATCACTTCTCCCATCAATCAGGCCTTGTTACAGCTGAGAAAACCACTCTGAGCACAGATCCAGCAGGAGCCAAATGATTTGGATCATTTCCGTTTGCCAGCGCACAGAGTCCTGCCTCCAAGCGACTCGGCTAACACAAAACTAAACCAGTTCAAGACAACTAGCATCCCTCTCAGGATCTCTACAAGACGACAACAGATGAGTCTTGATCTGTACTCTGTATCTGCTGCAGAGTACTCTGTTGTCCCCAAAACAGTATCTCCTTCCATTAGTGAAAGGTATCGGCCTTTTCAGCCTTGCTCGGATTGACAGACCTAGGACWCACCTGCAGTGACATACAACTAAGTGAAACAAAATCACCTAAGAACAGAGCCAAGTTGGAAGCATCCGTGCTGATCTGCAGGATGCCGTTAACCCAGGCCCTAACTCCAGACATCCCTGCCAGTGTCTCCAGTTCGGGATTGCAGCCCTGCTCTTCCACTCTTGAATGTCTCCTGGGTGTAACAACCATTAATCTGAGTTTTGCCAGACTGCGCAATGAGAATAAGTAAAGGTCTAAGAATACAAATGACTCATGCTATTAAACTTGAAACCTGAGCCAGGCTTTAAAAATATTTAGAGCTATAATCAGTGAGGAGGCAAACTCCAACTTCAGCATTTTTAACTTTATTCACCAGATTCCCCACTAGAAGGGTGTTTCTGTATTTTCTAATATCACTATTAGTATTTTTCATTTAACAACTTGACAGAAATGAAATACACTGGAGTAACACCGGTGATAACACACTTACTCCCACTTGAAAGACTATCTTTATTCTTTCATAAGTCACTTCTGGCTTACAGTTCTATTGATCACCAGCGAGGATGAATGGAATTTCCCAGAATCCTCTGGGAAAAATCCTACATATATATATTTTTTTATACCCACCAAGAAACTATTTCTAAAATTCAACAAAACAAGTCACCAGGGCAACGTTCCATTGATTTCATGTCCATTTATTCTTCGAGCACATTCCTGAATGCTTTATCAATAATTCAGTAGGCTGAAGGCCACTGCTGCCCAGAAGGAATCCTATCCAAGCTTCCACACAGCATCTGGAAGCACCTCGATTGCTAAGGGTCGAGGGAGTCATTCACATAAAAGAAAGGGTGCCACATAGAAAGTGTCAAGAGCTAAAGGGATATAATCAGCCATAGACCACAGAAGAATAGTGGGTGAGGATCAAGTCTTTGAGGAGATTCACTCAAAATGTGAGTACGTGTGTAAGTATTACTCGTGTGTTCCTGGAATTAGTCAACCAGTTACCACCCCACACATAGCTTGTTCATCATCCTGACATTAATTATCCAGATGCCATGAATTTGAAAGAAAGGCAGTTCCACTCTGCTGCTTCAATACCCAGGAAATCCTTCCAAGGATGCTTCTGCCCACCTGAGTTTTAGATAATTATTCACAGGTCCCAAAATAGGTCCTTTCAGAAACCATTTAACCTCCTACTTTGTTCAGCCTCCCCTCCTCTCCCAGGAGATACCTCAAGATGGAACTTACAGTTCAAAAAGTCTCAGTGTCTGGAAGAGCTGCCATGACAGTGTGGTGAGCCGGTTACCGGAGAGGTCTCTGAAAATTAACAAGAAAAAGAAATCATGGTAAATAACTCCTCCCGCATCTGCTCTCCTGGATCCACAGAGCTCATCATTTCCTCCCATAGGGAAGGAGTCAAGCAGCTTTGGACCCAACCTTAAGTTTCATAAAGAGAGATTTTAATGAACCTAAACCAAAATAGAAATTTATCATTTTATTTGTTTCCAAGTGGGAAAATGCTTTATATTCTGCTACAATGTTAAAAAATACTCTTGTCACTTGTGTCCAAGAATCAGGAGCTCAACCAACCGTAAGCAGAAAGAACAAGCCTAATTTCATCTTCCCAACAAGAAAAAAATGCTAAGTACAAACAAATTTCATGTTAAAAATATTATCACTCAGGTTTAAAATGACAGAACCATAATTATCCAAGATATTATCATTAACTTAGAAAGATTCTTAAACATAGAATTTGTACATTAACAGCATCCCATTATGGCTCTTTACCATTTGTACCAGGAGGTACCACTATTACAGCAATTAACAGCTTCATACCCCTTTCTGCATCTGCTCAAACTTGCAAAAACAAAAATATTATCTGCCTAGGGAATCCAGAAAACATCTCTTCAGTGAAAACCCAAAGGAGGATAAAATAAGAGTAAAATCAAATGAAGCCTGGAAAGCAAGAGAACAAACTTGCTTGTGCTTGTGATGGACTGACTGAGAACAAAAACAGAGCCCTTGTGTTCCGAACAGTGTGAGAGGATGGTGACAAACCTCCTTTCTGGAAGAGGCCTTCTGCAAGAGTTTGGCCTTCCAGCAGGTCCCCTTCAGCCAACACCATAAAGGAGCTACCACACTCTTCCTCCCCAAGGCCAGGGGCCAGCAGCCGACCACTCTCACCTCACATTTCACACTCCCACGAGACAACCTTCCACCACCAAGCCTTRCTGTGAAAATCCAAGCTACCCAAGCGACAGTGCTGGGGAGCACAGGGAGGTGCAGACACTCCTCTGGCTCTTGGTGGTGAAGCAGGAAGAATTAAACAGTTGAGAAAGATCAGAGCAGGTGGAAATTCATTGGGGAGCTTTTAGCTATGGAAGAAACCACTCGAGGGCCTCTGCCCAACTSCCTAGGTAGCCCTCAAGGGAACAAACTCAAGAGGATCATCCAGGACCTGTCCTTCCTCAGAGATAGGCCTTAAWTTTTTTGCTGATCATCTGCTTATAGCATAAAATTGTTTTTTTCCTTACTCCAAAACYCAGATTACATAAACTAGCCCTAATCTAAGCACTACCATCCCACCTATGGAGATGCATAACAAAATTCTATAGAAAACCAAAGTCATCCCCTACCTGTGCCAGCATTCGGAGCCACAGAAAACACAGGAAACGGTTTGAAGCGATGCCCTACTGTCCCCTTCCCTGCATCTAGTCCTGTCCCCATCAGTTGTTCTTYGCTGCAATAAGCCAGGCCTACGCGGGCACCAGAGGCTCCACAGCTCTTCATACACACGTGTCCTGGCTGCAGAGACCCTCTGTGCTGCAGCCCCGCTCGCTGCGAGGGCAGGGATGCACCAGAGACCTGAATGAGAGGCCTGGCGTTTCATTAAACCAGCAGCTGCTCTACAGACAGACSTGGGACAAAGCCGCACAGAGGCAGCAGCAGGCGGCCGAGTAGGCCGGGCTCAGCCTGGGATCCCCACTCAATTTGGAGAATCGCGATCAAAACAAGACAGCCCATCCCAGAGCCCGCTGGTGCTCTCGGAGGAGCGAGAACGTGGCCTGCAAGACTTGCTTGTTGGCTTGCCCTACGTTAAAGGGCAGTAATCAGTGGTGGCAAAAGCTGCCAGGCTGCTGGGGAGAGGACACTGCTTCCAAACTCACTCTGCTTCCCAGGGCCAGACAATTCCCTCCTAGGAGGGCAGGGAAGGAGCGAACCTGTGACAGCAACGTGCCTCAGCACCATCCTCTGTGCCCTGCCAGGCCAGCACCCACGGGCCTCCAGCTCGCTCTCCAATTTGGGACTTTCAGAGGACACGCTACCCAGAGACGGGCAAGGGAAAAACAACTTTGGACAASTCTGTGCTGCCCAAACTCCACTTTGTGCGGAGAGATTGCAAGAGGAGAAGCATCACATTGCACGTGAGAAGCCACCAACCCAGCCAAGCCTCCACGCCAAACGCTGGGTGCAGCTGCCGAGCAAACCAGCCCACGGGCTCTCCTCGACTCGGGCAGAAGGATAACGGAGAGCAGGGCCAGGCCGGCACCGCGCTGTGTCGGGAAATTCCAGCTCTCCCTCGCATCAGACTATCCCGCTGCGCAAACCCCAGGTACCTTATTTCACACGTCCAAGATCCCACCGCTCCTGAGGCTTGGGACAAATTGCTACCAGCCTCCAACAAAGTTTCGGAAGGCAGCAGTAATAGCTCATGAAACCAAGGGAGAGGGGGAGATSGCACGCCTCCCCCCTCACCACCCCATAGCACCTGGGTGCTTTGCAAAGACAGATGAGAAGTAGGAGGGGAAGGAACAGCTCTCCGCTACAGAAAAACTTGACACTAATTTCCCTCCCCCAGCAAAGGAAGGAGGAAGTGAAAATGGGGATGCATGAGAGACAGCAAGATGTGGGAGAGAGGCAGAGATGCAGAGGAGGGAGTGAATCTTGCTGGAATGTCCTTTCTCAAAGGTCATGTTTTGCTACATTAGGCAGAAATGTCAAGAGAAAATTGGATTCTGAAAGAGAAGAGAAAAAAAACAACAGGCTTTCCACGCAAATAAGGGAATCAAAAATAGCATGATCATGTTATTACAATTTAGGGCACCGAGAGATGGAGAGAGGAAACATCCTCGCTATTRCAGGCAGCTTTGCCAGGCAGATGTGCTCCACTTTTTGTCTCCGTCAGTCCCTGGAAATCAACTCCTGCCTCCCTCCTCCCCGCAAAAACCCAACTCATGCCAAGCCTCAAGCAAGGAGGAGATGCATCTTCACTTGCAGGCACCTGGCAGGGGATTCTCCTCTTAGAACGAAGAGGCACCATCCAATACAAGAGTTAGCATCTGCAGGACCTGTCGGGGGGACGTATATTAACAGCTCCCGTTTCAGGAGATTAGCCAGAAGCCATACAGGGAGAAATGCATTTGTCATTGGAAGCGGGGAGACAGGATGGCTTAAAATGTCAGTCAGGTCTTTGTAAAAGGCCCATGACTTCAGCAAGGGGAAAGAAAAGGGCTACGCACATAAATGCACATTAAAAATACATAATTTAGTTACAAAGCCAAATACTCCAAAGGTCAGAAACGCCAGGACGGAGGTTAGTCGCACAAAAAATGCACTAGCTGACACCAAAACACAGAGACCCTATGGAGAGCAACCTTGCTGTGCAGCACTGATCGCTCTCCTGAAGAGATCCATTTGTGCACTGGACGTAGGRAGATGCACCTGCACCTCCCCGTCCCTGCATCCCAGGGCAGGCTTCCTAACAAAACAACACGTGACTATGTCATTAAAGACTGTATCACAGTGCATGYCCACAAGGAGATTAAGTTATGGCTCCATGGGTAAATGGGGCTCTCAAAATTTCTAATCTCTGGTCAGTGTGTGCAAGCTTCCCAGTRTGCTCCAGCCTTGGCTGCACACACATGGAGTTTCCCGGTGTTGTATAAAGAGTGAATGGAGAGAACAGAAAAACAATTCCCTCCAGATACTCCACTTGGTCCCTGCCACAAGTGTCAAAACCAACCTCCATCACTTGGGCAACTCCTACCCCAACCTCCTATGATGCCTCCAGCCTTTACATCCTCCCATGCTAGTGCCAGTATCCCAACTAAAGCTTCCATGCATTTCCCCCATCTCCTCCCAAAGAGTCTTTCCAAAACATCTCCCTTTATCCTCCTACAAACCCTTCATCCAGCTGGATCCAGGGCCGTTCTTCCTTGTGTTGACTAGGCAAGGCAAAACCCCCAGAGGAGAGGGGACAGGGACCACAGAAAGGCTAGAACATGATGGTGCATTTAGGCAATTCACCTGCAAACACCTTGGACATCTCTAAACACTAACAGATGAGATTTTTCATTGAGTTTTGGCAGAGTTTCATGGGGACAGCAAAACCAAACCTTTCAYGTAAAAGCCGCCCTTTGATGATTTCCTAGCTCCAAAACACGAGGATGCAGGTGCTTCACGGAGGAAACTTTGCCAATGTTTTTCTTTACTTGAGCAGAACAGCCCATTCTTTTCCCTCCATCCACTCCCTCAAGCGTCTGAACAGGTTTTGTTTGAAATTAAAAAAGAAATAATAAAAGCAATAAACTCAGCCAGGAGCAGACACCCAACATAGAAAACTTCAACCTGAGTGATTAAAATTTGGCAGTGAGAGGAAAGYGAAAACAGTCGTAAAGCAGAGCGTGCCAGACAACCTTTCCAGCAGCCTGTGCCTCAGCTCCACCTGCAATACAATATGGCACAGCAGGCACAGGAGACAGCGGAGCAGAACCAGGAACCTTTCAGAGCTCCCTTCGTGGCTGCAAACACGAGTGTCCTCCTCAGGTAGCCGAGGCTATTGGCACTTTTATAGCGTGTTTGAACTGCTTCTTTGCTGCTGACACGTTCACCATCGTGCCCAAGACTTTTCCATAGAAAGAGAGGAAGTGTTTAGAAAAAGGTACAAGGTGCTTTTCCCTCTGGAGAAGGTTTCCAAGGAAGGGCTGYGCAAGGCAGGTTTTGCAGGGCACATTCTCCATATCCAGCAAAATCCGTGACCTTCTTGTGCCCCTGCAACCCCTGCCTTGCTCCCCTTAGATGGTGCTTGGTGGTTGTGCGAATGAACCTCCTGCTCATAACCTGGTGAGCAACCAGCTCACCCCATGAGCAGCTCCACRCACAACCCAGAGCTGGGCTGCTGTAACTGAATGACAGGACAACCCCAGTCACCTCTTCTGCCTCCATCCAGGCACCCTTTACAGATCAGGAGGGGAGATGCTCATGTCCCACAGCGCTGTTGCACACACAGACAGCTCACACATCCTCTCGGAGGTGACTGCCTTTCCAAACAGGCTTGTATATATCCTGAGCACCTCCAAAACSCCCTCGAAGACAAGAGAGAAGGACAAAGTGGTCGTGAGGGATACATGGGTTAAAAAGGTGCGTCTAAAAAGGCTTCTGCCTCCTGCACAAGTAGGCATGGAAGGGTAGGGGTGTGCACAGGGTGCGCACATGTGTATTAGAGGGGGATAAATGAGCCTGGATCTGCACTGCCCTGAACAACTGGGCTTCAGTGGAAAAGAAAAACCTTTTTCCCCATCTAACCAGCATCCAAGAAGAGTTTTCACTACTAAAGTCAATTTTATTCAGCTAAATTAAGTCAGATGCCTCATTAATGACACCAACAAGCAAGAACCCCTGTAATTAAACTGCAAACTATATTATGCAGTTCAGTCCAACCTGACRGCAGAAACGCTGCTGCTGGAGAGGGGCTCCCTTCGCCTGGCCCTCCACACACCTCTCCTTTCTCCACCTGCCCTTGCTTCTGACACGTTTCCTTCTGCATGGGAGACGCTTTTCACATGCTTTAATAACGCGGTGCTCCGAGGAGGAGGAGGATTAGCCACACGGGGCGGCTGGGGGAGGCGAGGGGGCACAGGCCAGCCGCACATCCCAGGGCGCTGCGCTAGGAACCACGAGCCAGGGAACAGCACTCGCTTTCCAGACGGGAACGTCACCGAAGCACCCAGGGGTGCAAGGCAGACTCCTCCAACTCAGGACTGACTTTGGAAATGCATCCCTGGCACCCACAGCTGATGCCTCAGCTCCCTCGAGCACTCCGGCAGGAGGAACACGGTGACCTCCAAGGGCAGTGTCCTGCCCCACGCCCTCCCTCCCCTTCTGTCTGTAAGCAGCTTTGCTCATGAAGGCAAAAAATATACTGTCCCCCCTTAATGAACGTGCTAAAACTACCCCATCAAGCCTTGGAAGCTGTAGGAGAGCAGACCTCACCACAAATGAGGTTCTGCAAATACTAGACTCAACTGAAGCCTCAGATAGCTCAGCGCAAAGCCCCAGCAGGCCACGTTAGTGACAGAGCCTGCAAAAAGACCAGGCAATGCCACACACACCCAAGCCTCACGCACACAGAAAGCACTGGAGTTCACAGGAGACTCAGCGTCACAATGGTAAGAGCAAGGACCTAGAGCTGCCAGCAGCTCCCTGGCTCGTGCTCAGACTCAGCACCAGGAGGCACGTGTGGTGGGATGCAGGGACACGGCCGTAGGAGCTCCTCCCAGACACGGCCCTGCACCATCTACACCCAATTCCACTCCTCCCTTTAGAACACCCTGACCTTTACTACCCAGACAGGGCTGACTAGAAGCCTCCAAGGTTCAAACCTTCCTTTGCCAGGTTGGACAACACAGCAGACTCTGCTACCACATCCCAGAGCACTGTACACTGCCTTGAGCTTTTTAAAGGCATCCAAACGCAACCACACAGCAAGTGCCATCAACATTATCTCATTCTCCGGAAATTAGTTCTTGTGCCAGCACTAGAGTCAGAATTTGCAATAATTTCATGAACTCGGAGGTAGGTCTCAAGTCTCTGCGCCAGAGGAGAGCAGGAGACCATCACCAGACACAAGAAGAAACTCGTCAAAACACACGGTCCCGGAATTGCAACACCAGGAGGGAGAAACAAGACACACCAAGCACACTCCTCCTGCATTTGGGATGAATAAATCAAGATTTTGATTTGCATATCCCAACTGTTACCGAAACAGGATTGAAGGAGGTGGGGAGGAACAGGCTTCCTCATTGTTCTTGAAACAATAGCATGAAAAACAAAGGCAGTTGCCAGCAAGGCAGAGCAAGGAGGCGTAGGGGCCGGGTGGCAGCACGCCTCCCGTCACGGGCTCGTGCACGAGGGGCACATCTGGTGCACGACCCTCCTCCCACCGCCTCTGCCAACGCGGCAGGCCGGGACAGCGAGGGAGCTGCTGCTACCACTTCTGTCCCAGCACATCCCAAAACACGTTAAGGGGCACTTCAGAGGTCCTCTCCAACCCTGTAATGTCCTCACACCTTACGAATTGGCTCCGAGGCATCTCCCAGCTGCACCAAGATTTATTTGGAGACAAGATCACACTGCAGAGCTAATGACTGCTCACAGTTTGGGTTCAGCCTGCTACAGACGGGAACCGGTCACCAGATGTGGATAAAGATGTCCCTATTCTTTCGGGCAGATCAGAGGCAGGAATCCAGCCCTCCGGATTACACTTCTCTTCCCTTTTGCACGCTCTTTATGCTGCTCTTCTCCCAGGACGTCTGGACTCTGAGGACTTGCGGACAGGTTAAAAGCTTGGTCAGCCCTGCAGTTGCTTCTCCTCTGCCTTCCAGCTTTTCTGCAGGGCAGAATCCAACAGCACTTGTGAAACCTGCCAGTCAGCTGCTCAAGGAATGGAAAACGTGTCTGAAACGGGCAGGAACCCCTCCCCAGGGCTTCCCTCCTGCCACCACGGCATGCCCAGGGCTGCTCTGCATCCACCCCTGTCTCCTCTCTCCCCAGCCCAAACTGTGGTAATTTTAGATGCATCGAGCCTGGAATACAACTGTACACGGGGCTCCTTCCTGCTTCAACGCACAGAAATAATACTGAGATTTGTGCCAATGGAGAACAAGGGCTGCCAGCTGACAGCTCCAGCGAGGGGCTGGATTTGTCGTGCCTGCTTGTTTCAAATTGCATGTTTCTTTGAGATAGGAACAGAAAACGACTGGGGAATGCCTCCCACTCACAGGCTTCCAGCAGGTCTAGAGCAAACCATACCACCATGTGACAGGAGAGAGCTCTGCCACACAGAACGCAGCAGAAGCACGAGGAGATCGTCTGGAACGGAGAACAGTGTCCAGAGGACATTTTCCAGCATCTCAGCACACAGTGACACCAGAACCCAAAGACATGCTCCTCAAAGCCCCACCACTTCCTCTTCATGACAATACTCATACAGCAAGGGMAGTAGCTGAGGCAGCACCATCTCAGCAACATCCACTAGAGCCAACCCAAACGCACAGGTAGGCACTGGGTAGACTGTTGACCTTGTCAAATGGAGAGCCCAACCTGCAATTCATTGAGCACAGAGTCTCCAGGACAGGGTCCTCCCTCCCTCCTGAACTAGGTGTCTGCTCTCCYAGTTGTTAGAGACCTACTGGTCCTCACTTTTATATTAAAGAAGACTTCTTCTTCCCTCAACATTCAATTCCCAGAAACCAGCAAGCCCTGAAGAGCCTCTAGCACTTCTCCTGCGGGATAACGAGACAAGTAACAGCCAGGTCTCAGTGCAGGGGATCCCGGGAACGCCAGTGTCCGGGCTGGAAGAAGAGGCTCTGCAGAGYCCCTGAAGGAAAGGGGGGTCCATGTGCGTGTGTCCCAGCAACAGCAGAACCGGGCATAAGGCAGGCTAAGCTCTCGGCAGACGCTGCTAAATGATTTCCAATTAATTAGCTGATTACACGATAGAACAGAAGGGGATTCAAGTGAGTGCTGTTGACCTTTAAGAATAATTAATATCATCAGGATCACAAAACTCATCCAGGAAAAATAATTAGAAACATCCTAGCCTTACCCCCAAAGCCATACCAAAGCAGAAGATGAAGGTACTGGTTAGTTTAGAGATAGAGCTCCCAAGCATTTGCTAGCAGCCCCATTTTTTTCTTAAACACACACTTCTCCCCTATTTTAGGCAGCTTTCCCTCTCTTCTCCATATCCACTCTCCCTGCCACCTTTTCTAACTCCTCAACTACCTTCCCCATTTCAGGTCTCTTGCCTAATGATTTCTTCTTGCTCTACTCCTTCCTTGCAAACTTCCCTCTCCAGACAAGGTCCTTTGTATCTCTCTTGTAGCTGCATCCCACCCATTCCTTCTCCTCACTCAGCCCTGTGCTCCTCACCTTCCTGCACTTCAGGAAGGAGCCCTGCACCTTCCCTCCCTGAAGGATCCACTTCCTATCTCCAGTTACCACTGGCAACTTCAAGTTGATCATGGGTAAGGTTTACACATAGCCCTGAAAACCTGCATTTCCTCAGCAGAGCCTCATAGAGGCTCTTCTGAGAAGCACACATGAAAGATGCACAAACAAGAGAAGATGAAAGATGGGGGATCTCATGACTCCATTTCCCCCCTCACTAGACCTGCCCAAGTGTGTGAATACTCCCGCTTTGCTGCAGTTTCCTTGCTCCAAGTGTTCACTTGGCCACACAGGTCCTGTGCAGGATGAGCGTCTGGAAAGCTGCTGCACTGAGCAGTAACTGGAGTAGAACAGGTCCTGGGGAGAAGGGCCAACAGATTCCCTGGAGGGGAGGCGCATGAGCAACCAATGCCTGTCCTCAGGAGGCCTAAAAGAACCACAGCCCTGGAATAAAACCTGCCTTCGCAGCAAATAAATTTCCTCTACTGCTTATTATTGTGAAAACTTCTGTGGCTTGACACTCCACTAAATTATAGATAAAAGGAAAAATGGTCTTCATGAGCTCAGAGAGGCAGGCTGCTCTGCCAAAGAGCTGYGTTCTCACCAGCTAATGAAAAGGGAGCTGCCATTAGCCCGCGGCGCTCGCGCCGGCTCCCCCCGCTCCCGCGGCGGCCGGGACGGCGGCGAGACACRGCCGGGGACACAGGAGAGGGGAGCGGAGCCAGGAGGGTGGCGAGGAGAGCGGCACGCGACGGGGAGGCTGCAGGGGAGGTGCAAGGCGCCCTTCTCCCAAGGGACCCTGCTGCCAGCCAGTAGAGATGGCAGCTGGACCTTCCCGATGTGCAGAGGCCACAGCAGGAGGCCAGGATGCCCTTCTGCGACTACGTCCCAAACACCAGGAAAAACACTCGGATTAGGAGGGAAGTGGCATCCAGCAGGGAGCTGCYTTGCTCCAAGGGGCAGGTTCCCACCAGGCACCCTCCAGATTTGCAGGCAGTAGGTGCCTGGGAGCACATCTGAGCTTACGAGGAGCCAAAATGCTCCTGCTTGCAAAGCCAAGCTCACACTGAGGACATGCACCTCAGAAGCCCCCACATCTATTCCTGAAGCTTGGTGCAGTGCCCCTCGTTGTGGTCTCAGACACCCCTACCTTAGGGGAACTGAACTGGTAGGGACTTCAGGTAGGCAGTGCAGCAAACCCAGCTTACTGCAATCCTCTTTCATAACCTTCCCCAAAGCAGAAACCCGTTTCATCCTCCACAATTAGCTCTGGCAGATAAGACACACACGCCTGGATGCTGTGATTGTGTTTTCCCTTCTCTTCCCAATGAAGGCACACTGTGCTTCAGCATGAAAAGCATCTTTCTTCTACCCTTTACCTTCAAATACTGATCATTGTGAAGGATATTTCACCATGAACAGCCTGACAAGCTAGAGCAGGTATTTCTTCATTATTCTGAGAGAGCAAATTCCCCACAATTATCAAACAACTGGATGCAACAAACACTCAGCCAAGTCCCATGGGCTGTAGCTGCAGCAAGTTAGATGGCAATCCTTCCTAGAGAGCTACTCATGTGAATAAGCCATTGATAGCAGCAGGGTACCACGGGTGACGCCTTTTACACTGCAGAACAAGCCAGTGCCAGGCAAGCACAGCAGGTTTGGAAGTTTAAGATACAGCTACCATAAACAGACAACCTCAGAAGACTTGTTTCACTGAGGGAAGAAGGGAGGGCAGGGAAAAAAAAAAAAAAAACAATGCTGGCAGCAAAATCTAGTTGGTTGCTCCTCGGGTAGACTCGCTCCCGTTTCCTAGAAATAGGGTTGCACCTGTGAGCTGGGTGTACACAGCTGCTGATCCGCTCACTGTGCTTGCAGGGCAGCCCAGAGCTGTGTCTGCAAAGAGGAAAGAGATTTTTCCCCTAAAGAGAAGGTGAAACAGGAAGGGAGACCAAGCTGCAGGGCCAGGAGGCTGGGTTGGCTTGGAGGGAAGGCAGTCAAGCCACAGGCGAGCAGGACTACACACCAAGGGGCCAGGGCTCGAGCAGGGGCCAGGGAGGTGAGAACCGCGGGCAGAGGGGTCTCCCTGTGAGCAGCGAGGCCACCAGGGCTGAGGCCAGCAGGGAGGCCAGGCTGGAGGCCAGACCCGCTCACAGGGACCACAGGGTGGCCCTGGCGCTGTCCGCGGTGCTGAAACTCAGCCCGGCAGCGCAGCCCAGGGCACCCACAAGGGCACCGGGACACCCTGGTTCCCTTCCCAGTCAGTGGGAAGTTCACAGACACCCTCATCCCCAGCCCATAAAGCCTAATGCTCCCACCATCATCATCATTCCCACAGCCTCTTGCATCTGGCATAATTCATAGCTCAGCCCTTCACAAATACCAATGGAGGGGAAGGGTTGGTGTGAACCCCCTCCTACAATTTTCTAATAAAAGTTTTATAATTCCAATAAAACACATGGCTGCCTAACTTACAACATTTAAATTCTTGCCTAGTCACACAGCATCATGAATTAATGTCCCATCACTCACGCCCTGTCATATCTTACTGCTCAAACAACATATGATTTGCCTGTTTCTATTTCTCAGGCCTAGTGCTTATTGCCTGTACATCAAAAAAGGAAAATAATCCCTGCAATCACATAATAAAATAGCACCATGGGGAAAAATCCCAGGTGAGACCACTTGTGTGGTCACTTAACTTTCACTCATCCTGCCATGGCTGCTCTCCCTCTCCTAGCTGCTTCAGGTGCCTTCAGGTCCCCCTGGGGCGCTCCCTCTCTGCACAGTAACTCTCACATTGGCACATGCAGGTAACAGCTCCTTGCACCACAGCAAAACAGCTGAGACACTGGGTCTGGAGAGCAGGCAAAAGGGACAGCCAGGGGCTGTTTCTGGAGCACTTCAATACTGCRACAACGTCAGGAGTGGGTTGTGGTCCTTGTCACACCGGCACCTTCAGGAATCGGCTCACTCTGCACTGCCGGCGTTTGCTTTGCAGAGATCAATAGAGACACTGAGGTTTAACCAGGGCARGGCAGCACCCCTGCTGCAGGACGGGGTCTGAGGGACCATTGAGCCCCTCTAAGGGGAAGCTCACAACACGGCAACAGGACATCCATCAGGTCACTATTGCACAACACGTACTATGTCACCGGTTTCGGGTTCATATTTTACCTCARTCCTGAAACAAGGCTTGTAAATACTGGAAAACCCTCATCCAGAAACAGCTGGGCAGCCACATTCAAAATATACTCAGCTTCTTCCAAAAAGGAGGAATGGGGTTTTTCCAGAAGCACAGCTGGCCTTTTTACTGAACTGCTGAGTCTTCAAAGAGGAAAATAAATCCCACAGTTACACAATGCATCTGGAAGCACCATCTCARTGTTTTAAAGGAAAGGACAAAGCTGCATCAAAATCCTAAGAGCCCAGGTATGAGTGTTAGGCATCACATTAAAAACTGGCCAGCAAACATTTGTGACCAACAACATTATAACTCATCTCACACTGCAGCAGCATCCCACAGTGCAAGGCCATCTATCACTGGAACTGTGCAAATAACTACCCTGCATGCAGATCAAATAAAAGGAGAGAAAACACAAATGCTATTATACAAGTTTTACAGATGGGGAAACTGAGGCAGARCAAGTCTTAATCCAAGCTGCATAGTACTAGAGACAGAAACTTTTTTCTCTGCCAGGTCCTTCAAATGTGACAGGCACAAACCACTCCTCCTCCTGTTACAATGGGATAAACGTTCTGCACAGCTCAGTGGAGGAATATGCAGTCAGGAATTAGTTACCTAGCCCTCTGAATGCAGGYCAGATGATTTGGACCCATTCGGAAGGAAAACCACAGTCCTGCAGCGAGGCAGTCTCTCCTCTGGCCCTGCACTCAATGCCTGGTGAAACAGGAACCACCTCTGCTGCTGCAGAAAAAATGAATAGCTGCTGCTAACTGATTATCAGTCACCTGCGGTAATGACAGGGAATAAACATGTCATCAAGCCACTGCTGCCGATTAGCGCCTCGGCAAGGACTGTGCTACACGGCAGCCACCGACAAGGCAGGCAGGGAGGCAGAGCAGGGAGGTTTATGGAAGCAGAGGAGATATTACAGCTATTTATTTTAGCAAGCGCACTCTAAACATGCCCAGCATTTTATAGAAGAACAGAAAAGATGAGGAAAAATGCCTTACTAAGTAAATCACGGTACAAAAGCCTGATGCTAGAGGGGCTGGGAACAATCACATCCTTGATGTGCAGGTGGAAATCAAGGTGTACCCAAACTGGCTGTTAGATTAGGGGTAACAAAGGAACATTCACCTAATGGAACTAAAAAGCTATTTAACATTTCTCTTTTTTTTCCTCTTTTTTCTTTTTGGGTGGTAGTCATGGAGAAATTAAGTTCTTTAGTTCTTTGCAAGTGCAAAATAAAACATTAAATTGTCAAGGAGAAGGGCTAGGCAAATTCATTCTACTTCATTCTCTACACAACCATTTACCATGCCTAACATGACACATAGAGACTTCCTAGGTCACACTAACTCTACTACGGAGAGAAAATCCATGAGCAATTAACACATGACAGCTCGTGTGAGGAGACCACCGCCAGGCTGGATATGAAAGTAGTGTAGTGATGGAAAGGACAGAGTACACAAGTCATCAGAAAGGAGAGGGTAACAAGACCTTCTGAATCAAGTAAAGGTTACAGACAGTGACAAGGCCTAGAGCTGGTTTACAGAAAGAGAATTAAGCTCTTATACACAAATGGCCCCTTTAGAGGAAAGCAATAGATCATTAACCACAAAGAGCAAGCTAACGACCCTCAGGCCACTACTGAGAGGGAACAGAGCTACACTTACAATAATTCAAAGTCTGGTATTTTGTTTATTTCCTTATTTAGTCTGAGATCGCGATCGAGCTCCCAGACACAAGTAAGAGGACATGAACCTCATGAGCCCTGCAGGCTCATTGCTTTCAGCCCTTGAAGGTGTGTGGGCTTCAACTGGTGCAGAGCTTCAAGAGCTGTCCTGAAGCTGCATTGAGGAGGGCACACAAGGACTTACCWGCCCTGGGCTGCTTTCACTCTCAGGAGATGCAGCCCCTTCACCTTCCTACCAAAGCCTAATGCCATAACATCTGCAGGAACTTCTGAGCCAAAGTTATGAAGTTACATCCATCACCAATCTTTACCTGATGCTGCAGAACAGCTGCCTTGAGGCCAGCTAGCTCTGGTCTTTGGCAGCCCAGAGTAGTTTTGCAGGGGAAGCTAAGAGGTGACGTGGAAAATAACATCAGGTTTCAGGGAAGCACAGCATGGTTCTCTTAATGGAGACCAACCAGAACACCACAGCTAACCCCACTCTTAAAGCAATGCAACCTTTAGAGGCAGCTGTGAACAGCTGGGAGGTTCCACATACATCACATTTCCAAATTTGCCTATGGGGAAATGCTGCAAATCTGCATTTTCATCTTCTGACAAATTTGCATCTTTGGGGAAAAAAATAATCACAGGCTTATACAGATGATAAAATCCTAGAAGCAAAAGTACAGCACAACCATACAACACCCTAGAGCTGATCACACTCTGCACAGCACTCCCTAAGACAAAGGAAACTCCCATTTTTCCAGTGGTTCCTGGCCCCTTTTAGAGCTTGTGCCAAGATCTCTATTGCAGCTCTGGCTTTATCCAAGACCTCCATCTTTAAGCTACTTGGGTGATGACCCAAAGAGAAAGCTTTTTCTTCAGCCCCATCCCTCCTCCGACCGGCAGTGCTAACAAAAAGCTGTGACAGGAGCTGCATCTTGGCCAGCCCACAAACCAATTCAGAGCGCATATAAACCTCCAGAAGACAGTTTAAAAAGAGCCACTGAATGCAGGCAGAAACGGCAATTATTAATTTTCTAAATAGAAATCTGACTACTTAAGTCTTACTTAAAAGGATGCCTGTCTCTATAATTGCAGAGCCTTAATTTGTTTTCTTTACTGCACAATAAATAAGGTGTGCGCAATTACCCTCTGCAAATACAAGCAAGTACTTCTGCCTGGCTGGCCGAGCGCGCAGCCACCCAGGAAAACATTTAGAGGGAACTGCAATCCCTTAACAAGCACCTGCTTCCCTGTAAAGGTGGATGCATGCACCGTGCACGGCAATTTGTCCAAGTCCTAGGTGCAATTTGTTCAAATACCTTCTCTTCTACATCTATAGCTCTGCTCTCCAAGCAGTGGCCAGTGAAGACTGGAAGAAAAGAGATTGTTCTCTACTGATTTCTGATTCCTGGTGCATTTTTGCTRTGAAGTCAAGTTCTCCTAAGAACTACCCACTGCCTAATAAGGATCATGATACAGCAGTGTTCTTCCCACAGGGCATTTTAACATCTCTTTCCTCTACTATTGCTCTGCCTATTTTCATGATACACATCGGAACTTAATAACCTTGCGATCTGTAATCCCTTATCAAGTTCAATTAGAATTGGCCAAAGCMTTCAAGTGTCACTAGGAGAAGGACAAAGAGCAAATCACACGCAAGCCTTTCTGAAAAGCTTTGCTAAACACAGTGACATGGTTTATACATCTCAAATTTAGGAGCCACACCATCCTTAAGCCTTCTTTGCACAGCCTCCAGCCAAAGACTGAGGTTTCCTATCAGTACTAAATGTTCCCTACATTCAGCTGGCTAACCTGCTAACACTGACTGCAATGGATTTTGGCTATGAGGCACTCAAGCCTAGAGCTGCTGGTCCTCAGATCCAGAGTACAGGAAGGAAGCAGTTCTTCAGAACCACCCTCATATTAACCAAGTGGTTATAAATACAACACAGGAATGGAACCAATAACCCATCCAGGCAACTGGCCAAGAAGACCTCCAGAAAAAGAGTACAAAAAGACACTGGGTTACATCCAGTTTGGGTCAGACCCACATCCATCTCCATTCAGCTGCGGGCCAGTGCTTGTTGAGGAAAGAGTCTCTTTTCTGTTGCCAGCAAAAAAGACCAACCCACACTACAAATCCCACCATTACATTTTGGATAATTGCCTCCATCACTGGTAGACCYCACAGTCACGAAGATCAGATGGGTCATGAAGTCCTGGCTCTTTCCTTTCCTAGAGAGGCAGCAGGAGTCCAAAGCTGTTTATGAGATGACAGCTCAACATTGGGCTCTCATTTCCAKTTGCTCACTGTTCCTGCACTCATTACATTGTCCTCAAGCCCCTCACTCTTATGGACCTCATTTTAAACTTTAAAAGGAGAGGCATGATCCTGCCAGGCTGTGCTTGGGAGCTCTGAGGTCCACCCTCAGGCAGCTGAAGGTTGACGAAAATAGCAACAAGAACAACAACAAMAAACCCCACCACCCGCAACTCTCTTGCTCTCTTCATGGTTTCACCTTTCCTCCCTGACTGTGATGGGGAAGGGGTGGGGGAAAAGCCAAGTTCTCATCCAGAACCATTATCTTAAACTCCTACAAATCTGAGCTCCTGCAATTAGAGCTGGGATAAGTGATCTGCTTGTGATTGCACAGCTGGGGTCTGAAGACAAGTGCGTGCACTGTGGAAGGGCCAGAAATAGAAGCTGATGGGAGCAGGCAGAGCTATCTGGCCCATCTGAGAGAAGGCCTYGCTAAAAGGCACAGGGGGAAGGGAGGCAGTCACTCCAGGGGCAGRGGGAGAGTGGAATTAACCCAGAATGAGGAGGGAAGGAAAAACTGCAGTTGAATCCCAAATCTGCACACAAGCTTTAGCCAGAAAATACCTGCTGCTTCTTGTAGTCAWTTTGGAGAAACCAAGGAAGGTCCAGTCTGGAGTCCCTACCACCCCACGTCAGGACCTCAGTGAGGAAGCTCCCCATCATTTCCTAGGGGTRTCTGCTGCTTGGCGACATCGTCATCTACAACCATCCAAACAGGAGGCAAATCCCAGGCAGCGGGGCCTGCATCACTTCTCGCAGCGGTACCTCCACGAGCCCGGAGCACAACGTGTGCTGGCCCCAGTCCAGCTGCAGCCATCAGCAGCCAGCTCCATGGCAAGGGGTTGGGGACAGTATCRCTTGCTCTTGTCGGCTACTGTACCCAGTTACAGCAGCCCAAGATGTAGAGCAGAGTGACATTTCCATTAATCCTTTTATCCTGGCTCCTGTGTGCGGCGGCTGCAGAAAATGTCAGGCCCTCAGCACGCTGAGTCCCTTCTGAAACAGCATGTGGAGAGCAGTGGAGAAGACATCCGGCTGTGTTGGCCCAATCCCATGGACCTGTGCTCTCCACAGAGGCCCTGGAGCAGCATCAGATGCCCACGAGGCTGCTCTGAGGCCAAGGAACATCCCGTCTCCTCAGCAAAGATGTAGGAGCCACGAGAGGCCTGGAACAAGGGGAGCATTTGGGCTGCCTAAGTGACACTGGGATGAGCGTACTCTGATGCTGGTTCTGCTGCACACATCTCTCTTGCTGTCCTTCATCCTGAGGAATTTCAAAGGTATGAATTCAAGTCTCGATACAGCAAGGAACCAAGGTGTAATTTAAAACTGGGTGCCTGGGGTCACAATGGCCTTATCACCACACTGCCAACACGCAGAGCCTCCAGCTGGCATCACAGGCCCAGGTGCAGAGGGCTCCGTCCCCAGGGTCCTCATCGTGTCACACGAGCCAAGTGGTGGCCTCACAGCCACCCCGTCAACAGCCACGGACTGAGACTGTGGTGCCAGAGCCCAGGAACAGCATCAAAACCCACCAGCAGACACTAACTAAATAATACAGTTACTTGCCTCGAGCTTCAAAAGGCAAGGAAGGAAAGATGTTAAGAACATGATAAATCTTACATGGCCCAAGCAGTAAACAAACACATATTTCATCACAACATACCAACCTTAGCTCTTGACACAAGATGGATATGTTTTTTTTTCCCCCCCATCTCAAAAGTAATCTCAACTGACAAAACCAAAAGCTATCTGGAAAAGCAGCAACAATTGCACCTAACACATTAACATCACACACTCAGGCCCAAAATGTCCATATGTGGCCTTCCAAACTATGAATGCCCAAACTAATAATTATAAGAAACCAATATTTTTTTACTTTATCTGTTACATACATAAACAGCAGATGCACAATTGAAAAAACCACCCTCAAAAAAACAAACAAAACCAAAACAATCAATTGGGAAAGGCAATCAGAGAGACCATTTCCCAGTAACAAACAGCTACAAAAACAACATTAACCACCACAAATCAAAATAATAGAGAGGAGAAATCAAGAAAATCCCAATGGTCAGCGTTAAGGAGGTTTCATTAYAGCAAAATACACCCTTCTTTGCACTCAAAAAGGGCCTGTGTTTGTTCACAATGCCCGGAACTATTCATGCCCTTTGGTACTGCAGATCTCCTATTTAGGAAGTGCTTTSCTGTCACTTAGCAACTGGAACTGGTTTTCCAAAAAGGAAGCTTTGGGGGTTTTCAGTTCAMATCATCTCCGAGCAGGCATCAAAAGACAAATATATCCTGCTCTGCATGTTGCATCTATCTCCCTTCACCAGTAACTTGACCATATTGATGAGCACATGAGTCTACAGAGTCAAATGGAGCCATTTAAAAAATAAAGGGGCTTACTACCGTTTTTCATGGCAGRGACCACTAGCACCAGTCTGTGTAAAATAGGGACACATGCAGCCTCCATCAGCTCCCTCCCAAGGCCCAAGACCTCTCACCAAGCCCATTTCCAAGCCAAAAAGAGGGAGCTGACTCCAAACAGAGTCACTTGGACGAAATGTCTCAAGGCCATGAAGCACCTTGCATCCTCATAAGACATTCAGACCTCCATTTGCTGCCTTGGGAAAAATAAACCCTCAGAAGTCAGCCTCATCAGCCTCAAGAGCACAGGAATTCCCTCAAACACTGCTCTGGGCCTGGCAACAGTAGATGCTTGTGCAAAGACTCATCCTCTCCTTGAGCCACGCTCTGGAGCTTCAGATCCCTCTGCCTCATCACATCCTGCCACACGGAGCACCTTCCTACACCAGGCCCACTGCCAGTTTAATGGGTCAATAATTAAGAGCACGGCTGGCAGCCACATGCCCAGAAGAGGGATTTGTGCTGAAAACCCACTTTGATGCAAAGCTAATGAGCGGGCAGGCTCAGGCCACGCGACTTGCAGCCCATGACCTCCACCAAAAGGGAAACTTGCCCCTGCAGCAAGGCTGCTAATGATGCTGGTGCTCGTTAGAGGGGCCATCAAAGTTGGCCCTGGGATTAGGCACCAAAACCTGTCAGTGGGAGAGCCAGTTATTGCTCCAGCCTCCCCCATATCCCTACACCAGAGCCCCTCTCACTTCCCAGCACCTTCACATGCCCTTCCCCTTCATAACCATCAGCTTGTGCCCTCCTGCTCCTTTCATGCCTCCTGTTCCCTCCGTGTCACTCTCCTGGTGGAGTGACGCTTTGGAGACGACCCTTTCAAGGGGATCCGAAAGACCAGGGAGCAGAAGCAAGGCAAGAGAGGCGGGAACCGGTTCGACTCACATGTAGCGCAGGAGGGGATTCTTCGCAAACGCCCGCGGCTGGATGTTTCGTAGCCCTGAGTTCCTGATTGTCCTGGAAAGAGATGYGAGAGGACAGTGATGGGGCTGAGGYTGAACGCTGGTTTACACACAGACATSTGCGCTAAACTGTGGAGCCCTCAACTCTAAGGGAAGGCAGATGCCACCTCAGACCAGCACTCACAAGTCGAAGGGAATTTGTCTTTTTAGGGGCTGCAATGAGGGTGTGCAGCCCTAGGGAGAACCCAACATGCTTCAAACCAAGAGAAGCCCCCTCTGCTTAGAGTGTYGAGGACGGGCCAGTATTTTATGCAGGGCAAAATGGACATTGCAGCGGGATTCTTTTCATCCATCTTCCTCCGTTTGGAGAAGATGCACCAGCGCTATGACCATGATTTATTAAATATCTGCCACAGACAAGAATACACCCAACTCCTTTGCTGCTTCTCCGGTTAGCTGAGAAGCAGCAGCCAGCCTGCCTGCCGAGTGGATGTGTTAAGTGCACGGCTGCCTGGGGTTCGGTTACCAGCGCTCAGCTCTACGCGCCTCTCCTCTCRCCCGCGGTCAATGGCAGCTCATGTAAAGCTGCCCGTGAATCGCATGAGGAGGGTCTCAAATTAACCCTGGCCAACGTTGCAGGGCACAGCRAGGGGCAGGACTGCTGGCAATGCAGGAGGGGGAAGTTGTGCAGGGTGCCCAAGGGGCTGGCAGCCCCTCACTCTTGGGGACCCCCGTTTCCCACCTGTGACACAGTGGTGTTTTCTCCCTGTGCTTTGAGGGCTGTGTGAGGGGATGTGATTACCTTATCGTGCAGCACTACTACAATGGCAACTGCAGCAACAGAGACCCAACAGCTCCGTGCTGAGGGATTGATAAAGACAGCTGGAATTTCTCATTGTAGGGCTGCAATGAGTCAGAACAATGCACAAGCCCAGCACCAGAATGGCAGGGAGAGGGAGGTCAGGGTTGATGTATGCTGACAGAGCTGTCAAGAGCTACCAATCTTCCTTCGTGCAGATCCAGCAAGGACCAGAGAGCACTTCATCTCCATTTKGTAAAGTCCGCAGAACAATATTGTGGCACCAACAACTAGCCAAGCTCTGAACATCGCCGGGCAGAGGCGACAGACACACGCTCTAGGTGTGCCTGCTTGAGCAGGGGGGTTGCACTACACGATCTCTAGAGACCYCTTCCAACCTCAATCCTTCTGTGATTCTGTGCGGGAGCAGCAGGTCTCTGCTGAACCTCCTGCCTGGGAAGGAAGAGGTTGCCTGGTGCCATTCTCCTCCCCAAAACACAAGGCATACTCACAGCCTCTGGAGTCCGGTGTACAGCTCCATGTCTACAGCGTTCAGCGTCTGCAAGTTCTTCCAGTTCTCTATGTGTCTGTGGAGAGGAAGGAAAGACTCAGCAGTGGCACAACGTGCAGTGGACAGCACACGTGGAGCAGTCGGTACCCTACCTCCTGATCCACATCTCTTCCCATCTCGCTTCAGCCAAAGCTTTTTAACGCAGGAAAGGTCCGGGACCTGCTCTGGCTTCGGCATCCACATCCCCAGACACATGTGATATGCATCACGCTGCCAAAACAAGTAGTTTCTCATGCTGCTTTTTATTTTATTCTGTTTTCCCAGCACTCTGGGAAAGCCAAATAACATGGCCTTAGCCGGAGTTTCTAGCATGTAATGTGCAACCAATCCATTGCATGTCCTTGGCGAATTCATTTTCCTTCTCCAGACCTCCCCGTGCATATTGGTAAACTAAGGACACGATCAAGACAASTCAGGCAAAAGGAGAAAAAGTAAATAAAGCCTCTGAACAAAAACACGGGGGAAAAAAATCCCAAATTAGACAGGTATTTATCCAGGCTCAGTAGGGTGCCCAAAGAGGTCCTGGTCTTTGCAGGCTGGAGCACTGCCAGCAGGAAAACACCAAACTTAGTCTGGAAACTGTGTCTCTATTATAAATTCCTCAGTCGCCCGAGGCGTTCTGGCAGGTATGTTATAGGGAATGAAAACAGAAATAGATCTGTCACTGCAGGATCGTTATTCAGTAAATATTAGAGCTGGAGGAGGGTGACAGATCGACAGCTCCGGGGAACAGGGTCCCCGTGTATCGATGGCACCGGAGCACAGCTGCCCACGCGCTCGGTCTCTGCTACCGAGCACGGTGGCCTCCTCACCCTTTTGGGTGGCTCTTTGGCCAAATTGGTCCACAAAGGACAGTGCTAAAAGCAATGGGTGGCTGAAGGAGAACCCCAGGATGCAGGCTGGAAGAAGGGACCAGAAGGCAGCTGATGCTACTGCTTGCAAGAGGCAGGCAGCAGAGATCCAGTACCAACRTCCTGAGGGAAGCAGGGAGGCTTTTCCTGAGTTTTACTCCAGTAAAATTTTTGTTGAGAGCTATACTCAGTCCTCCTCATGAAGCATAAAGCCTGATCAGCCTCTGCAACYGAACTCAGACACCTCCTCACCAGGRAGTACAAGGGCTTTCAGGAGGGTCCTCTCAAAAATCAAGAGGAAGAAAAACATCTGGCCAGTTCCCTTGGACAATCCATGAAGATGAGCCCACTTCAGAGCGCAGGAATGTGTGCATCCAAACTCACATTTGCCTTAATGCAGTAATTGGCCCTAGTCTCAGCCCCAGAGACCATTTCCAGTGATTCAGAGTGGGGTTATTAGCCAAAGTCAAGAGCTGCATCACTTTGAGCAAGGAGACTGCAGGATCACATGATCCAGAGGGAAGTGGAAGAGGAATCTCCTACCACTTCCAGCACAATCAAGGGGACTGTACATTCCTCCCCCAACACTCACTATTTCTTGAGAAAATAGTTTGCAGAAGAACAGATGAACTCATAAAAAGTTCATGGACCTATTTGAACCATATCCCACATATGAACCATCTAACAGATGAAGAAATCCAAAATCCAAACCCAGAACAAACTATGTTTATCTTCTCTCACCATGCAGATCCAAGAAAGCAGAGGCCTGAGTCACCTCTGTTTTCCACATGTTCTGTAATTGCCTACATATCCAGAGTGGTTAGCACAAGGATACAAAAGAAGGGCACTGAATGACAACAAGTTACAGGTCATCCTAAATGACCTGTTCACCACCTTGGATTACCTGCATCCCAGGGAGGATGAGGAACAGGGCATCGCTGAAGCAATCTCACATTCACTGCCAACATCTACAGCTCCTGCAATAACCTGCAGGACAGAGCACAGCCTGGGAGGCTTCTGTCATGAGACTTGATGGCTGGATGAAGCTCAGAGGAAACACAGGACCACAAGACCAGGTTCTGGGGCACAAGGTTTCTTGGGGACTTCTCAGACTGGCCTGATCACTCTGGGCAAGGCTAGAGACAGAGACTGAAGACATTTCCCACCTGTGGTTCCTAAAGCTGAGACGAGAGGCTCCTCCAAGGCAAATACAGAAAAGGGTAGGAGGCAGGTGCTGGGTGCCATAAGTTCCTACCAGGCCATGCTGAAGCAACCACAGAGATCCCTGGCCTTTGGAGTAGAAGTCCAGGGCAGCAACTTTTGGAACAACCTCAGCTCTGAAGGAGACCAGATTACCTCTTGTTTTATTGACTATGCATTTGCTGAGAAAAGGTAATGTTATTTTTGACCTTAYGCTGAAGGCCACAGACATCACCATTTTAGAACAGGCACAAGGAGACCTCCACTTGTTCCCAGCAATGAGCACAAGCAAGACTCTGCAGACTCAGCTGTAGCATAGGGGGGCCATTGCAATGCAGAGAGCTGAAATGCACTGGCAGGAACACAAGTCCCTTGACCCACTCGCTTCCACCTCAAAATTAATATATCCATTTCCACCCACAAAACAGGACACAGCAGCTACAGGTTGGGGGACTAAGGCCCCAACACTGGCCCAGACTACCCATGTCTCAGAGCAGCCGCGTTTCCAGTTTAACCAGTCCAGAACTGACATTACACGAGGCTAAACCCAACTCCACAACCTGTGCTCCAGTCTCCCTAAAGCAGCCAGTGACCCTTCCTACCCAGACATGCTCTAGGAAGTTATTGAACACACACACAGCATACCCAGAAAAGGAGAGTAGTTCCCCTGGCTTCTCCTCCCAGGGTTTTGCTTGCCCTATAAAGCTCCCATCTGCCCTATTACTGCTGAAGATGGAGACCATCCCTCTCAGCTTAAATTCCTGGAGCTGGAACACAGGAGCTCTCTCCCKCCCTGCAAATTTCTCTATTATATTCCCACAGCAGTCCTCATTTATTACCAAGGTACACAGCTCTTCTGCAGGATGCAAGAGCCCCAAGGCCAATACCATACTTTACAGCTCCTGAATCGTGACGTGCTCTCCACACAGGCATCCTTCTAAAGTCTTTCCCTATTTTTAATCAAGATCACAAAGCTGCATCACCAGGACTGCTGACATCAGCAGGGGTTTGTTCATTTTCAAACTTCTGCCTCCTACCACCTCATGTCTTTTTGGAGGGACCTGCTGAGTCCTGCAGTCTGCCCGCACTGCAGAGTGCTACATTACACATTAATACATGCATTATTAATTACAAAATTTACATATTATTAAGCAATAATGTACATATTATACATTTTACAGAATGATCAAACTTCACCTAAAAATTACTTAGGGCTTTACCTTCTACTTCCAACAAAATACAGGACCATTGCTCCTCTCCTTCCTTGCTTAAACGCACTCCCATTTGCTCTTGCATCCAAACAGTCCCAGCTTAAGCAGCTCTTCTCCTTTCCTGGTATTCCTCCTGACTCTGCAATGTGCTTACAAGCAAGAGTCAATTCCTCCCCACTATCACTTACAAGTTACACRAGACCAGCTCTCCTAATGCAGCACATCTGGACCAAGCAGCAAAGTGCAAGGCAAATTGTCTCAAGTACCTTGGAGAGACGCTAAATCAAGCCTCAGAAGCGATACAGATACACTGCTCGGAGCTCTTGGTGCCAGGATTATTTGGTTTCTGGTTTCAGGCCTAGCACGACCGATACTCACACTTGTGATCACACACAGCAGGCACACGTGCCCTGCTGCCTTTTGGTACTGCTGGGTCTCCCTTCTATTCATCATCCTATTTAAATCCCCTTTTGTCTAAGAAGGGTGACCAGGACACACAGCAGTCACTGGGAAAGGTCTCACCTGCACAATAGCACTGAACTCTCCCAATCACWCTGGGAATGACTCAGCTTTGTGGCTAAGGTCAGATCTGCCTCTCTGCCACATCAGCTCAGGGGCTCTTCTCCACCCCATGACCAAGCCAGGCACCCGAGCACTTCCACCTGCCACCTCGCTTCCAGCTGGTACAATTTCCCAGCTGTCAYCAAAAGCCTGTAATAGACCTGTGCCCACTCTTGTGTTCAGCACTAAGTAATTTTGTCTCTGCTACTGCAGCTCTTCCCACTGTCACTCTGGTTCCCCATCCAGGCACTGCCTGTCACCCCACTGGCACAGGAACCCACCAGCCTGATGCTCCCTCCAAACCAGTGTCCCAAGCAAAGCCCAAACTAGGACCATCTCCAAGAACGGCCAGGCCTTTCAACGTGTCCCATCACCATTTCTCCTCCACCAGGCTCCCCCGCCACAACTGCCACGTTATCCTGCGCCTTCACCAGAAAAAGAAACCGTTTCTCAGCACCCTATTCTGGGCTGACGCACAAGCAGAGCGGCATCATTGGCTTCTCTCGCTGCCTAGGAAATTAGTTACCTTTTCAGAGGAAGATTTGAGGTTAACTCGACACAAGCTAAATTTGGCAAGCCAATCTCGGCCCCTGTGCGCTTACAAACACCCCTTTAGAGCACAGTCACTCCGTGGCTTGCGTAATGCTGCAATTACAAGTGGTCTGTGAAGAGCAAAACCTCATTTCCTAGTTCTGCAGCTCACGGGCAACATGTTTCATCCCAAATCCCGGAGCCAGCAGCCAGCAGAGAAGCAGGTACCTGCCCTATGTCACACAGGGAGAAAGAAATCAGCACACTGATGGTAGGGTCACCATGTCCTACGCTCTAGTTGTTGGTGAGTCTCCAGGACTTTGGGGAACATCAGGAATCTGCCCCACTCACTGCAAGGAGAGCCTGGCAGCTCCTGTCATCCAAGCAGAGGCTGTGCAGGGTGGCATTTGTCACCACAGCCCAGTATCACTTTTGAGATGATACAACAAGTCTGATCAGCTCAACACACTCCTGATCCACTACGTGGCCAACACAGTAAGGGAGACAAAAATACTCAGAGATGTCAACACATTTAGACTCATTTTGTCCCAAATACAGAAGACAGGCAAAAGATATCCTCTGATGCCAGTTTACCAAGCGATTATCTTGAGGCTATTTAATGTCTCTGGCCTTCCTACATCCTCCTCGTACAACAAGGATAATATTTATCTAATCTCTTCCAGCTTCTCAAGTACTGTGGTCGATAGCTGAAAAAGGCACTCAATAAGAACCAAGTATTATATAGAATGTGTACACACGTGCTACCCAAATCTATATCTAACCCAGTTTGGAGAAGACTTTTCATCAGGACACGCTCAGCTTCATTTACTGGTGGGATAGGTGACATCTCTTTTAGAGGCACACTGCATGGGCACGCACCTGTGCACACACAAGGACAGCATTTGACTCCTCTTGTAAGGCAGTAAGAGTCAGATTTATTGTCCAGGAACACTACGCTTAGTGATCCAGGCGGAAGCATTAGCTTTCAGCTACCCAATAAGTTTAGCATTATTAACAAACTGCCTGGCGTGCCAGTGCCAGACTATACAAATATCAGTTTGATGAGCGGCAGAACTAAGTCATCTCTTAAAACCTCTGGCCTCCTTCAAGTGAGAGGYCAATGGCCAAGGTAGAGAGGTGGAGAGCCCAAA
This sequence comes from Nothoprocta perdicaria, assembly GCF_003342845.1. NCBI lineage: Eukaryota > Metazoa > Chordata > Aves > Tinamiformes > Tinamidae > Nothoprocta > Nothoprocta perdicaria. Next base: position 859,560 of record NW_020454938.1, on the reverse strand, counting down.
CCCTGGTCACTAAGAGCCATTCCTGCCAGCACCCACCTCTCCTGCTGGCCCCTACCTGTCCCCAAGTGTCCAAAACACTCCCAGCATCTTGGCCAACTGCTCAAAGGTTGCTCAGGAACCTGCTCCCAGTCCCACCTCTCCCCAGAGCAGCTCTGTTTAGGCACAGGTGCCATCACAGCAGGTGCTGAAGTTGTCCCCAGCTCGGTCCAGCAGCCAGGCAGAGCATCCCCRCAGTGAGGCTGTGCACGCACCATAAGGAAACCAACCATCTTTCACTGCATTATAAAGCACTTAGCACATACATTTATTAACCAGAGGCATGAAGGACTTTATTTCCTCAATATGGAAGTTATAAAATTGAATTGGTAACTAGGTATTAAAGAAAAGTGCAGCTGAATAAAGACTTACGAGGTCAGTATTTTCCCCCATTTAAAGTGTGGGCTTTCCCTTACCCAAATCACATGGAAAAGCCGCTCTGCAGCAGGTAACTTTGCATCATTAAGGCTAATTTGAGGTCAGAGAGAGAGAAAATGGAGGGAGGTAGCAAATACGGCTTTGTGGAAATAATTATTAGCGTAACTCCACAGTGTAATTGAGATTCGTCAAGGTAATGATCATAAACCACAGCACAGCTCCCTCTGCACTTGCAGACCTGCTCCGCTAGCCAAGGCCACGTGGGGCAGGGGGTGASAGAAGCACCCGCGTCTGGGGACAAGGGAGACACCCTCAGTCCCCTCCCGTGGGGCACTCACCGTAACCACTCAATGATCCAAACGTGGCCATTCCAGAAAGGCTGGGCAAGGACAACTAAGGGCAGAGCTCACTGGAGATTCCTGCTTTCTGCCGACCTGCCGCTTGGACACCAGAGCAGACGCTGCCCAAGCCCTGCGCTGAGCCCAGCTCGGGTATCCCAAATAACTCCCATCTTCTCTCAGCTTCTGGGCACGCTGGCCAGAATGTGAGAGCCACRGCAAGGTGAGGAGGCCCTTCCTGCAGGAACTCACTGCAGACCAGAGCCCACGGTGCCCGCAGAGCACCCAGAGAGCACGAAACCCCCGCGAACAGAGCGGTGTGAGCCCTGTCCCCAGGCTGGCTGGGAGCTACTGCTACCTGCAGGGAACCGCTGCAGTCGCAGGATCGAACGTGACTGCTGAATAAAGACACCCTGGCACGGRAGATGCCCTGAGAAACCATCCTCTGAGTGACAGATCCAAGCTCTGCTGTGAGCGCACGCGGAAACGTTCCAGGCAGTGCAATTAAACGATGCTGTCTGGCACCCCAAGCGCGCTCAGGAGCCGTTTGCAAAGGCAGGGCAAAGCTCAGGCATTTAAAGCACAGAAAGCAGTACCAACACGATCAAGATGGTAAACAGCGCTTTAGCCTCCCGTCACGAGAGGCAGGAAGGGCATGAGATCATCCTTCACACACAGGGAGCCTCGGCCCCTGCTTGGGCATTTATCTGCCCTGCCCCTAGACCTCCCGCAGCCTCCAGCTCGCCCCGTCCTGCAGCGGATCCAGGACGTGGATCAGGAGCAGGCAGCTCCCTGCACAAGGACAAGGCCTGAGGACAGCAGGCTGCCTTCGTGCAGGGATCCACACATCACAGAAGCCTTTTTCATTGGAAACAAGCATCAAAGTCACCACGGGCCACAGCATCAGGGGGATCAGAAGTGGGGACAGCGCCCTGGCCTCATCCATGCCCATAGAGCCACCCAAGCACAGCCTGAGGCTCTGGCTCCATCCTCCCTGCTGGATGCTACACAAACATGGGAATGAGGACAGSAGCAGGGCCACCTCTGGGCAAAACACCCATCTGGTGCCAAGAAGAGTCCCCCAGCACCAGCCACATCCCCCTCTCGGGGTGACAGGCTCGGCAACAAGGCCGYGCCCCACTGTGGCATTTACCACGTTGCTCAGCACAGGGAGCCAAGGCAGGTCCTGGTGCCAGSAGGGACCTCGAGCGGAGCAGATGCTCCTGCCAGGGACTGTCACCACAGACCCGCTGGCGTCTAATCACCTTGCACCRCACACAGAGCCCAAATCTCATGGTAAAGCAGCACCCTGCACGGCAGGGAGAGCAGGAGAGCTTCCCTTTGGGCAATGGTCAGCCCCCCTTGCAGCCTCCAGGTCCCACGGAAAGATGCTTTTATCCTATGTATTTATCCAAAATATTCTATACAGCTAGAACTAGCCATAGGCAGCATTTTATAGGGTCTAAAGATCAAGGGACATTTCATAGAGGAGCCAGTACCCTGGCCAAAGTTGGCATCAGAAATCTGCCTTAAACATCCCTGTAACTTCAAATCGCAGGATTTCCCCCCCGCTCCCACCTTGGGGCAGCTCCAGAGCTTTCCAGGAATCCAAGCTAAACACAAATCCCTGCAGCCGGAGCTGCCGAGCTCTGCAGGGAGGATGAGCAGCCTTCCCAAAGCGAGGGAAGGCCCCATTCCACCTGATGGGAATAGCTGCGCAGGGTCCCTGGCCCAGCCCRCAGCTCCCGGCCCCACGGCCGCCCCGTCACCGGCTCCGTCCCGCTGCCCCCGCACAAACCTGAGAGCCCTTTTTAAAACCCCAGGCGCCACAAGAGTCTAATTTGGGTGCCTTTCCACCCCCACCACAGTTCTCCCACTCACCCATCCCAAATCCTGTTTAAATTTAGATRCAAGTTCTCGGGCCGTGCAGCTGAGCCTTCCCACGCCCAGCTCCCTGCTCCTCCTCTGCCTGCATCCAGAAATCCAGGAAAAAGCAAAGAGCTGCACCCTGCAAACACCAGAACGCCCCTGTGCTCTGGCTGTAGCTCTGCACATTCAGCAGCCAAACCCACACATTCCTCCCAGCCCCCCATCCCACTTCATCCTCCTTCCCTGGCACCATCGCTGCCCCCATAGCCAGGCTCGCTGGGGCTGTTTCAGCTCCCACACATACCAAATACCAGGACACCTGCTGTCCGGGCACCGCGGGAGCACCAGGCTCGCTCGGATATGGGCGCTGCTCCCAGGAATCACTCGTTTTTCCCAGGAATCAAGCAGCAGGGCAGCAATGCCCAGCTGGGCTGGAGGGCGGCCAGGCTGCCACCCGCTCCCACGGCTCAGGTTGTCCGGAGACCTTCCCATGGGCCGCCTGTTCCCTCCATCCTGCCCGCTCTGCAAACCCAGCCGGCCCGGGGGCTGCCCCACACCAAGCCAAAGCCCCACAAGCCCAGCGAGCCTAACTCAGTTTATCCCGTGCCAAGGACCGTGATGCCCCAGGCTTGTTCTCTGCCCTGCAAACACCTCACAGCTCTGCCCCATGGGCAGCAAGCAGCCGCTCAGGCTCCTGTGTCCCATGCAGGGGCTGGGGGGCTCCTTCCCAACCCCACTACCGGCTGGGACAACACAGGGCCACTTCCCAGATCCCGGTGCCGGGAGTTTGAAGCCGCAGGTTGCCAGCAGTGCCAGATGAGCGGCTCTTCGTCAAGATAATGTTTGGATTCCTGTGGTTTGCAATCAGCCCTCGCAAAACCACACGGCAAAAAAAGAAGCCTCTCCTGCATGTGCTCGCTGTGATGGAGGCACATGCTGGGGGGCTCTCAGGGCAAAGATTTAAGGGCAAAAACATCTCCCAGGAGAAGGGGGGATGCAGGCATGAAGGTGGGATGATCCCAAGTATTTTGTGGGTACAGTTCTCTCCTAGCAGAAAACACGAGCACCGTACCCATAAACACGGCAGAGGCAGGAGGTGGAGGTGCAGAAAAGAAACCAGAGCAGGGGGGAAAAAAAGCCAATGCTTCRGAAGAGCCTCGCGGCTCCCTGCTTTGTGGGCACGAGCGGGCAGCGCTCTGCACGCCGTTGGGCAAGGGGACACCCCACAGCCTGACTCGCCAGCTCGAGCGCGGAAGCAGCAAGTCCAGCTCAGTTCCTACACAGGGACGGCTCTGTCTCCTACGGAGGCGCTGGCTGCCCCTCCTCTAGATAAAGCCAAAAACGAAATACGAAGCCCCTTATGACAGACAAGGGCTCATGCAGCCAGGGATCCCACGGCTGCAAAGCTGGGATCTGCATCTGCACTTCTGGCCTGTCCATCTCGCCAGGCACCCTCCTCCTCCTCGCTAGGGCCAAAAGAAGCTGAAGGCTGGAGTTCGGGTTACCCAAGGCGCTGGCAGATGGGCAGTTGGCTCTGCTTTACCCTGGGAGCTCCTGAACCCATCACCGACACCACAGAGCCTTTGCTAAGGGGCTCCCCACCTAYGGACCAGCCTGACAGCACAGGGTTTCAGGAGCACCAAGCTGCTCCCAAAGGGCACCCAGTTGCTCTGAGGACACCAAGCTCTGCAGGAGAGCTGCGGAATCCAGAGTCAKACCAAGCCGCAACCCCAAGGGGGAAGGAGCCAGGCAGCCAGGCTCAGCCTCCCAACAGCATCTGCTCTTTCAGCACTTGATGCATTCGGTGAGACACAGGGTCCTTTCTGGTATGATTTAGGGTCACAGAGCAGTTCCAAACCTAGAAAGCAGATCAGAGAAAGATCTGCTCAAACTTTGTTTCTCCTCCCTGACATCTGAGCAGTCTGGACAGCCCCAGTACCACAGAGCGGCACCAGGAGGCAGAGCAGGAAGGATGCAGACGAGCAGAGTCCCAAACCAGGAGCACGATGGCAGAGCAGATGCTCCCGCAGGTGACATCTGACAGCGCAGGTGACACAACAAACACATCCCAGCTCACAGGGCCCTGGGCCCTGCTGCAGCTCTGCCCTTTGCCAACACAGTCCAAGCCCTGACCCAAAACCATCAGCCTCCCAGCATGGCCTGCCATGAATCACAACCTGCCAGGACACCCTTTTATGCATTTTTTCCACCCAAGCCCGTTTTCAGATGGGCTAGCTTATTTTTAAACACCCTTCCCCATTTCCATTTTGAAAATCCTGCTGTTGCTATGGAAATAGCCTCATCAGTATGGGTGGAGCATAGCAGCACCATCCCAAGCTCCCTGTGGCTTCCAGTTGACACCAGGACCCAGGAAACGGCTGTGCTAGAGGTTACACAAGCTGCCCTTGAGCAGCGGCTGCCATCGATGGGCAAGATCCCTCTGGGAGGCAGGAGCAGGGATCTGCAATTTATCCAGGGATAAACCAGGAAAAAATAAAATCAATATATCCTCATGTCAGCTGAGGGGCGAGACAGTTCAGTAATAAGATGCAGCCTCCCAAGTGGTTCCCTCGTTGCAAGGCAGGAGGTTGGCACGGGACGGGCGCAACAGCAGACCCAAGTTTTGCACTGGTTCTGTCACTGGTTTGATGCCTACCTCAAGGGCCCTTTTTGTCATCCTCTCTGTGCTTCTGCAGCACAAGCCTAATAAACGAGCAAGGTGCAAGACAAAGCTCAATGCTGTGAAGAGGTAGAAGAAATCAGGTCACTGCTGCGTGACTCCTGCCCACCTAGAAACAAGGCCAAGGTCTCACCCGCTTGGTGCACATCCCAACGCATCCATCCCCTCTGCTCCCATCTGATAGCACAGGCTGTGGATTTTAAGCCCTAAGCAGGTTCTGAAAACACTGACAGGGTCTTTGCAGGCAAAGGGGCATCCTGCTTAGCAACACAGCAAGGTGACACATGTCCAGGATGCTGCGGCCACAGGGACGAGCCCTCCTCCCTGCCCATGCTCACCCAGCTCCTGGTGTCCCCGAGCTACCACGGGCTGCAGGTGACAACGTGGCTGCCTGTACAGACACCCTCTAGCTGCTGTGTGCGCCAAGAGCTGCGGTTACCTCGAGCCTGAAGCGTGCTGGGGAATCTCGGTCGCTTTATCCCGTATAAACGCCCTGCCAGGTGGGTGGGAAACGCGTCTTCTCCGCAGGAGCTGTCTGCACGTCAGGGCTTCTAGAGCCGYGTAAGCTCCAGCTTCGCTGCCAGGGCTCAGCGCCTCTCTTGCCAACCCCGGGGCCAGGCTGAGCGCGAGATCCCCATCTCCATCTCTCGCCAACCCCAGGGCCAGGCTGATTCCTGTCTCCATCACTCGCCAGGGGCAGGAGCGGGCGCTCCGCTAACGGAGCGGGTCCGGCTGGGACGCGCTGCCCTCACCCTGGCTCCAGCTCCATCTCGCAGCGCTGCAGCAGCCCGGACCCTTGTGCCAGGCGCCCTGTCACCATCCCCACCCCAGCACAGGAGGCCGAGCAGCTCCCTGCACCCCCGGACACAGCCAGGTCTGTCCCGGCAGGACAGAGCTCAGTGCAGAGGCAGCGCCAGCCCCCGGGGAGCCCTGCACCGAGGCTGCCAGGCACCAGGATGGCCACAGCGCAGCTTGGAGCACTGCTGGCACCTCCAGTCCTTGCAGGTGCACGAACCAAGTCAAAGGGCTAAGTCTGCACTGTCCAAGCGCAAGTCACATCTGCCTCCAGGGCTGTGCACATCTTCGCTCTTGCCAGAGCACAAGTGCTTTCCCAAAAGGATGCACTCGAGGGGGGAAAAATGGCTTAAGGTGTTGAGTGGGCCATTCCAGACCTGGTCACACACTCCTGTGGAACACTGGCCTTTCCACTCTAGGGCTGACTGGGTCAAGAGCTGAGACCTAAAGGAAGGTGCCAAAGTCRAAGCACTTCCTTCCCTGTTCACCTTGTCCTACATCAGGGAAACAGCCTCTTTTGCTCCCTGCTGGCAGAGATCTCCTTGCATCAGCCCAGAACTTTTTACTCCTCAGTTTGCTCATTTTAAACCAAGCTCAAGGCAAACTTGCCTGCAAAGCCAGCAAAGTATCTGTGAAAGCCGCAGCGACTCGGTGGCTGTCCGGGAACAGCAGAGACAGGTCCAAGACTCGGGAGCGGACAGGCCACCATGGCACTGCCACCATCTCCCTGCTCTCATGGCGCTGCCACGCTGGTGCCCACCACTGCCCTCTCGCAGGGCGATGTCCCCAAAGCCCTGCCTGACGGTCACGCAGCCTCTGCAACTGCCCGCAGCCCCTTCCAGCACCGCAGGCCAGGAGGCAGCAGCCATAAAATGAGCCCRGAGGCAGAACAGGCCCAATCCTGCAACAGGGAAGACTAAGGCACAGACCAGGGAGACATCTCGCCCTGAGCCATTTAGCAGAACTTTAAGGAAGCATTAAAATGCCCACACCAATCTCCCYATATCCACATTTTTAGCATCTCTCCCACACCAAAAACTCCAGGAGTCGGAGCAGGCCCGGAGAGCCGCTGGCTTTGGCGAGGAGCGGGCGCTGTGAAGGTCTGACACCACCGGAGCTGCTGCTGGAGCAGCGTTTCGGGGCGCTGCTGGGCAGCGGACGAGGCCGGCCGTGGCTGCAGGCTCCTGATGTGCCCGTCCTGCCCGGGACCCCCGGCACGGAGCCGGCGGCCGTGCCCAGAGCCCGCGCGGCMGCCGCCAACGAAACCGCCGCGCAGCCAATGCCGCGAAGAAGATTACAACAAATACCAACTAATGATACAGCTGTCAAGACAGATTAGACCGCACAGTGTAAAAAATTGCAGGGCTGTTTAGTCACAACAATATAAGATTAATTTATCAATAGAGCTTATGTGGCACTGGAGAGATAGCAAATTGAATAAGTGAATCTTTTCTACACCTTGCACAAGGGTGGATTCGCTGGCCTGATGGGCGCAAGGGCCTGAGCACCTGCAAGGACCCACAAGGTCCTCCTTGGAGACACCCCAAGGAGGCTGGGGTCCGTCTATGGCAGGATCCCCAAACCCCCGAGCACCCCATGCACGGACACCAGCCAGGCACACACGGTAGGCAAAGAGTTGGACTCAACTCTGTCTGCTCACACAGGGGCTTCCTCCTGGAAACGCACAGCTGCAAAGGGGAACTGCTGAACCTGGATGCCCAGAAGCTGCTGGTGCAGGCAGATATTCCCAACAAGCCTCCTTACACTTGCCCAGGTCCATCGCTGCATGATCCAGATTGCACCATATCCCTGTTAACGCCTGTCCCAKATACAGCACGCACCTTCCAGCACACACAACAGAAGACACGAACCACAGGGCTTGTCCCTGTAAAAATCCACGTGAAAACAGGCTCAGCCACTTCCACCCTTTCTGCTCTTAGGCCCTGGCAGCTCCAGGCAACATTGCTGACCTGAGAACCTCTCTCATGGTTCCCCAAAGAGCAACAAGCCATGCAGCAGGTCCATAGGAAGCACTTCCTTCCCATCCTGCAGCAACTACCCAAAACCTCCAAGCATCCTGGTGGGACAATAGCATTGGAGCCCTCTCGTGCACTGTCACCCAAGGGTTAAAGATGTGCAAGTAAATAAATAGCTGCAGTGATAATAAGGCACAGTTTTGATCTGTGAAGGTGAGAGCACAGCAGCAGCCGCCAAAACGAAGGAAGTGCCCGTTTCTATAAATATTGAAATCCGGTAATTATCATCATTAGAACTAGTTGTGATTTATCCGTAGCTCCATCCCCACAAGTAAGAATGGCATTTATTTGCCACAATTAGAACAGCTAAAAATATCCCCTGAACCTTGCCTGGTTCCGCCCTGTCCCCTTGGGCAATCCAGCCTGGGGGATGAGGGCACAATTGAGCACTGACCCAAAGGATCCACACATCTGCTCCAGGCCCAACCACTYCTGCTGCAGCGAGTCTCGGCTACATCCGCTTGCCTTTCTGCTCAGCTCCATCTCAACCCTGCTAGCTCCGGATCTCATCCTTTCAGACATCCAAAGACAGGATTTTCCAAGAAAGCCTGGATGCCTGTCACAGGTACCAAGCAATGAGCTGTCCTGCCTTGCCTCTGCAAGATGACCYGCGAGGCCATCATCTCTCAAGAAGACCTCAAGCATGCTGGTGGCCTCCTCCCTGTCACCCTATCAGYCCTTCAGTAGTGACTAGATGTTTTCCAATTTTTTTTTGTTTGTTTTTCCAAAGTTTCCAAAGTTCCAAAAGTTTTTCCAACTTTTTTTCCAGCTGCTGGCCCACTACACCTGCCAGCACATGGTGAGATATTGCACRAGGCACCACCGAGGTGGCCACGACTGCCACGTTCACCATGGAGTCACCAGAGCTCTTTGCTCTCTCCTTCCCAGCTGAGCACACAACCCAGGGCAGAAAACCCCCCATGGGGTGGCCCAAGCTACCCAGGCTGATTTCCTTGTGCTTTGGCCAGACTCACTCCAAGACACAAGAGTTTCCTGAGGAAACATGCCCAGCTCCCTCCATGAGGGATGTTCTTTCAGACAGTCATGCTGATTTTTTTCCCGTTTATTCAGTAATATCCACAAAAGACCATGAAATCGGGAGCTTGGCGCCGCGCCGCTGTGAGGSCAACGAGGTGCCCAGACCGGGCAGCAGCCAGTGCTGGCTCTGTAAAACGGCTCACACTGCTCCAATATCCACCCACGACCCCGCTGGACAACCACCTGCTGCTCCTCGAAGCTCCTTCACCCTTGGGAGCTCCTCATCCAGCCTCGGCGCAGGGCAACGCGACTCCTCCAGCCTCCGGTCTCTTTCCCCTCTCTCGCCTCTGAATTCCGGGCAGTTTGTCGAGATCCCTGCAGCGAGGTGCCTCGATCCAAGGCCATGTTCCCAGCTCTCCAAACAAGCCACTTTGCGGCTCTGCTCCATCCCTGCCCTCTCCCTCCTGCCCAAACACAGCCCTGTGCTATTTGCTTAGGGCCCTAAGCCAGTTTTCAGTCCATTTGGCAGTGTCATATCCAAGGCAAACTGAACTAATTTTAAGAGTAAGATTTGGCGAGGCACTATATCAAATGCTTTGCTAAATCCAAATATATTAGGATTTCCACATTCTGCTCAGCCACTAATTTTGCGATTCCATCAAAAAGAAAAAGCAATCAGGTTTGTCTGGCAAGATTTATTCTTTCTAAATCCCTGCTGTTATTGCTCATGCTTTCCTTATCCTCTAGTGCTTCTCTTCCTTAATACTGCAGGACTGGAAATGTTTGCTGGAAATTTATTTTTGCAATTTATATGGATTTTTTAAAATCTGCCTCTGCTCTCCTCCGCTGCCCCCTGTCTTCTCTATTGCTACTAAGGTGCCTGTGCTGTCACCATGCACATCTCCTGCTCCAACCTCCTTCCAAGGCCTGACTAGGGCAGCATCCTAGCTCACCATTAATAGGCAATGGAATATGGACAAAAATCCTCACAGAAAAAAAAAAGGACATTTCTTTACTGACAACATGAAAAAGGACCAAATACTCAACTACACTCATTCAGTCCAGGCAGGCTCACAGGACATTGTCCACACGTTCCCACCCACCATACAGCACATCTAAAATGTCCATGAGTAGTGCAAGACATTCARTACAAGAAAAAATAAAATAAAAATATCCCAAGCAGTGCAAGGCCACAGGGCAGGAACTGGARAGGACAACAGTTTCACCAGTATCTTAGAGCACACGTGCAACCTGCCCCACACAAGCCCAAGGTGCTGAGCGCCACGAGCAGCATGACACAGACACGCCAGCTCCAAGAGCCTCCCCAAAGCCTCTGCTCACATGCAAGGGAACAGAGCCAGAAACCACCAGGGTTTTGTCCAGCCATCCCTATTCCTCTTTTTCTCTCCTTCCCAGTTCCTCCAGCAACCATTTGAGCAATTTATTAACACCTGAAGCAGCCACCCCTCTGCATTACCTTCAGCCATCGTCTCCTGCTGTTATTGGAAGCCTTCTGCCTGATGGCAGCTGCCAGAATCAAGCCACAAATCACACACAGCTCAGTGCCTGGCTGCAGGGCATGCACAGCCTGTGACAGATCAGAGCAAGAAACTCCACGAAATAAAACCCGGATCCCACCGGCAGCTGAGGAGCTCCAGGTTTGCAGAGCAAGGTCAGGAGGAACCGCTGGCCCTTCTGCAGACTCCTGTCTCAGTCGGGACTTTGCCTGAAAGGGGCTTTTCTAGCCCTAGAGCTCAGCTCCAAGAAGCCCCTCTTGCCATGGCCAGACTGGATGGAAAACAGCAGGGAAGAGACTGGAGAGGCCCATGTGAGGAAGGGGAGAGGCTGCCTGGTCAAGGCCCACAGCGATACCTCTCCAGCAGCTTCGGGTACAAAGTGGCATCTGCAAGAGCCCCCTCACTTCACACTTGTATCCTTGGGTTTGGGCTGCATGGAAAYGCTCAGATCCTTCCCAAAAGCACAAGCGGCTGGGGCATCTCCACAAAATGTGGCAGTGCTGGCTCTCTGCCTGCCAAATCACTGCCACAAACACTTACTGTGTGTCATGGAAGGGTGCAGAGGCTGGACCAGCATCTCACCATCCACAGCAGCCCTTTCCAGGGTCTCCATCCTGTACCGTGCTGCAGAGCACRGCAGCCAGAGCTCCCTTCATTCCTCCTAGGCTGCTCTTCCCTTACTGAATCTCTGCAAGGACAACCCATCCCAAGCTCCTGCATCATTTTGCTCTGTGGGGAGCYAAGCAGAAGTCTGTAAATTCTACGTGCACGCGGCAGCTTTGCCAGGAATCCCATCCCCAAATGCTCCAGCGACTCCAGTCTGCTTCTCACTGCACATCATCCACTGGGTGCAAGGCTGACCTCCACCAAAGAGGGGCCCAAGAGCTCATCCATTTCAAGGGAGCATTCCCTCCTGTTCAGCAGGAAGGAAAGGCAATACTGCTCCAGCATGGCTATTGTCTGCTCGCTAAGTCCTCAGAGTTGGTATTTTGCAAACCAAATATCAGCTAGCAGCCAAACCTCGTGGCTCGGAGCAGGTTTGTGTTGCCCCTCAGGAGCCCRTATCCACACACCTCGCCTGCCCATGGCAGACCAGGATCCCGGGGAGCACCGAGGACAGGAGAGCGCGCCGGCCCTCGCAGGCTTTGGGGCCCTCACACAGCGCAGCGAGGTGCAAGTTACAGACACAGTTCATGCCGAGGAGCCAATCCCACCCTGTGCTCAGCTTCCTACGTGTCCTGCAGCGACCTGACCTAGCAGACACTTGCCASGTGCCCATTTGCTAACCTGGAGTCACCCACAAAGAGGACAAGGCACAGAACCAGGGCTCAACAACATGCACCTGCACCTCCAACCTGCCCAAATTCACCTAACAGCTGCCTGTGACCATAAGGACACTCAGCCTGGGCACTCAGCTGGGTGCCCAGCTGGCCGCAGAGCAGGGACAACAGCCCAAGGGACTTTGGACTGCATCCAAAGGGACAATGACCTTCCCGGCAGCCAGGATGCCCATCACCAGCCCCTGGGGGCAAGTGAGTCACACACCAACCATGGGGAGGGATTAAGGAGCCCCAGTGCAGCCACCACGGCCTCCACGTCCCCAGGCTGGGCCCACCGGGGTCCCCTTCCCCGTCCCCTGCAGGACGGCCCTGCCACAGCCGGGGATTTACGGCAGCAGCAGCAGGCGGCTGCCCAGAGGGCACGGGATTTACAGGGAAGGGCCYGTGCCAGAGGAGCCGGAGCAAAGCAGGGGGGATTTATGGGGTCAGCAGCAGTTTACACAGCAGGTAGCACTGCGGAGGTGAAGATTTACGGGAGGCAGGGGAGGAGGGCTCCTTTTGGCATCTGTTAGGAAACACGGGCTGCTCTCCTCTAATTCCAAGGCCCAGGAGAGGCACGGGGGGCAGGTGGTTTCTTGACAAACCTTCTTCCACAGCTCAGCAGGCATTAGGAACCCTCCACATCCTCAGCTGTGCTCTAAGGGCTTTTACTTGGCCACAGCACCCTCAATGTCCATGAGAGCATCCCCAGTCCCACTGGCTGTTCCTAGACAGACACACACAGCTCTAACTTGCTCTTTTCCACCATTCCCTTCCAGCCTGTACCCAACTGCAGGGCTGAGCAGCTGGTAAGGAGCGACAAGGGGTGACAGTCACCTGCATTTGCAGGTAGTCCAGAGCTTCTACCTCACAGCTTTGCTCTTTGTGCCRGCTTGTAGCAGAGCTGAAGCAGGAGCTGGGTTAGGAGCAGCCCAGGTAGAAGCAGCACCCACACCATGACATGGCCCTGGGACAGAGGACCTGGCACCCCAGCAGGATGATGCCCACGCCTCATGTGCTCCTCCTGCAGAGACCTCAGGAACCWGGCCAGAGATGCCACCCTGAGGCCACGTGTGCATTTTTAGGAAAGGACACAGGCCCTAAAAGGTCAGTTTGAAGATTTCACCRAGACAGCCACTGCTCAGCAGGAAAAGCAGCTTCCAGAGGAAAAGAAAAACTCAGGGTCACATTCAGTCCCCAAGGAATTCTCAGGCCTGTTTTGTAACAGTCTCCAGAGGCTGGTCCTAGCAGGGCCCAACAAGGAGGGATTCGCACGCCAGGCCCACACTAATAACCTGCTCACCCAGTGCAGGCGCTGGAGACACCGGCTCCACGCCRCCAGGCAGGTACTCGAGCTCAGGGCCACATTTCCTCTTCTCACATATTTGTGAGGCAAAACTCAATTTGCTGGGATCAGGAACCTGTAAGTCTCCATAGGGAGACTAACTCCCATGCAGAGCTGCCAGTGCAGTCAGCGTCTGCAGTGCCACACACCCCTAATGCATACAGGGCAAGGCTTCACCCAGCCAACTCCAACACCATCTCCCCCCTTTCTGCAGCTGGGCTCCAGACAGATGCACACAAGCAGGAGACTCGTGCTTAACCAATGCAATACTTTGGAGGAACCCCAAATCCACTGCACCCCTACAATGAGCATCCCAACATTGCAAGAAGCCTGGGGATTACTAGCAAAGGAAGGGAAAGGAAGGGAGCACTGAGACACATCCATGAAAGGATGGATGTGCTGCCCAGCCCTGGCTTGGAATAAATAAGATGAGAATAAGGCTGTTAGTAGCCTACACAAGGCACGAGAAGTTTCTCTCTCTCAACCTGGAGTGATGGCAGCTTTTCAGTGCCGACAGATTATGAGTCATAGTGGGTAATATCCTATCCGTAATAGTCAGTTATGGGTAACACAAGGGCCCAGAGAAGTTCCCATCCATCACAAACGAGAGCTCGCCCTGAGCACAGCCTGCCCAGCACTGCAGCTCCTCGGCAGCCGCTACCCAGCAGAGACACGGCCAGACACCAGCACCCCAACACTATGACACCGTCCACACACATCTCCATGTGTATGAGCCCTCCACGCAGCCCGACTCGCTCCTCTCACCTGTCAATGACTCTGAAGTGGCTGTTTCAGTAGATATTTAGTCTGGTTTCCTACATGCAAACTGCACCATTTTGTCAGGGACAGATCCTGAGCAGGAAGTCACAGGGCTCCCCATACATGGGTTCCCTGGCACCCTGAGCTGAGACAGGAGCAGAAACACCCGTTTCTGGCTCCAGCAGGACAGGACAAGCTCTCCAACAGCCTGCTTGCTGCCGCAGACYCTCCTTAAACCCATCACCCTCATCACTGGCAACACAGGCACCTGGACTAAGCAGAAAATCTCTCTTCCCTGCCTAAGACTTGTGAACATGGCAATGCCCAACCCTCAAGAGGGCCCTAGGGACAGYGTGGACATCATTTTTCCATTTTATATTTGCAATTTTTAACTGCCAAGGTCAAGTTTGCTCATATACCTTCAGAGAGCAGAGTMCTCCCCACTCGCATTATGAACACAGCCACCCTTAGCAACACAGAGCACCTATGGAGAGCTGATTTTTTCCCCGGAGGATCCCTGGGAACAAGGAGGAAGAGACCTCCACACGCCAAGCCTGGCCACGCTGCTCCTTGCACAGCCCTGCGACACTTCCCAGCACGCAGGGAGTGCTCCACATCCCTTGCAGCAAGTCCAGCTCGGCAGCAGCTCCCACCTCCTCACATCCAGGGTCCATCCACGTGGCCGGATGCTCTGAACAGGGAGCTGCTGCAGGGACAGCTGCCGTGGTGGCCAGCAAAGAGCCCGCGTGCCCTTCACCCAACGCACAGGCAGCCGCTGCCCCCACCTGCTACCCCAAACTTTGACTAAGGCTCAGGAGGATCTTTGCCTTTATAAATCTCTGCCTTTTAATGATGGCTTCAAGGCTCAGAGAAAAAAAAAAAAAAAAAAAAAGGTCCATTAAACTCACTGAATAACTTAATGGGGCAGAGAGAATCCATTTCAAAGCTACCCCGGGCTATTTTCCTCTGGAGCTAAAGCCTGAATAAGCAAAAAGGAAAAATTAAAACTGTACAGTGCTTTGCCAATAAATAACCCCCAGCGCAATGTGCTCGCAGGCAGGCCCCCATTTGCCGAGACAAGGGGACGCAGCTCGGGTGCCGAACACCTCCCGGTGCAGGGGCCACCACCCCGGGCAGCAGTGACCTCCTGCCACCGCAGCGGSCTCTCCCCTTCCCCACATCCCGCACGGACACGCCTAGACCCAGTGCACTTCCCAATCCCTGTGCTCCGAGCACATCCCTTCCTTGTCCACTCCTCTGCCTCCTTTCTCCAAGCTCTCCCACCTACTTGTGCCTCTCACAGCCCTGTCTCCTCCTCCTTTCACTGGAAAGGCTCCAGTTTGGTTCCTCTCTGCCACTGCTCCCACCAGCCAGAAGTCCAGGCTGTACGAGCTCCATTAAAAGACAAAACAAAACAAAAACCCCACAGCGAGGAAAAAAACCACGCATCCCTGTTTGTAAATGTTGATCCCGCTAGACACAGTTTGTTTACTATTTAATATTTAAAGATGTTAATTAAGTCTCTGAATAAATAAACCCATTCTAGCAGCTCCTCTCTGGGGCGGGGGATCCTTCCCCCACAGCCCGGGCAGCCMGTGCAGGCAGGTGCCACCGCTGTCCCTCCCGTGTCCCCATCCTCTCCCCAGAGAGGATGTGGGAAGGGGATGGAATGGSGGTGGGATGGGATATGGGATGAGGACAGGGTGGGAGGGCAAGGACCCTGCCCCTCCAGGACCTCCAGGCTTCTTCGAGCTGGKCAAAGGAGGGACGTGGGGCAGGCAGAGGGGGGTGCCAGCCCCCAGTGCCACCTCCATGCCCACCCAGCAGCACCCAGGCCAGTTTCCCAAGGYTCTGCAAGGCAGCAGTGCCTGGTCTTCCCCCAGCAGCAAGTCCTAGCGCTGCCTACATCTCAGCAGGGTGCTCCCTGAAAAGGCACTAATGTCTTAGCTCACAGGGAAGAAAAAGAAAGTAAAACAGGCTGCTCTGCTCAGTTATCCTACCAGGATATTTCTAGATTGATTGGTTGCTACTGAAGCTGGTGGAGCACCAGATGCCACCTGCCCCCTCCTTTTGCTATTTGTGGTTAGATGCCTCATGCAAGAGCCTATCTGCAATCAAACCCAAAACTACAAGCAGGCCTAGTGGCCAGGCTCAGCCTGGGACACCAGGGGACACAGCTACAACACGCCCAGGACAGCATGGACAGAGTAAGGCGCAGACACCAGTTCCCAGGTTCCCGGAGAGCTTCCTGGAGGGAAGAGCAGGGCAGACCCTCGCGGGACTGTCCCCCTCAGCTCACTGACCCCCACCACAGGACTTGGAGGACACAAGTCACCAGACGCCTCAGAAGGGCAACCCAAGGCACTTCCTACCTAAGAGGCCAACATCTCCACTGCTTCTTCCCCAGGCAGCTCCACTTCTGTCCCAAGGAGCACCCCAGCTGCCTTCCCCCTTTATCACCTCCAAAACCCCGGCACCTACCCCCCTCCAAGTGCTCCTGGGGTAACCGCACTCGGGCCAGAGACACAGAGGAGCTGATGAGCTCTCACCTGATGCCTCTTCAGCCCCCTCAGTCTCCAGCTGAAACAAATTCAAATCAATAACCCTGTAGACACCAAGCTCCACAGAGCTCCCCTTCATGCAGATGGGACAGACCCCSCTGGCTCTCTGCCCCCACAGGATGTTAGGCTATGTACACGCTCCCCAAGCTCAAGTTTTGATGTTCCCAAGAAGGAACATCTTCCTTGGGAACACGTGGCATCCTCAGGTCCGGGTCCCACTGAACTTTACGTGTGCCCAGGGCTGGTTGCCAGCAGCACCAAGTGACTTGGTGGGTTTCAGCTCACATTCCAGGGGACAGATGTTGGCTGGGAGAGGCAGGGATGAGGCAGCCACAGCTGGAATCAGCATCTCAGAACCAACAGAACCAGTCAGAAATGACAATGCCACAAAAATGTATTTTAGGGCAGAGGACTAGAGAAAAGACCTAAAGCAGCCCCTATTCAACCCAGAAAGACTCCCAACAGCAGCAGGTGATATCATCAGCACCCTACGCCTGGCCAGAGAGCAGGTAGGACCCCTGCCCACCCCAGCTCCCCCACACTCACCTCCCCACTGTCACCCCCACACCTGAGCACCCTGTGCCACCTGGGTGAGATCTCACTGCTGCCCGAGTGGCTGCACACAGGGACACAGCTGAGCACACACACAACTCGTGACAGGAGCTGCCTTTCCCAGGAAGCACCAGCACTCACACCTCTGATGTCCGCGTGCTCCTGTTAAGAGTCTGTGCTGCTCCCATGTGGCTTCCCACTGTTTGGAGAGAGCTGGAAGAGACGCAGGGCCCAGCGAGCCCCCCAAACCCCCTGCCAGCACCCCCCGTCCTGTGTGGGCTGCCCCCCCGGAGGCTCCTTCCCAGCTTCTCAGCTTCAACCACTCGGACTTTTTTGGTTAAAGAAGCTGCTTTGCTTTCTATTTTGGCAGACTGATGTGAGGAGAATGGAAAAACAGCGGAGATGGCACGTGCTGGAGGGGAGGGATGGGATGGGCACGGCTGCTCGCGCTCCATTGTTTCCCAAACGGGAGCACGGGGTGGCACTTGGAGGAAAGCCGGCAGTGCACATGGCGCTGGCTTCTCCGTCTCCTTTCCAACTGCTACGTCACATGAAAACAAGCTAAAAATACAGCACATACTTTCCTAGAGCTGCTCTTCCAAGCAAGCAAGGGTGGGAATTGCACGCGGGTATTAGACAAAAGGGACCATAGCCAGGACTCGCGGTCAGGGATGGGATGGGACAGGGCAACACATGGAAAATGGAGAAATGCAAGGATGCTTGGACTGGGTTGTCTCCCCAGGGAGCCTGGCACACTCCAGAGRGCCCATCCAGAGCCTCCTCCTGCCAAACCTGGTGGCTCTGCACCCACAACGCCAAGAGGYCCCAAAGGTACCTGCCCTCCATGGCATCTACAGCAGCAAGTGGCCAGGGACACTGGCTGGCACAGCCTTGGCAAAGGGATGGGGCGTAGTGAAAACTAAAGGTACATTTAGAAAGAAATTCCACATCATTCCTGGCCTCGTTTTCTCAGAGACACCGAAACAATTTGATCTGACTCTCATTTACCCCAAGCAAGGTTGTAGTGTGGCCAACTATGACGCTGATTTTCCTCAGAGTTCAGGACAAGCCCYGCACGAACCTCTTCACTCCTCAAGTCCTCTGCAGAGCTGAGGGCTCTCCCACCTTGGAAGCGATGGCCAAGGAACCTTCCAAAGGGAGTGCACCGGGACAGGAAAAAAGGGCATTTAATCTTACTTTCTTCAAATGAGATCACACTCAGSCCTTACATGACTGAGTGATATCACAGCTCCTCTTCTAACTGGCATTTGCCACCCACAAAGCCCGCCCTCCCTGTCACTGAGGCCCAGGAACCCCCTTTGCCACTGCATTGCAGAATCATGGGGTGTCACAGCCCTTCCAGCAGGAAGGCAGCACCTGGCAGAGAAATAACCAGCTCTCCTTTTGACCAGCCTGGAGAGCCGAGGAGGAGACACCAGCCCATAAGCTGCACATGCTGCAGGGCTGCCCCCCTTCCCATCAGCASCAGCCTTTTCTCCATCTTGCACTAGGCTCTGCTCTCTATTTACCCCCCCAGCAAAGGGTGCATGATCTCCTTAACCCTCCAGCCTYCATCCACCCCCTGCAGCAAAGGGTTAATTGAAGAAGTGAAGAGCACTGCATCCAGAAGAGCTCTCAGCCTGGCCTAGGACCTCTTGCCACCACATCCTCCATTTCCCTGGGGATACCTCTTATGTGGCCTGGTGTAACAGGATAGGCAGGTTCCCTACACACCTGGTGTTTCCCTAAAACCTACTTGGGGCTGGCCTGAAGGGGCTCTTTCCCTGCCACACTGCTCACACTGCTGCTCTGTGTCTCCTTCTTCCCACCAGTAAAATGGACGTAACTGAGAGGGTCACCTGCAGCTTGTCCCCACACTGCTCCTATCCAGGGCATCTCCCCAGCACTTCAAAGGAACAAGCAGCATTTCCCCCCAGTGCCATCTCTGCCTTTCTGGGCTGGCACCTGCCAAGAACCTTCAGAGCCCCTCAGTTCACAGACCTGCTGAGGCTGTAGCACTTGTGACACTGATGTTATCACTGGTCAGCAGACAGCAGGGGAGTACACCGACCTCATCCCATTTACTAGGACAAGAGCACCGTAACCCAGCCCCAAATCCCATCCCAGAGAAGCACCCAAYGCCACAGGGCGTCAGCTCAGGCCAGGTAGCAGCCACCTGCCCAGATGTCAGGCAGGAGAGGGACAGCAAGGACTACAGCAGCAGCAGCACCATCCCAAAGCAAGAGCTCTTCMCACGTGCCAGCATCCTGCAGTCTAACAGCAAGCACAGAGACCAGGTCCTGGTCCCTCGCAAGGGACATGCCCATCAGCCGGGGCACCCTGGCAGCCAGGGCGGCCGCACCGCGCTGCAACCCAGGGCTATTCCGCAGCTCCGGCCTCGGCATTCCCAGCGCCAGCGGGGCCGTCTGGTGCAGCCGCTTGCCCTCTAGCGGCTCAACCACGATAGGAAGCAGGAGGAGAAAAGGCTCGAGGAGCGAAGAGAAGGCTCCTGGCCAGTCCTACCTGGGTGCAGGGCACCCAGTGCAGCAGGGTCAGGGCTGGAGAGCATCGGCCAGGCTGGGGGCAGCACTCTGGGGACAGACTTGGGTTTGGCAGGGGGGACACAACACTCTTGTGAATCTTCTTGCGTGCAAACGCTCTGGCACAGATGGCCTCTCTTTGGACCAGCCTCGCRCCACGAGGGGAGACAGATGAACACAAGGGAGAGCCCAGCACGGTCACCGTCCTCGGGCATTGCAGCTCGGAGTGGGGTGGAGGCTGCCAAGTTCCCCAGGGACTCACAGCAGCCAAGCATGGCTTCTGGTTGTCACCATATCCTTTTACACAGGGCACAAAGATCTGCTGTAACCCTCCAGTCACCTCCCTGTACCCTGCAAGGTACAGCCCTGTGAAGGACCCTGCTTGTCCCTCTGCTTGCCTGGAGCAGATCTGCAGAGCAGAGGACAGAGCAAGGAAGAGGGGAGGAGGAAGGAGCAATTTTCCTTCTGCTCAAGCTAACGGCAGCCACCACAGTAACTGCAGCCCTGGAGTAGAAACTTATGCGACGAGCATCACCTTCATCCTCCCCAGCTGCACATTTCCACTCTGCACCCCTTGGGCGCAGGGCAGCCATCACCATACTGTGCAGCCTGGCTTGGGGACAAGTTTTCATGGTAAGAGGCAGTAGACTGATACAAGGTACTTAGAAAGCATACAACTCCCTTCCTCATAAATAAATGCAGGAAAAGCTCAAAAATCACTGTTTCACAGCATCTAGAAAATACACTACACAGGTGACTTACAAACATTAATGCTTCATCAGTCCACTTCATTGATCCACTTCCCACTGGACTGTAGCTCCCCATGAGTAAGTGAAGTCAAATCTAATGGCAAACTAGCAGAGGACATCTAGCATTTAACCCTACTGTGAGCAGGACAAGCCCAAGTGYTGCCTTATGCTTTCGGGTCCTACAAAGTGCTAACACATGGGGGATCCCCATGAGATCCATTTTGGCAAGAGCCACACACCCTGTCATTTCAGGGTGCCCAGAGTCATAGACCTTTGGTTGGACACAAAGAACTTGCTCAGTTAAAGCACGTAGCACGCTAGCGGACAAGGGCAGACCCAGAGAATTGTCTGTTACTGAGCTCTAAGGTACCTCAGCAATTGGCGATACATCTCCAAACCTTAAAGAGAAGAGCAAAAAAAGTTTTTTTTTCTAGGTCTCTTCCTTCCCAYCTCTGCTTCTCTCCTCAAACAGCAATGAAACACCTGGACACCATTAGCAACACGCCTACCCCACATCTCCCACCCCAGAGAGCCAAGGCAGAAGGTAGAACTGACCTAGACTCCTGAGCCCCAGCAGAAGACAAAGCTGAGGAGATATCATGTTCACCCTGAAGGCAAACCAGGCTCCAGCTGCCAGCCCACCAGCCACACTCTCAGACCTTCTATCCGAGTGACAGCTGAAGCCTGAGGTTCAGCTCACCAGGAAAAGCAACAGGCACGCAGGGCACGTGGGCACAGCGCTGCGAGCTCCCAGTGGAGATCAAGATCTGTCCCTCCCCAGAGCAATACGTGACATGGGCAAGCAGCAGAGGATCAGGCTGGTGTGGAGACACAGCTGGGCTTGGGGGCACTTGGGGATATGGGGCTGGATCAGACAAGCAGGGGGCAGAGAGACCAGCACAGATTTTGGCACAAGAAGGCAGGTGACTCAACCCAGCAGGAATCTAGTTTCAGAGACAATGTGGGGCTGTAACTCTTGGGTGCCCAATGCCTTCTGCTCTGTGTGAGCCCAGCCAAGGCTGAGCTGACACTCAGCACGAGCACAACTTTCACAGACCCTTTTACTCTACCCATGTGTGTGTGTGTGTATATATATATATATACACACGTATACACACACACAGAGCCCTGAAGGCTGCAAAAATACTATAGGTCCCAGAAGTCCCATGGTAGAAAAGTACTTGCCTCCAGTATCTCTAAGCAAAGTGCAACACCATAAGAGCATGACATGGACACAACAGCAAGGACAGCACAAGGAGCACTGGATACCTCAGGTCAAATTCAGCATTTCTTCTTCACTTAAGCCATGCAGCATTTCCCATGGACCCAATTCTCTGGCTAAAGAGGAAACTGAACCAGGACACACAGAACCAGCTCTCCTGGCTTAAAACAAGTCTTAGGACAACAAGCATCTCAACCCACCTCCCCACCCAAAACACCTTTACACCTTCTCCTGCCCCACAGCCTTGCCTCTGCCATGGTGACAAGCTTTGAGACAGCCACTCTGCAAAAACAAGACTTATGCAAAACAATCTGTGTTGAATTAAGGACCTTTTGAATGGGCTCTGCAGCAGCCAAAACCTCAGGGAGCAGGAGAAGGGAGGAGCGGAGGGATGGGAAGCTTTGGGAACGCGCGGCCCATCATCACCAGAGTGAAGCAGCCCACAAGGGGCCCAGCGCAGGAGCAGCAGGACAYGCTCCAGCGTCAGTGATGAGTCGCCCAGCTCAACAAAGCCCTGGTGTTGACATCCCTCTGGGGCTCCCTCGGGAGGATTCAAGGATMCCCCTCGCCAGCAGCCCGCTCTTCGGCGTCCCCCTTCTCCACAAGCTCCTGGCTCCCATACAGCGAGTGGGAGCTGGAGCTGCCACTTGCTCCCCACAGCGCAAGGCCACCCTGCTCCAAGGCAGCTCTCCCACTCCCTGCCGGGCCCACGTCCCCCAGCATGGTGCACGATCACCTCGCGGAGCGGCCGACATCCCCAGGGCTGCTGCAACAGAGCCGCAGAGCTAGTGACGGGGTTGCCCTTCTTGGGAGGACTCCACTGTTCCCCACAGTGGGTCTGGATAAGGGGCTCAAGGCAGGCGGAGCGCCTGTCTCGGGGAGCCTCCCTACGCCCATGGAGCGCRGGGTGAGGGGCAGGACACTTTCCTGGCAGCCTCTCGGCAGCGCCATGGCAACAGCGGAGGAGTGGGGAGGCCCAGATGGCCGACTCCTCCGTCCGCCCTTGCCCACACGCACTGCGCCCGAGCCCTTCCCACGCTGCCAGCAGGTAACGTCCCAAACACACACGGCACCTAGGCACGCGGCCTGGCCCCCTCAGCCACCCAAGGGCCAAAGGTCCCGTCAGACACCCACATTACTCCATTTGGCATCATTTGTAGGGGACAGAGCCAAGGCACGAAGGTCCGAGCTGCTTGGGACATGGATCCTCCAGTCAGCTCCCAGGGATCAGGAGGGTTTGAGTTGCAGAACTGTAGGTATGAAGGGTACAAGACTCTTCTCCCTACACCTCCCAACTCATGCTCCCATGGATGCCTACCCAGTAGGACCCAGATCCTCATTCAGCATCTGGAGCTATGGGTCAGGAATGCTCCTCAAAAACATCGGCACAGAGGTTGCCAACAGCTGGAGCAGACTGCAGCACTGACTTCACATCCAGAGGTGATACGGGGGTGAAGCTTGGGGGTCCCCTTGCCAAGTCACACTTGGCTGGGGACCAAGCAAAGGCCACTAAGCCACCCCATTGCACAAAAAGTCAATGCTGCAAATCTGCCCCAAGTCCATGGCCAGCTGGTCCAGCTCTCCTAGGTCATGAGGCTGCAGTCCAGCAGCAAGACCRCGTGCTGAGGCCCAACCCAGAGTCTCTGCCAGACAGGACCCCAGCAGACTGCATGAGTGTCCACAGACACATCCCTGGAGATTCAATCTAAAATTGGATATGTTACTAGGAATGCTGGGGATGGGCAGAGGGACACCAGCCAACCAAACACCCTCCTCCATCTCATGGCAGGAATCTCCTGCCCTTTCCCTGCTTCACTATTAACCTTTTGCTGCCTGGACTTACACAAAGGTTGAGAGACATCTCATCCCCAGCACCCTCAGGGGTACAACAATTGTGTGATGCCACCTCTTTGGAAACCTCCTGGGCCTGCAGCAGGTCCCCTGGGCCTGCAGCAGGTCCCCAATACAGACACAACAGTGCCTGGTGGGGTGGCAAGAGGATGCTTCATAGCAGTGACAGGCCACAGGGCAACCAGCCCAAGGCTCACAGAAACACTCAGGTCCAGGACTGCACAGCTACCACTACCGTGATGCCAGTGCTCCCAGAGCTGCACACTGCCCAGGGAGCTTTARTGCCATAAGACAGCAAAGCATCACAGCTAGGCCTAGCTCATCCTCCTTTACCTTTACCTGACTGGATGAGGATCCAGTCAGGGGAAGCCACACATCCAGGCAAGCATTCTCCCAGCAAGCAGATTCTCAGGTGCCACATATCCAAAAGAAGGCATCCAAGTCCAGGTCCTTCCTGATGGGTAACTCCCCTATTTAGCTATGGGAAGACTAAAACCCTCCAAGACCGAGTGCTGCTCAACAGACTGGCTCTGCTGGATCCCTTGAGACAGAAGAGGAAGTCAAGCAGTCCTGCCTCCGACATGGGCCTCCCTCCATGCTTCTCTACTCAACCTTYTGCACAACACCAGTTCATTGCCTGGCTCAACCTTCATATTTCCAGGCACTGAGCTGAAGATATCAGCTGGCCTTGTACTACCCAACAGCTACCACAGGCAGGTCTCCTCACCCCACACCTGCATCTAGGAACTCTGCTCTAATACCTACTGGACAGCATGAGGCATCCAATGGCTTACACCAAGCTGAAGACCTTCCCAGATGGGGTGGTCTGACCTGGAGCGATTTGGTAGTCTTTCCCTTTGGGCTTGCCAAGACAAATATGCCCACCAAGCAGGCTTATTGCTCCTTCTCTGCCATCCTATTCTCCTTCTTGACTCTCCTCACAGCCCCCAAGCTTTCTCCTCAGCACCACCCAGACCAGCACCAGCCCCCAAGGTAGGTAGTGCTCTCTGTGTTGAACTCAGCTTTTGGACTCAGTAGGCCCCACAGAACCTCCAGGGGTTTCAGCACTGTGTGTCCCACCTTCACTTTCCCTGGYTGCAGAAGATGAGGGACAGAAGACATTTCAGGAGCAGGGACCACTATATCCTCACAAGGCCTACAGGGAAGACCCACCCCAGGCTGGTCCTGATGAGATACAGAGAGGGAGATGTCTCTACTCATCCTCCATCCCAAGGCACAAGCATCTTTRTCCACTCACTGTCCACAAATGAGGCAAGCTGCCTGAAGAAGCAAAGCCCTGGTGAGCTTGGCAAGTAGGAGGAAGCTCCATTCAGCAYAGAGCTGAATCAAATGCAGACACTGGGCATGAATCATCAGCAGCCAGGGCGGGCTTCAACACACCCCTCACCCAGCACCTACAAGGTGGGTCCAGCAAGGAGAGGCCTGAGGACCTAAAGCCACCTGACACCAAAGCACAAGCACTAGTTCAAGCCTAGCTCAGACGGCAGAGCCACCCTCCCTGGCCTTGATGCTCAAAATGTCCCCACAGATCTCCACAGGAAAGTTGTCACTCACATTGTTTCARTCCCTTGGGGCTCACCTTGGCCAGGTGTCCACCTTGCATTTGGACAGCAGAGCCTGGGGAGGTGCATGTGAGGCAGGTGGGAGGGCCAGGGAGGTCAAAAACACTTTGCTCTAGGAGAAAGAAATACGTATGGCATCTAGCAAGAACCAACACCCTCTCCCTATTCCTCAACTTAAGAGAATCTCTTTTTACAAAAATTACCTAACACGCCTATTTCTGGAGGTGAGAAGGTCTCCTTCTCCCCACAAACCTTTTTTTCCTGACTGCTTATCACCATTTTTTCAATTTCCAAGCAGTAAAGACATTTTCTGGGCTCACATAACCATATCTCTCCCAGCAGGTCAGCTAGATACGTGCATCTGAAAACACACACTCATGCTGACTGCTCCTGAGCCTTTCACAGCCTTCCCCAAGCACCCAGTCAAACAAAGGGTTAAAACAAAACCACAACAAACAGCAAGCAGGGGAGAAAACACACAAGTTCCTCCGACTTTCTTAGCATCACCTACGTCCCTCCACCATCACAGGAGAGAAAAAGGCAAAAAAAAAAAAAAAGGCAAGAATACCCCAGCACGGGCAATGCAGAATAAATACAGGGCATTTGGAAGGAGAACATTACAGTAGTTTCACATTTACTTTCCCCATTGCTGCTGGGTTTGCAGGGCAGGTTTGCTGGCAAGGCATTTGCTGAGAAATGCTCTYCCCAAGCACTGCACAAACCTGTAAGCAACCAGGGAAAGGAGATCCAGGGATCTTCAGCCAGCAAAGGCGACAAGCAAAGCTGCGATGGAGCCACTGCAATTACTCCATGGCTGTGCTGCAATTGCACAGTGACCAGATACGACCGCCTCGGGAAAGGACCAAGCAAAGCACTCTGCCTCCATGCAACTGTGCAGTCGAGGTGAAAAATAAATAAATAACCCTCCATTACTCATTTCAAACCTTGCTGCATTTAACTGCCACAATAAAGGATTCCACCTCTTCTCCGCTGAACTCCCACTGGCAACTTGCTCAGGGGGCTACATTTCCCTAAATGCTCACATTTCAATTAGCATTAGAATAATGAAATGGCTCAGAGTCATCTCACCCAAAAAAGCGTACTGGAAAAGAGAGAGCAGAGATTGGAAATGAGGGTTTTTCCACACACACACACACACACACACACCACAGCGTGATGGATTCAAGAGGAGGAAATATATTCCTTTCTCAACTCCACGCTGATGAGATTAACATGAGCTTTGCTAACCGCGTCTCCAAACAAGGATAATGCAACTTCAAGTTGATTTTCCAGATAAACAAGCATGCAAACAAACGCAAAGTGCTCAACTAAAAATATCTCCCTGCTCCCGTTCTTCTCCCCACCACCACCACCCTGAGATGAAAACACACAAGCCCAGCGCAGTACCAGGAGTCAGCTGGAAAATTATAACAATGAGAGTTAAATAAGCTACTTAAGGGACAGCTCTCACTGTCCTATTTTTCCCTCCTCCCTCAACAAGGAGAAACCGCAGATTCMCAGATACACGCAGCCAGGGCAGAGAAGGGAGGATTTTGTGTGGGGGAATGAGAAAAAACAGCATTCTAATCGGATCCAAAGTCTCAAAAAAAGAGCAAGCAGCTCAGAACTTGCTTTTCTTGCCCAATTTGGGTATATGTGGATGCGGTGTTCTCCTCCTCCCTTCGCAGAAGCAAATAGTTAAAGGAAACAGCAGCTTTAGCATCTTTGCCTGCTGCGCTCTCCTGCTAAGGAATTAAATCCCATTTACTTTATTTCTCACAAGCCTTGGCCAAACTGTTGCTGGGCGCTTCGTTTTTTATTTTTTTTCCTCCTCGTCTCTCGGATGGGGCACAGGAAAAACCCGGTGCGCATCCTGGGCACCGTAAACAAGGCTGAGCAACGCCAGGGAGCAGCGCAAGGCTGAGGGCACCTGAGCTCGGCTCAGCTCGGCTGGCGACCGCGACCCAGCACCCGCGGGCAGAGCCCACTTACATCGAAGTGATGTTCCTTGAGATGTCCGTGATATTGATGCTCGTGTTGCCATTGCTGCTGCCTGAATCCTGCCCTTCCAAGAGAGGGAAGAGGTTCCCATCATCCGGCTTCTTGCAATTGATGTCTGTCTTGCTGCAAAGACAATTAGCAGGGCAAGCCAGCACCGAAAGCAGATAGTCTCCCCAAATGCTCCAGAGCAAAAATACCCTCCAGAAAGTGCACTTGGTAGGGCAAAGAGAGACATCCATCTCCGATTGCTGCTTCTAAAAAAGAGGAGG
>NW_020454938.1:776002-831456 GCF_003342845.1 Nothoprocta perdicaria | reverse complement strand
ACCCCCACAGCCCAGCCCGGAGAGGGAAAGTTGCAGCCGGGGTTAAATTTGTGCTGGGGGAGAGCGGAGGGGCTCTGGCTCTGCTCCGGTTTTCTCCGGATCTTTCGGTGTTTGGAGGACGATGCTGCCTTTTTGCCTGGTTGTTGGGTGGGTTTTTCCCCCACCTCCCGCTTCTTCTCACCCCCGCCCCCCACCCTGCAATCGGGACGAACAGAGGGGTGGAGAGGAGGGAAAAGATTAAACCGAATGGGAAGAGAATAAAAGGTGGTGTGGATTACAGCAATTTTAAAAGATATATATGTTTTTCTTTTAGAGAATTCTAGCAGATCAGGCGGCTGGGTGGGTTTAAAAAAAAAAAAAAAAGCAATTGGAAAGCACCCAGGAAGGACTTTCTAGAAAAGACACACACACCCCTCACTAATGCAACGGGGATGCGGGCGGCTGGCTGAGAAGCGCAGCGGGGCTCGGGGCTCCCTTGCGCCCTTCCCTCGCCTTCCCTTCCCTCCCGCAGCAGATTCTGCAACCAGACATGCAAGTTTAAAAAAAAAAAAAAAAAAAACCCCACACACGAACGAGGAAGAATGAAGTGTTGAAAAGGCTGAGCTCAGAGAGCCGAAATGGCATCAGGAGAGCAGTGAGCGCGAGCTGAACAGCAGAGCGAATTAAGATGCATGGTGCATTTTTGGCAAGCACAAACCCAAGCAGATCAGAGCTCTGCTTAATTTGCTCTGCTTTTCTGCCGCGCTCCTCTGCATGCCGCTTTTTCCCCAATAGTTTCATGTTTCTGCTCCTCTGCACAGAGGCAGAGCAATAAAAGGAGGGTGCTGCAGGCAGGGAGCGCAGGAGGAGGAAGGAATTACAGGTGGAGGGCTCCAAATATTCAGGGTTCTGCTCCTTCCAAGCACAGGGTTTTGCTTCCTGCCCTGCTGGGTTGGGAGGGGAGATGGAGCATTCGCTGCTGTGAACTGAACCAAGACCTTCAGGCTCTGCTACACATCCCAAGCCAACCCCCAGGCAGCTGGAGAAGGCAACACGATTGGGGCAGGAGAGGAAAAAATAAATATATAAATAAAATAGAGGCAAAAAATAATAAAAAAATATGAGAGGAGAAAAAAAAATAAACAAAAAACTTAGTGGGGCTGTCCAAAGCCACACTTACAGGCATCTGGGTCCACATGGGGCAGTCACCATTGATCACGCTTAGTAGCTTCATGTTGAGCAGTGCACACAGGTACAGGGGACCTGAAAATCCCCAGGGATGTGCAAGGTGCTGCACACAAGTGACTGGTGTTTGGGTCCACGCTCCTGGATTTCTGCTGCTTTTGGGCTGGAAAGGTCTTCAGCAGAGCTTCAGCCTGGAAGGGCTCTCAGGGAGGAGAGCAGGGTCTTTATCTGGTCCTTATCTGAACTAGGAGGGCTGATTTCTTCACTCGTCCCACCTGCCTGCAAATTAGGGCAGTCCAGCTCTCAAAGCGAAGCAGCTGGATCCAGCGAGATCAATAAAGCACCTGGCACCCCAGGCTGCAGCTGCGAGCTGCTCTCTGTCCACGTGAAAAATAGGTCCCCTCTGCAGGCACCTGTGTGCAGACTCCAGCTATCAGCTAAGGGGCCAAAAATAAAACTGCCTGGTTAGGCTTGTTCCGTGCCTCAGTTTCCCAGCTCATGTTAGAAATGGAATTTTGTTCCTCCAAGTGTCCCAACCTGCCCAGAGAAGGCACTGAATGGAGGACACCCTATTTACTCCACCTAATGCTGTTTGCATCTGTAACTCCTTTCTCTTCCCCCCCTACCTCTAGAAAAGGGCTTTCTGGCTGTTTGCTACACAGCATTTTTTGCAACATGGGAGTTTCCCTCCCTTCTCAAACCTCTGCCCTTCAGAAAGCCAAGGCTCCCGCGGTGACGTGGGTGGAGGTGCTCGGCGCCACAGCCTGGGGACACGGGGGCATTGAGCCACCCACAAGGCAAGAGCCAGGGCTGCACGGGACCATGCCTCCCTTTATGTCCGGGCTCACATAGGGTCACAGTCTGGTGGCATTTGTGACGTCCTGGCGCCGCTGTGATGCTGTTGGAGGGCTTGGGGTGGAGGGCAAGGGTGGGCGGCCCCCAGCCCAGCCTTGGGGCTGGCCTGTCCCCCTGCCCACACAGGGGACGCRCCACCCGCCACAGGGACCCGATCCGCTCCCCGCTCCCACCAGCATGACTCAACCGCCTCGATAACCCTGCGTGAACAGAGGAAACGTTTAAAAAGAAAAGAAGGGAGAAAAAAAAAGTCCCTCCCACCCCCGATCCCACTTGTTTAACTTCTCCTCCGCACATTCTGGGAGCAGGCAGAGGGATGCCCGCATTTAGCAGCGGGGGAGCGGGATAGCGCCGGCTCAGCCTGCCCTCCCCGCAGCACCGTGTGGCACCCTGTCCTGCAGGGCACCTGCTCTGTGCTTGGGGTCCCTGTCCCCTCCGCTGGTGACAGCAGGACGGGCTGCCCGCGTGAGCCCCGCGCCGTCCTCGGGGCTCCGCACGCCCCCGGCTCAGGCGGGATGTCCCCTGCCCTGCGGATCTGCCCTGCGCCAGGGCCAGGCATGCAGAGAGGCAAGCGGGAGGGAAAAAACAGAAACAAAGCAAAACACCAGATTTGAACCTATTTTCAACAACAGCCACCGGCAAAGTTGCTCTCCCATCAGGATGGAGGGGATGAGGATGAAGAGGAAGGGCTCTAGTGAGGAAAGGGATCAGAGAAGACATTTCTACTGTGGTGCAATCTGCTTCTCGCTGCAGGACACGCTGTTCCGACACCCTAGGAGCCAGTGAGGAGGCAGGCGSAGGTGCCACCAATGCAGCGGCCCCAAGTCTCACCCACATCAGGCTGCCAACGGGGCCGGTGGCAGCAGTGCAGTGACACAGCCCTAATTCCTCCCTTACCTGTGTCCTTTCCCGGCTCTGCCTGGCAGGATGTGAACATGGTCGAGCTGTGGTGGCTGCTCCCGGGCGCACAAAGCACGACCACAGGTCACCTTCAAGCAGACTGCAGGCCATGGCCACCCCACGTGGCAGCCTGGAGGCTCCTTGCCTCGCTTGAGCCAGCTGCTCATTGCTGCCCTGGGGACAGTAGCCCAAGGTTATAATCTAACAGAAACACCCAGTTATCACATCAGCCCAACCATGCTCAAAGCTTTTCCAGCTTTAAGGATGGGGATTATCAAGGCCCAATGCCAGATGGAAGCTGATGCTCAACAAGACAAGTGCTACCCTACTTCACACAGCCCTAGACACAGACCCCAATGGAGACAGGTCCATCTGGGCATTGCCAGTGGTGTGAATGTGCCACTTTTGCCTCCATTTCTCACTCCTGCTCCCCTGGAAGAGGGATGTTAGGCGTGAGTGATTGGGCTGTCAGAGTGCCAAGATGATATCTCGAGCAGAGGTCTTGCTGTTAGTGCTCCGAGGGACGCTGGCAAATCGCACTTTCAAGGAGCATCTCCACGGGGGATGAAATCAGTGTCTCTTTGCACGAGCTCTGTCCAACAGGGCCTCAGGGCCAGGCTGCAGGTCACTTCTGCATGAGGTTTAAGTGCCTCCAGAAACTCCACAAGATACTCTCAGTCAAGAAGAAATGCCACTTCATCCTCAGCCAGGCCTACAAGCTCAGCCAGCCCCATCTCCACCATCCACATAGTCCTCTGGAGAAACGCATGAGTTGCTACCAAAATGCCCAGCACCCAGTTTCCATCTCTACCCATCTACTAGTCCCCTTTAGCACCCCACTATCTGGCTAGCTTTGACTTGGACTCAATCTTTCACCACGGTTCCTAGATTGGGGCTATCGCTCCATGCCTTGACCACGATGCACTACTCTCCTCCCCTGAGAGGGCAAACGATAGCCCCCGCCTTGCCGGGGATGGCCAGGAAGGGATTTGGAGTCCAATATTTGCTCAGTCATCATCAGCTTTGACGTCCTCTCCGCCTCTGATCTCCGCATTGATCCGGCAGCCCCACGCCGAGCCGTGCGCCGCCCCGCTCCCTCTTACCAGAACACCACTCACCGAAAGTGATGAGCCAACGGTTTTTGCAGCCTTCTCTCTCATCCAGAAAGATCTAACGCTCTGCGTGCTGCAGAATCGCTTGGCGCACCCCTGAACCGCAGCCAGCCACGGTGGGGTGGGCAGAGGCACCCGGCGATGCCCAGCAGCGAGCCCGGTGCAAGGGAGCCTCCGAGCTCCGGTGGGAGCAGCAGGGACAAGGGTGCCTGCCCTGCGCACTCCCTGGGAGCCGCTGGTCCAGCCTGCAGGAGAGAAGCGACTGCCGCCCTTGAGCTGAGTTTGTCCCTGAGCCTGGCCTGAGCCACACAGCTCGCACAGCCGTCAGAAGACACGTTGCTGAAGCAAAGCTGCCCGTTCCCCACGGAATAGCTCAGAGGAGGCTTTTGGTCTGGGGTCCATATCTCTTTCCAAGCACTTGGCAGGAGAGCCCACGTTCAACCAGAAGGTTGTGTCCTGCACACAGATCAGCCGGGCCTGACAAAGCTTGCAGGAGGATCTATGGTGGGAAGGGCAGCCGGGTTGTGCCTTCCRAAGGTGACATCCCACAGCACTGTGTCATGAAGGGGTAAGGTCTCAGCTGGGGTGGCACTGGAAGTCAGCGAGTCACAGCTGGCTCCTTGGGGCACATGGGGCCAAGGCGCCAGCCTGGGGACACAGCAGCAGCTGGGCAGGATGCAGGGAGCCCATCCTGCCTGGAGGGGGTGCCCGGGACCRTCACTGCCCGCTGGGAACGGGGCAGAGGTGCCCGGCAGCGGGAGCTGCTGCCTCCCCCTCTCTCAGAGCTGCTGGGAGCAGCGGGCCGGAGCAGGAAGGTTTCGCTGCCCAGGCTAATGAGCGTCCAGGAAAAGCTTTAGCCCCGTGCGTTCCCGGACACGGACGCTCCTGCAGGGCTGGCTCATGCCCTGCTATTGTGAGCTCCAAGATCTCCCTGCGGCCAGCGTAGCCTCGGCTGCAGCTCCGATTTTTCATGCTCGCTGGGTGCAAAGGGTCTCCCAAGCCCATGGTACCCACTCGTATGCATCCCTGCCCACAGCCCCTCAGTTATAACAGCTCAGGGGCATTACAGAGAGAAGAGGAGAGACCTCAGCATCTCCACAAACGGGCTAGTGAGCCCCATTCCACAGGGACTGTGCAAGCATTAGCCGGTACGTTGGGAAAAGGCTCTGGGGAGAAGAGGGCACGTGGAAGCGCTGTCTCCATCGCCATCACTGACATAATAAAAATAATCCTGACACTGCTAAAAGGCCACTCCTGCCAATGAGGACTGGTTAACCCACAGAACATCTTCTGCAGGGGTGGGARGAGGACAGTTTTCCTCATAAGGGAGCAGGTCACCACCAGCCTTTCCAGTTATGTGGAACTGGAGGCCTAAGACTTCACTAGCTAAATTGCCAGCATGAAAACTGCCCTGCAAAACTCGGGGAACGGAGTTCACACCATGTCGTGGTGTGCTGGGAAAGAGGAGGAAACTAAGGGGATGAAAAGGAGGGAATTCCTAACGAGAAATCATAAGCTGTGCCCTTTCCAGCAATGTGAGCAATTCCAGCTCATCACTTGCTCATACACTTCAAGGGAAATTTCTTAATATTTCAGATAATATGAAGAAATTGTAGAAAAAAAAAAAGGAATCATTTGCTTAGTTAAATGGAGCCAAAAATATTAGGAAGCAGCACTTTCAAGTAAAGGCTAAAGAAACAGTCCTGCCGGGAAGACAGCACGTGCTGGTGATGCACATTCATGGCTGTAACCTGAACAAGTCACCTAGGCAGCTTCAGAATTAAAATGTCTAGCCAGGAAAAAGGCTTGGCCATGACCATAATGTCCAACTGATGGTCAAGGGAGGACTTCTGCAATGGCCAAAGGAAAAAGATCGAAGCAGAGATCTCAGAAAGCCAGAGGAATAGGGAGGGCAATAATGCAGAGCAGATTATAGCAGTATTCAAGAAATCAAGGCACTGCTCCTGCCTGCRATACTCTCTACAGACCTGGTCGGTCTCTCACCAAGAAGAAATAGAGGCGATTCTGAGGCAATGAGAATGAATCACAGGCGGCGATGCTCTAATACGAAGAGAGATTGAAAAGGCTGCGAGTGCCTGTCTAGGAGGAGAGTTGGGGGTGCCGGGGCGGGATGCACAATAATGACGGGTCTGAGCACGGCTGATTGCAAATTTCTGCTCCTCCTGCTCCATAATGCAGGAAAAAGAGGAGAAAAGGCTGGCAGGCAAAGCTGTTAAAAGGATAAAGAAGGCCTGTGAAAGTCATTGACACACGATACTGCTGCAGCCAGAAGCAGAGCGAGGTTCGAAAGAAGATCAAGGCTTGTACAATCACCAGAGCCAGAAAATAATTCACAGGCTTTCCCAGGATGCGTAGATGTCTCCCACCTCCTTCTCTTCACCAAGCAGCTCCGAGAGCCTTTCCCAGAGCAAGGAGGTCTCCCGAAGCGCCCTCACGTGCGGCACCTCTGCGGGGACTGTCCCCTGCCCGTGCTAGGAGGAAGGTGACGGATGCCCAGGGAGAGCCAAGACGCCCTGTGAACGGGCRCTGATAACCCTGCAAACGCCTCGGGCTGCCCTTGGAGGGGCACAGAGGACAAATCATTTCCATGGCTCCATCTGTGCTATCTCTCCTCTACCACCAGCCCTTTCCCCATTTCTCTCCCATCCTCCAGCACCCCGTTCCTTGCACGCTCMCATATCACCAATCCCCTCTGTCACCATCCAAAAGGCCAATTACCGACGGCCAAAAGAGTCCCAGGACGCACTTGAGGCACTCTGTATGTTGCAGGCAGATAAGGGGAATTAGAGTCACCGCTTTGTTTCTCTAATGACCTGCCATCTGCAGACCTCACAGGGCTTTTGACGCGCTCAGAGCTGCTTGGTCACGGGCACAGTTTGGGAAATTCCTGGGGTAAGTGGACAGATATGGGCCTGTTGTGCAGCTATACGTAGAACTTCTGCCAGGAAAAAGGAAGAAGAGGTCTCCATCCTATCCCTAGATCTTTTTTCCCCAAAAATAAGCGTGTGCTTTCAAAAATTGTTTGTTCCTCATTCAGTAAGTGAGAATTCAAGTGGGGCATTCAAACTCCAGAAACATCAGAGAGGGGCTGGAGTGATCCACACCAATAAAAGGCAGGAGCTTGGTGCCATTTCAGGGTTGTCACTAAGCAAAGAGGGGCAGGAGGCATTAGGAGGAAGAAAATCAGCAGTACCTGTGAAAACAATCAGAACTGACAAACACACAAAAGGACTTTTCATATTATTTTCAAGTATATTTTTAAGAAAAAAAAAAAAGGAAAAGTTATGTCATCACTGTCTGTGCCAGTGAAACATCCAAAAACTTTATAAAAATTCAAGCCCTTAGCCTTATTCCATGTCTCCTCAAGACTAACCTGAAACACTTTAGAAAAAGCTCCTTTTCCTGTTCATGGCTTCGGGAGATGCTCCTTTCTGGGTGACTGTTGATTTCAGGGAAGAGGTACCAGCATTGTGTTAGGTAGAAAAAAAATTCAAATAAATGACTCCCCATAAAATGATTTACCAACATTTTTTCTCAGGGTCCTGGTTTCCTCCCCAAAAAACTCACAGTTRTTGTCTGCAGCAGTGTAAGGAAGGAAGCTTTCATGCCAACATAGGCAGGAAATCGAGCCCTACCTCAGCACTGTGTTTAGCATATGAGCATCGGAGAGGGACCAGTTGACCTACAGTCCCTGTGGCTGCCAGGAGGTGACAGCAACCTTGAGGTTGACAAGACAATAGTTGGCTGCAAAAGGGCATCATTTCATGTCCTCTGCTTCTACTCTCATCCCAAGCATGAGCTGCATCAATGGCTATATTAAATGTCTGCCTTATTCTTCAAGGATGCCGTGAAACCTGCGTCTACTTCAGAAACGTCTTCCAAGARCGTACGGGAGTCAGCAAGCCTCGTGATGGCAGAGCTGCGGAGTAAGGACAAGCTGGTCTCTGCTGTGCACACCAGGCAGGCTGTGCTCCAAGACCTCCAACTACTCAGGTGCAAGGTTAGCAAAGGATCCCACTAGTGCAACTAAGTGCAATTGAGACAACCTGTCCTACTCTCAACCCAMCCCAACCATGTGCAGGAAGAAATGAACCTGCCAAACCCTGGCCATGCCCCATGTCCAAACCAAGACCATGACCTAGAAAGTCTGACCTAGGCAGGAGCACTGGGCTGAGCAAATAGCACCACCAAGAAAGGTCTAACTCAGCCACCTCCCTTAGCTTTGGAGAAAAGCAAGTGAATGAAGAACACTTTCCCCTTAGTGGCTGACAGAGTCAGAAAAAAAGTCAGAGTTATTTTTCTATTTTGATGCTTCTCCAGCATTACCTGAAAACCGGAGCTGTTGGAGCAGAGAGTGACAGGATAATAGCAGCCCTGGCAGCGGGGCCGTGCCTGCGYGCCTTCCTCTCTGGGCGCTGCCACACTTGTTTCTCAACATCGGCTTTGAGGAGTCGTTAACAATCACATTAACGTGGAGCATCTAATCTTTTCCCACACAGGGATGACAGCAGCTGGGGYTCAATGGCATAATTGTGTTTTGATCCCTTGTGCCAGACGTCCTAGGCACATGCTGGGAGTTGATACCACCTTACAGGAGGGGACCTTGCTAAGGGAAACAGCTCCTGCAGGCTCTGCTCACCTTGGCACATGGAGCCAAGAGAGCTCTAGACCTGTATTTGCTCTGCTCTCCTGCAGAGCCACTTCCCACAGCGTTTGCCTCATGAAGATTAACCTTTGAGATCCCAGAGCACACAGATACACTAGCAAGGATGGACCAGCATTGCTCTTAAGCCAGGTCAGATGTTCTACACATTATTTCACTGACACTCCCTCAGCCCCCTGTGAGCTGGAAGAGGAATCAAAGGCAGGAGCCTGGCACACAAGCTGTGGCAAATGTCCTGCCAAAGCGTCTGCAATAAACAAATCAATAATTAAGAGATGTACATTAGTCTTTGAACACACTCCAGGCAGAGGGTTTTTTCCACCTTCTAAGCAAAGCATGTGAGGTGAGCAAATGGAA
This sequence comes from Nothoprocta perdicaria, assembly GCF_003342845.1. NCBI lineage: Eukaryota > Metazoa > Chordata > Aves > Tinamiformes > Tinamidae > Nothoprocta > Nothoprocta perdicaria. The sequence goes on along the minus strand of NW_020454938.1, from coordinate 822,384 downwards.
GTGGGGGGCTTCAAACTGTCCAGAGTCTGCAGGAGGATGCAATGAAGATTACATATGAAGATGAGGTGAAGGAGGGCATGATTTCTCATGTGGARAAGCTGCAAGGACGAAGAATGTGTGTGTGAGGTAGGCTGCTGTAGCAACCATGAAGGGCTGAAGAGAAGAGAGATGTATGTGCTTCCGTAGGTTGGATGTCATTTGCACAAGCAAGACTAYAGGTGTGCTAGGCAAGAAGTCCATGCGTAGGAGCTGAGAAGTGCAGAAGTGCTATAGAGAGACTGCAGTGTAGAAGCTGTGTGGAAGCGCTCTCAGAGGCCTAGTCCATACACCATAGGTTCAAAATAACCAAAACACAATTCTGTGTCATGACTCTGTCCTACCCCTGATGATCCACAGATCTACCCTTTGGGGTGAATGAAGACTCTAGTTGCTTGTGCAGGAAACAAGTGAATGTTTTGTGACCATATGACAGTTTTGCTCACTCCTGTCTGGCTCTTTCTCCAGCTACTTCTCTTGCTAAATACTGCCTCCTTCCAAAAAAGCAACCTTATCAACCTCACAGTCCTTTATCCAACGCTCAAGATGCCAAAAAACATGTCAACCATCAGTCCACCTTTAGCYCTGCAATTCAAGGTAGAATCCTACAGCAAGAGATAGCATCTCATGTTAGACAACATCAGCACATGAAGAGATCATTTTGGTAGCAGTGCCAGACATCAGCAGGCTGAGCTCCTGATCCCTGTGCTCACTGACAGCATGGTGTGGTGGTGGTGTAGGGCACCCTGCTAGCCTGACCAGACTGAAAGGACACTCTCRCCATCCCTACAGAGGAAAGAAACCTGCCCACCATGATATATGCCTACAGCATATCTGAACTGGCTTGCACCAAAACTCTACAGTTGGGCTAATGCTGGAAACCATACAGGAGCATCAGCTAATGTGAAAAGCCACTCACCTTTTCAATGGGATAGGGTCCCAAGAGTCCATCCTTCCATTTTCCTCTCCACTGGCTCAGCACCGTGTCTCGTTGCCAGATAAAGCTGTGGGTTGTGATAACCAAGCTCAACAGTTGATGATGCAGCAGCATTAACCAGAGCGCTGCCAGCCCTGCTCTTACAGGGGAGCAAGACCCATCTGGGACAGGCTCTGGGTGACTCCTGGGGAGGATGCAGACAGACATCAGCCACTCTAAGATGCTCAGCTGCCAACTGCTGAACTTCCAGAGAAGTCTTAGTTGCTTCAAAACCTCAAACACTGAAGAGTCCTTTCCTCTGGTGATRAGCTTCCACTGTGAAAAGATTCCAACAAAACACTTGTGATGTGGTTCTGAATAAAATAAATGAGAGACTAATGCGGAGCTGAATAAAGTGACTAATGATTTTGATTAATTATTAAAAAATCACTTTATTTTTGCAAACACACAGAACGTTCAAAACATCTGAAATGCAGGGATCTCCCTTACAGCTGAGATAGTAAGAAATAACTAAAATTACATTTTTTTTCAGCGTGCTGGAACAAGGATAATCTGGACACAGAGACTTCTGCTTCACCAAGACAGAGGTGGGTCCAGCAGCCACTTTTGCAGGCTGCTCATGTACATTCTACAACCAAGACAGAAAYGATCTTGAGGGACCCTCCTTCTCTCACAGCCCCTGCCCACAAGCCCATGCCATTTCAGTGGCCTCTGCATTAGCTGTGTCTCCCTTTATCCTGACAGTGAGGATGGGGTTGAACAGCTACTGGTTCTGGTGCTATTTGTCTCACCACAAGCACTACAAGGGGTTGCTATGGCTATTGATTAATCTTCCATTGCTTTGCCTTCTCTATGGGATTTTAAAACCAAGAGCAAGTGTCCTGTTGGACCTGTCCTGCTACCATCCATCTCTGGGCACGAGCTCCTGCCATGCTCTCCGGTCAGCATCGTTCCCTCAGCTCCCTGCTTTTCTCCCTGCTGCTCCCCTTTCTTCCAGCACTTCTCTCCCTGCCTCTTTCTATTCTTCTCTCTTCACTCRCCACTCCTTTCCTTCTTCCTCCTACCCTGAAGCTGCTGCAGCAGATGATCACAATTTTTTTGCGCAAACATGCTGTGTTATGCACCCCATAGTATCATTTTTTGTCTGTTCTTGATTTTTTTTTTTTTAATGTACCATCATTTGCTGCCCAGAAAACCAAAGCACGAGTCAGGAGCTACAAGGGCTGTTCTCCACCAGAGTATCCGACAGCATCCTCAGGCTTCCATGCATAGCCAGGGACCCTCTTGGTCCTGGAGAGCTCAGGGGCTCTGGGCCAGCAGAGAGGATGGAGCAGGCTGTGCAGGTCTGCTATAGGAGCTGACAGGAGGATGCACTGCTTAGCCAGGGGAAGCTAAGGGATTGCATGGCCAAATGTCCAACGCCCAAGCTCAGACAACAGCACCCCACGCTGAGCGGCCAACACAACTCCATTCAGCCACTAGATGTGCAAACCGTGTGGTCCCGTCACGGGCAGCTTGCACTGGGAAGAAGAGGTACATTTTGCYATGAAGCAATTCCCTCAGCACCATCTGGTTGCTTGATCCATCCCCAAAAGTCTGCTGAAGAGGGCCCTACTGACTCTAAATGCAGCTTGCATCAGAGAATATAACTCAGTGAGAAATAAAATGCTATTTGGGGGTGGTGATGGTAAGAATCAGGTAAAGAGGCACTGCAGAAGTGCAGCAGCCCCGATCTTCCAAAGACCTGGAGGAACCTGTGCCCAYTGCTCCCTCCCTTCCCCTGCCACCTCCGCTCGGCTGTGGCCACTGCTCAAGCAGAAAGGCGAAAGGACGATGCTCCGTTAAAATCCTGGTTATTAGAAACTCAAAGGGAAAAGAATGAATGAGTGCCAAATGGCGAAGGATAAAATCAATATGGGGAGAGCTGTTATTTAAGCTTCTGAGCTCCGGGGTATTACAAACGTTGGAGAGCAATGAAATAAAAATGATACATAAAGTGACAACATCATCATGTCTGTATAACTGACGCCCTTAGCAGCTGTTTGGTCTGAACAACAGAAGTAAATCCAAATCTGTGCCTGCTGCCCAGGGCTGTCTGGCACTCCTAAGGGGGCACTCTGTGATCAGAAAGAGAGGAAATTACAGGGTATTTTTGCCAACTGGATCATAGTTAACCTCCTTTGGTCACCATGCCCTGGAAGCCCAGAGAACCCCGTCGCAAGCAGCCCCACTGCACAGACCTGCACACCAGCGCTTGTTGAAGAGCCAGTTTGGGGTTTTTTTGCTGGAAAGTGAGGAGATCCCAGCGGTCTCCAGAGACGTGGGGTGGCAATGGGGCTCCCTGGGAGCAGAGGAGGGAGGCCAGCCTGCCTCAGCACTGGCTGTGGCTTCCTCCTAGTAGGACACATGTGCCTTTGCTGGCCATGGACCAAACCACACGGCATGGAGGTCATGCTGTGTCACACAGGTCATGCTTGAGGGTCAGAACCAGTGGGACTGAAACCCTGTGTGAAAACACACCAAGTCTGGCTTGCAAGCTGCTTTGTTAAACCCACAAGTTTTGGTGCCCTATTCCTAAGCCCGGGCCTTTCTGGCACTCTCCTATTACTATTTAAAACTTCCCTTCAACAATAAAAGGCAAGAAACTTTTTAATTTCTCTCTTTCTCAGCCAAAAGTTGACATTTTCCCTTCTCCCCTGCCTCTCAATCACCTCCCCTTCCTACTGATTCCACCACTGGACCGCAGAACCTACGTCAAGTAGTATTGAACATTACCACCTGGGTGCTGCTAAATGTGAGGGCTTTTCCCTGCTTGGTGCACCCTGAGACCTGCTGGGGGAGCACCCAGTTTCCTTCCTCGCCCTATGTGCTGTTCTTGAAGCAGCTCCGCGTTGCCTGGGCTATTCCCACTTGCATCGCTGCCCAGCAGCGCTGGGCTGCAGGAGGGCACGGGCAGGAGCCAGCCACAACACACAAGGTGCTGGGCCACGAGAGAGGACCTCGGAGCATCCAGAGCTTAATTCCCACTTGTGAGAGGATGCGGCTACTGGGCTGGCGATTTGCACTGCCACCTTAGGGACAGCGAAAGAAACGCTTCGCTGGAGAGCGGGAAGCGCCGTCTGCTCTTACACAGAGCGCTTTGCGTTAAAGCCTGGTTTGTACAAGGCCAAGGCAGAAGTTTAACCTCCACCCGAGCAAGGGGAGCCTAGGGAGAGCACGCAAGTTCCCCTCAGCATCTCCGCTCTGCATTAAGCCGGCGGCTCCGGTAAAGCACCCGGTCAAGCCCCAGCAAGAGGAGCAGAGGCTTTTAGCACAGCCCAACCGTTACACACCACAGGCTATGGCCCTGCCAGGGGCAGAGGAAGCAGTCTCTGTTTCCAGAGCATCCTTTAAGCTCCTGCAGATGCTCTTCAAWGTGCTGGCAGGCTCAGAGGGACCTGCCAGCAGAGAGAGACACGGCACCAGATCCGAACAGGATGACACAGCTGTGCTCAGTGGCACCAGGGCAATGGGGACCAGCCTGGAGGCGTGTTGGAGCAGCAGGTGGCCCTGCTGGACAGGGGCAGGGAGGGAAGAGATGCTCTTTGCTCCTTGCTTATCCATGTTTGAAGCCTCAGGAAGATGCTCCCAGAGCCTGGCCAAACCTGGCATGGCCTCCARCCTTTCTGTCCCCCACCACCACGTGAAACTCCCTTCCCTGTGCTTATTCCCTCTGCTTAACTCAGTGCCTGGCACAGACATTCAATGGGCAAGGTGTGTGCTGCCTCCAAAGGGAAAGAGATGGGGCTGGGAAAAGTTAGGGCTGGAAGAGCATCTGAGCAGGACAGAGAGCTCCTGACAACCAAGAGAAAGAACATGGGTCAGGAGAAAAGAGAGTGTCCAGAGAATCCTGAGAGCATTTCCTGCTCTTTGGTCGCCCTGGAGCTGCCAGTCTTCCTGCTTTCAGAGAGAGGTGGAAGGTCCCTACTGTAGCTGCAGATGTTGCCTAACCTGCRGTTTTCCATCTCTCATGGACTTTTGTATGCATCGTGGTTTTACCATCCAGTTGGAGCAAGCAGGGGTATTGCATCAGCTCTAATCAGGAGTAAAGATAGAACTGATTTCAAGAGGGATAAGGTTCCCTTGAGGTACCCTGCTAACTTCAACCACCTTCTGTGCAAGGGTTATACTTGTCCTGGGCTCATCACACACGCCATGTTTTCCAGCTCCAGCAGAATGAAACTTTCCCAAGTTTTCATGGATTCTCTTCACATCTGCTCTCAAACGCTTGGAAGCTGCTCTCCTGTTCATGCCCAGCTCCTGCACATGACCCTAGCCAGAAACATGGATCATCTCTGAGATGAATGCTTACCCAGTACTCCACCCACAGGAGAAGACCAGAGTAGATAAAAATAGAGAGAGAAGCAGAAAAAGTCTCCAGATTTTACCACACACCTCTCTGGAGCACTGTGAGGTGGAGAGATCCTCCAGGAAGGTGTCATGTGCTGGAGAAGGTCAGAGTAGAGTGGGAAGCAAAGTCCTTCCTCCTGACAGTTAAATGGAAGGATGAAGCCAATGGGGAACTCTAGTTGCTTCAGGAGTTGGCAGCAGAGCCAGGAGARCCCAGAAAGAGCTGCAGGGTCCAGCAGAGGGATGGTGGCAGAAGCATCAGAGGGACTGGAAGGGCCAGCACGTACATGGAGCACTCTGACCCCTTCCCCACCAAGTGGTCTCACTGCTGCCGGGAGCAGCAGCCCCCTCCCCACATTTCCGCCTGCCCAAATTGCTCTGGGCTTAATGTTCAGCACTGGACCTTGGAGAGACAGAGCAAAGTCCCAAATTCAGGTGGTTTTCACTAAAACAAATCCTCTGGCTTGTTAGTGAGCCCCTGAAGAGCTGTGTCTGGCAGGTTTATTGGGGAAACTGGAATAATTTTTATCAAACTGCTGCTAAGTAGCAACAAAATGGGGAAATCAAGGCTTTTGCAGTTTTGTTTTACACGGGCTCAATTCCCAAAGCAGGTAGAGCATGAGAAGCTGGGAGGAGGAAAAAAAAAAATAGGCAGATGAGCCTTCACTTGCAAACTTTCCAAAGTTTTAACCCAAGAGGATGAACATAGCAAGGTTTAAGGCTAAGTGAGGGCTCTGGATGCCAAGTCAGGGTCAAAGACCCCTGCTCTGCACTGTGTGCTAGACAGTGGGACCCTGCTTCTCTGGAGCACCAAGAAAAGCCAGGAGAAACTTGGTGAATTGAAGCTTCCCTGCAAGCATCAGGTTAACACGGGTTTCCTTGGATACAGGGAGAGCTCCAGCTGTTTAGCAAATGGCCAAGAGAAAACTCCAGCCTTGCTTTACGAAACGGGCAGCGATTTATGCCTCTTCTGGATGGCGAGGARGTGGGAAAGGGATGCTCTGGGCCAGGGAAAATGGGCAAAGCCAGTTGCTGTTCGCAGACTGAGAGGGACCCACCAAGAGAATGCTAAAAAGCCCTAGGCTGTGACTTAGGCAACATGGGATCAGGGAAAGTCCTGCTTTGACTTTCCATRCTGGTCCTTTGCAAAGGGCTCATCTCTCTTTAGTGGTAAGGAAGGTCCTGCTCTAGCACAGTAGATAATCCTCCCACACCGATGACCAAGATTCATTGCAGATAATTTTGTGCCAAGGAGATGGGAGGATGGTGCACATACCTGGCCTGAGAGATGCTCTTGGGCCTGTCTTTGCGCCCTGCTCCATGAGAAGTTCTGCGTAGGTCTATGAACAGGCACACACAGTGTTTGAGCACTGGCCTGGTTGCTGGGCAAGAAGACGTGATACTGCATGTCGTGTGCAGAGAAGACATGGCAGATCTAGAGCACTGGAAGAACTTTCCCAAAGAGGAAAGCCAGTAACAAGGGCTGGGAGAAGCCTTGTGAGGAGTCATGATGTGTAGATGTGCTCATCACTGAAAATCCAGATTGCAAACAGTTCCTGCAGAAAACACAAGATGGAAGAAGGGGACTAATATGCAAGAGAGGGAACCAGGCTTATTTGTTGGTCTTCCATCCTTAAAACTCATGCTGCAAGTCTCCAAATCCTGGAAGAGGTCACAGTGCAGACAGTGCTGATCACAGGAAGGGCCCCACAGGCCCCATGTGCTCACGGCAGCAGAGCACACCAAAGGAGGCTAGTGAGGAAAGGAAAAAGGAATGCAAGAATTGTCTTGTTTGGGTGGCAGGGCATGTTATTCTGCTTTAAACTACTTTTTTAAAAACAAGAGAGAATGCATGGACAATGAGAATCTCACACAGAGGAGAACTGTACTAGAAATCAGATCCCATTTGGAGGGAAGTTTGGCCTTCAAAATGAAGCCAGTGTGGCTAAGTTAAATGATGATGCTYCTCCCTAGTTGGAGGAGGAAGGTATACTACCCTGCCAGATGCTTAACCCCACACAGCAATTCCCAGGATGGTGACAGAGATCCCTGCTCTAGGTCTCCCAGTCATTTTCTGGATCTCCTGCATCCTTCTCTCCGGTTCATCCAGTCATCATTAGGCAGTCGCTTGAAGATGACACCAGCAGTAATGCAAGAGGAAGTAAAGCTTCCATGTCAATGCACATGACTTGACAATGCAAATAGCCTGGGCTACACTGTGCATAAGTATATATTATTAAGTAGCATTAAATGAACAAATTCCTGTACTTGCCTGGTGGGAGAATTCAGAAAAGACCTGGGGAACCAGTAGCCTGAATTGATCAATTGATCAGGCTAGGATTTGATCAATAGTTTTAGGCAACAACCAGGAAAAAAAAAAGCAAATTTGGGAGCAAATTTAGTTTTGAATAGAATTAAAATTATACTGGGGAGCCCTAATGGACCCAGTGCTCAGACATTGGAAGTATACCCACCCTTGGTGAACTTGGAAGTTAAAGGATTATTAGAGGACTAGTATTAGGGAGCATGGAGAAGATATTTAGCAAGGTCTCTCCTGGTTAGGGGTAGGTCCAAGCTGAACAGATCAAGCTAGAAGGATAGCAAATTAAGAAGTATGGGAGATCACCATGCCTCTGAGAGCCAGAAGACATGGAGCAATGAGATGGGCCCAGAAGTGAGTTGGCAATGAGGYGCTCCCAGGACTGTCACTAAGGAAGAGGAAGATCTAAGCGTACTCACCAGGCATTGCCACATAAAGAGCCTGTAAACATCTGAGTTCAATGTCTTGAGTATATGTACAGACTTCCAACAGCTGCACTGGTGAAAGGAATGAACAGATCATTGAGTGAAACTCTTAGACAATCCAGTCACCACTTTCGACCGTATCACAGCATCCCTCACAGATGGGGCTCTTGCACTCATATATCATGTTGAAGGCAGGACACAGGACCCAAGAAGTTTGAGGGCAAGCTCTGCATTTCTCCCCTAGAACAGGATGAAGAGTGTGTGGTTATGAGCATGGCCATCAATGAACCACAAAGCCTTTTAGTGTCCATTATTTGCAATTGCTGCTGAGCAAACAAATGTGACCGCATCAGTCACCAGGCCCRTGCCCTGATGAAAGCTGTTCTCATCAGCCAATGCCTCCCCCCAGGAAAGAGGAATGGCTGACCCTGAGGGAGCGTGATACAGACCCATCCCCCTTTCCGTTCGGTATGTTTTTCAGGAAGAGATAAAATGGAGCATCTCACCTTTCTTGTCTTTCTCTAGCATCCCCTTTTGAAGCAGGGATCACTGTGATCCTTTCATGATCGCTGTAGGCCACGTCTTCCTCACCATTTCAGCAGTAACTCCCACTCAAGGTGGACTTGGAAGTCATTTGCACGTCGCCACTACRCTCCCATATCCAGTCAGCAATATTTCACTCACAGGAGTTGAAAGCCAGCACAAGGACCAATATTTAGAGATCTGATCTGTGTGAAGGCAGTGAAAAGCAGTCATGAGAAATGAAGAGGTTGGAGTGAGACCCAGAGCCCAGCTCAGGAGACTGAAACAAGACTACCATCTTCCTCTGAATTGCAAAGGGGAACTGGTTAAAAAGAGAACTTAGAAAATAAATATATGCCCAAGAGCAACATGAATCAGGCTGTTCTCCTTTCCTCCTTCATTTACGGAAAGCTTCTTTCTGGTGCTAGGACTGAGTATTTTAGTCCATTGCAAAGAACAACCCCAGCCACTGAGAATGAGGAATCAGAAACCAGGGCCTGCAGTTCCCTGCATCCCTCCAATCCACGTTTGCCTCTGCAGGTGTCCTCTGCAAACCCTCCTTCAGTCTGTCCAAGCACCTGCTCTGGCACAGAGAGGGCAACTGAAGAGTATCAGCCCAAGTGGGGTGAAAAAAAGGGGTCCCTCTRTGGGCAGCCAGAGGGATTTGGCTGAGACCCCAAAGTCTGGTTTCACTGCAAAGACCCTACGCTTCCCTGGCAGAGSGGACAGTGATGCCATGGCCCTTGGCTCTGCAGCCCTTCAAAGACCTCTTCCCACCCTCAAACTTATCCTTGCTTTCCAGTGAAGGTTTGTGCTTTGCCAGCACATGCCAGCCCCCCTTCCCTTCCGTCTGCCTGTTTATCCTCAGGCTGCCAGCTTAACAGAATAGTTTATTTATTTATTTTATTGGCCTTTCTTTTCTACTTCTTCTCTCTCTCTCCTTTTTGTCTTTTTTTTTTTTTTTTTTTTTTTTTTTTTTTTTTTTGAGTTGTGCTTCACTTCTTGGTAAAGCACTTTAATCCATTTTAATGCCCCAGTTCTGCTCCTCAGTGACAGCTTGGTGGTTAGTCTAATGCGTCCCACTCACCTCAGGGTTACTAATGAGGTCACGGTGAAGGCAGTCTCCAAACTGAATAATTCACTAATCAGATGCTGCAGACTCCAGTGGTAAAATTTATTTCTGACACCTAAACAGCAAATGGGTTTGTGGACACACACATATGCGCACACACACACATGCACGTGTGCTTTTTTCTTTTTTTGATTCTTCAGAGATATTTTTAGTCAATTGATGCTATGCTATCTGTCTCATGAAGGGTCTTGCTCACTGTGAAGACGGATGGTTTGTCTGGAGCTCAAGGCAAGGAGAAGCCACTGTGATCTCTGCATGGGACAGCCAAGCAAGCACGAAGAGGCTAAGATCTGGGGACAAAGACGCTCTCATCCCATGCACGAAGCCTCTGCTGCCAGAATTCCTAGTCTTGAGGAAAACTAGGTAAGGAATCTAGGGCCATGCTTTCTGGGAGGTGGTCCGCTGAAAAATCCCTTGCTGTGAAACCATTCACTTTTCTCTTTAATAAAATTTGAAAAGGAAACAGCACAGAGCAGCTTTCACCCCTGAACTCCCCYTCTCTGGGAGGATGGAAGGATTCAGTGGTGGGGATTAAGATCACCTGAACAACCCTATTTCTTGCAGAGATACCATGAGGTACTTGGCCCGGCCCACAATTTGAGGGGGTTTTTATGCCATTGCTCAAGTGGTTCCAGAAGGGGACAGATGGATCTTCACACCCCAAACACAGAGATAGGGAAGCTGCAGCTGCTACCTATGGCCTGTACTAAGGCCAGGACTACCTCCCGTCACTCACCACTCACTTGGGTCACTCACCTTGCTTTTAGACTGCCATCAGTGACACTTTCTTTGGAAAAAGCAGAGGGTCTCATGAACTTTTCCATTCACACCAGCAGCRGATGCCTGGAGGAATAAGACCCTAACCTCACTCTCCTCCTCTCCAGACCCCCTCTCAAGGTCACAGTGGGTGCTTTTTTCACTGCCCACACTGGCTAAGTCCTCCAAAACTCTTCTCCCTCTTGCCACTTTGCATTACCCAAATAACACGGAGTAGGTTCCTGCTTGTCCCTTTTCTTACTGAAAGCAATGGCTGTTACTTTGCTACGTGCTACCCGCCAGCYTCTCCAATGGAAGGGATAGCAATAATCCAATTAATTAGTATTGCTAATAGTAAAAATCACAGGGAGTCATTAATAATAATTAATACTCCATATTCCTAGGGGACACAGCAGTCAGAAGATGCTTCTCTGTTGCTAAGCCTGAAAACAGGTGGCCGCTGTTGATAAAGAATCTAATAGGGCCCCAGAACTGGGTACACGCTGGCAAAATCTCCCTCTTTCCTTGGCCCTGAACCAATATTGCCTTAGCAGACTGCCAGAACTGGCAAGTCCTGAGAGACTCCGTCAGTGCAGTCCGTATTCAGTCCTCAGCTATAAAAGGGGCTGTGTTTCTGCTAGAACTACCTGGTTTCAGCAGAGAGCACAAAGCAGAAATACTGATGGGATTACAAGGAGGTAATTTGTCCTCTACCTGACAACTCTGCTGCTGCAAAGGAGAGAAGGAAGGTCTGAGGCTATCTGGGTAGCCTATGGCTCTGTGGATGGAAAGAACAAGGGCTGGAGCTGGTGAACTCCGTCCGAGGAGGATTTCATCAGCTGCAGGAGGGCTGAGCCTCCTCCTCCTGCCTGGACCTGGGGCACAGTGATGGGAAAAGAGAGAACAGAGAACCTGGGAAGAAGGACACATTTGCCTTCCAAAGTATGAGGTGAAGCTGCACTGAAATGGGGCGGTGATGGGGATCGCTTGGAAGCACTTGGATGGAGCTGGATACATGGAGAGGCCTGCATGGGCGTTTGCCCGAGGGGAATAATCACTGGGCTTGGCTACAATATTGCTGAAAGGTTTGTCCAAGCCAAAATATTTCTCAGAAATAAAGTTGTTTCCACATCCAGAAAGGATGAGGGGACTCAAGAGARGCACTCTGCAAATGGAACATTATGGAATTAGGAGTCTGTATGAACTGAAGTGAAAAATAATTCATGCATGGATTTTAATCCCTGCTCCACAGCCCAGAGCCAGTGCTGGGCACAGCATCCCAGCCCTTGTCCCAAAGACTGCACCCGAAGATTTGGGTTTCCGTGGAAAGGAAGCAAACATCAAAATCTGAAAGCAGTGATGAAGTAGGATTTGTCATCCTGTGGCCAGCTTTAGCAATTACACAGCTAAGTGCTCATTTGTGACAGGACCTGTGCAAATTAGCTGTCTGGTTTGGCACATCACTGCTTTCCTGAAGATCCAGTAGATGATTTTAATCCCAAAGCTCATTCATATAGGCTGCAGATGCAAGATGCAAAATAGGTAGCTCAGTAGCGCATCCGGATCCCATAACCTTGCACTGAAAAAAGCACATGCAAATGTTCAGCTGATCTTATAACCCATCCCCAGAGTGAGACACTGCTGTGCAGCRCTGAATGGTGCTCCTGCCTGCCATGCTAGCAGCACAGAGGCGTTCGTGCACCTAAGGACACCGCAGGTCTCCTTCCAGTTTCAAGCTCAACAGAAGGAAGAGCCCGATCTCCTCAAGGGAAAGCAGCTGCAGACAGTGGGATTCCCTGCCCTCCGACACTCACAGCCACGGCCTGGGAAGAGCTGCTGGGTGGACATGGAGATCCCACCCCTCTGCCCTGCAAGAAAGGCCGAGCCGAGGCAAATGAGCTCATCCTTGCCAGAAGTCACCCTTTGATGTCTGTATGTTTCCCCGGGGTGCAGATCACATATGGCCCAAACACGAAGCAAACTCTAAGATGCAACATGAGCAGGGAGTGAAATTCCCTTGATGCTTCCTTTTGGTAACACTTCAGCRCTGACCCCTTTTTGCAGTGGCATTTCAAGCAGTGTCTCTTTTTATGGCCGGGTACGAGGAAGCAGTAAATCCAAGTCCCAGGCCAGCAGCTAGCTCTGCATGGAGCCACAACGGCCCGGTGATGAAATGTCTCACCACACGCAATGATCTGACAGGATGCCATCCTTTCTGAAAAAGGGTTCACAGTGAAGCAATGCAAGTCCCACAGCAAGGACCACCAAAGCCTGGCTCTGAGGAAGAAAGAAGCAAGAAGAAGATAACGGGGAGAGCAAAACTAGGCAGGTACAACAAGGATGACAAGGCACTGGAAAATCCTGGAGGAACCACAGCAACTGGARCAGGGTGCCAGGGGCCAAAGGGCTCCCATCTAGTGCCAGGCACCAGGCTCCCTGCCCAACTGCTGAGCACGATTATGTGATAAATGATTGCATTAGTCTGGACAGCTTCTCATTTTCCTCCAATCTGGCCTGTCTGCCCTCTTAGCACGGGGCTCCCGATAGCATTTCTCCCTTCACTGACTTCATTTTTCCTGTTAGGCTGTCAGGGTGAAGAATGGAGAACCATGGGCCAGGCTGCTTCTGCGCTGAGCGCATCCCATGTCTCTTCCTTCTCTGCTCTCCCTGCTGCCCCTTGGCCTCCATAAACAAGACTCTTGGATTTCCCTGGGCTAATTTCCCCTTCAACATGGTCCCTCCCACCTTCTGCTCATCTTCCCCTGAGCAAACATACAAATTCCCCCCTTCAGTCCAGCAGCTGGTTTCTGCTGCTGCCTCTGAGCCTAAAGATACAGGGGCACAATGGGGCTTCATAGAAATTAAGGTTAGAGGGTTCTGCAGAGACACTAGCTGCATATTTACACATTGATAGCAGYGTTTGGGGATTTTGGATCTCAAATCTTGAACTTCTCCACAAGAGTGAGTTTTGTGCCTTTGGCACCATTGTAAATCAATACATGCTTCCTGAACACGAACATCTTTAAGTCCACATATGCCCTAGGCAGAGAGTATCAGGACACATCAATGAAACTCATGCCTCCCAATCCCAACTCAATGACTGGGAGTCACAGGACATTAGACAACAGCTCTCCTGTGCTCCGTATCCCAGTATCTCCACTTCCCACAGTAACAACAACAGTGCCTCCTGCTCAGGACTGACATTACCCAACCTGTGAAGTGCTGGAATAAAGCATTCCAGAACTGCTATCCTCTCACTCAACAGAAAGCAGWTAAAGGAGCAGCAGTTCTGGTACCCAAAGCGTTTCTCTCTTCTTCAAAGTGCTTTGCAAACACCAACTAACCCTCCTGCCCTCCATCAGAAGGAGGTGGGAAAGCCTAATTACTCCTAGAAACACAGCAGCCCATATTTTAAGCTGGCACAAGAAGAAGGGACTTTCATGCCTTGCTTCCCCACGTATAGATATGGTTCATGACAGCAGATAGTATTGGTCCATGTTGAGAGAGAGGCAAGTTAACAGGTCTCTGTAATTGCATTTCAGAGATGGTTGAACCAAGGAGAGATACYCACTAGACACATTGCCCTGCACCACATTACAGTGAGAGGACCAAGGAGGATCAATTCCAAAGCAGAGATCACACTAGGAGACGGGAGCAAGTCCATGGGCTCAGAGAGCAAGGGCAGCCACGGCCAGCAGCCTGGCCCAGGGAGAAGATCTTTACAAATGCAATTAAGGCAAGGCTGAATTAGGAAATGGGATAACACAGAGCAGGTGAAGACTGTGGGCARGGCCATGCAGCCAAGTTGCAGAGCAGTCAGCTAAGGTGGGACTTAATTACTTTATTTATTTATTCTTACTGTGTTTGAAGTGTGGCCAGGGCAGTAAATGCAAGGTGATTTGGCCCTCCTGTGCAAAAAAGCTATACCTGCAGTGTCCCCATGCAGGGAAAGATCAGCCTGTGGAAGTGCTAATGCAGGGTAACCAACTTGGGCACCTGTGTTTGAGAGCTATTTATGGTCCAGGTGAGAGGCCARTGTGTAGAAATAGGTGAAAATAGACAATTTTCTCCTCAGATATCTTCATCTCCCTCACTACAGCCCCTCATTAGATTACATATCTAGCTATTTAGCTGCTCTCTCTTCACTGAACTTGTCAATATTAGCCTTTGTGCCCTGAAAAGGAGGTGAAGCTTGGATAAAGAGGCAGAAACCAGCTGGACCTGCAAAATTTCCACACAGCAGAGCCTCATCTCTCCATATTTTACAGATGAAATATAATTGAAGGGCAGAAAAATAAACAGCTGGAGTGAGGAGTCAGCTTGGGAAGAAGATACAGAGCTGTGAAAGTTGTCTGGGAGGTTAATCCACAGAAGAAGGTTTTCCAAAGAAGCTTCTTTGTATGTATCACAGGTCCCAGAAGAGTTTCAAAGGAGACTGGGGTGGGAGAATGGTGAATATATGGCACAATGCCTGCACAGATAACAAGGTCTTAGAAAGCTTCTAGAAGGACAGAGAGGCCTCCYGGTATCACAACCCTCTTTGGGAGCATCACTTCTAATGTGCTGCCCAAGGTGCCACTCCTGCCCATGTGTCTTCCCAGATCAGCTGCAGCACAGCCAAGGTCACAGAAGAGACCAGGTCCCTACCCAGCTATACTGGGCAGCTGCTTTTGTCCAGAGTCATAGGAAAAGGCAGCTTGCATTCCAGGTCTTTGGAGACTGATGAGGACAGATGGAATTTCTCCTGTTTCCCTTTTGTTATTCCTGTTCTTTTGGTCCTCTTCTCCGCTTGGAGAGGCAAGTTCAGAGATCACAGGCAAGCAAGCCCCAAATGAGAGACCAGGGGCTCCTCAGTTTAAAGAGAGATGCTATTGTCAAGAAAAATCACAGCCATTTTCTTTTAAAGCTTTTCTCCGGACCRATTGCTTAGCTGTTCCATGGGGAATGGCTGATCTGCATTTAGTCAGCGACACTGGGACACAGGACCCMGTGGACCGTGTAGTATCAATTTTCCAGAGTGGACTGATCATGTGTAATTATAGAGCATTGCAGAGTTTATATCCATGAAAAATCTCCCTGACACTAAACTGCTTATGAAGTTGTTTTGAACTCTTTTTTCCCCAAAAGAAAGGGGTCCTATTTGGGCTATCCAGTCCTCCAGGCCCTTCTTTCTGCCCCTGCAAATATAATATCACCACATCATCAGCTACAATTGCACTACCAAGTCRTAGGTAAAGGATAACCAGGTAAGTAGGGCTTTTAATTCCAGAAAAGTGGAGTAGAAACCTCCCTTCCCCAGAGCAACACATAAGGAAGAAGAAATGGGGCCGAGATTCTCATCAGCTCCAAGCAAGAGAAATCTGTAACTGACATTGCTTTTGACCAGACTAAACCTATAAAGATCCTTATAAAACATTTCCAGTGTCCTGGAGTGGACTCCAGAATCTCCTCAATGATTTCTCCCGTCTCACTAATATTTTGTCGGTCTCAATTCAAAGAGCAACCAGACAAGTGTAAAAACAGACCTGCTCTGTAAGGAAGGATAGAGAAACAGCAAATTGTTGTGTTGGTCATGGCAGGGAGATTTCTGTGAAAGCAGCATGGTCACAGCGTGACAGGTAAAAAGGAAAAGAGAGAGAGAGAGAGAAAAAAAAAAAAAGTGAAGGAACAAGGAATGGTAGCCAAGAGAAGTTGTGGAAACAACCTGCAGAACAGAATAGAACACAGGGGCAATAAAAGGGTAAGGGTTGATGGAGGCTCAGGCAGGTCAGTCCAGSGTGTTAGTTGTGTTTGGGAGGATGCAATTTTGCCTGGGATCGATTTCAAACACCTCTGCTGAGAAAGCATCACCTGTGTTTTCAATCTTTTAGCTAAAAGATTTCTCAGCCCTCAGTTGTCTGTCCTAGCTAGAACAACCAGCCTATAGGAGAACCACCACCTCACCCTGTGTGTCAGGTCTAAAGCCCTCTGGTCACTGACRTCTTGTAGGCCTTCAGTGGGGACCTTGGTTGTCCCCAGATCCACGAGCAGCCCGACCTGCTATCAGACCAGTGTCAGCAGGGCCAAGACCAGGAACCWTCCTGATACCAGTTGGTAACAAGAGGATCTATCTGATCTCAGGTCTTTKTCATAAGCCCACACGGCCTCCACCGAGCCTGGTGAAAGCGGGATGGGAATAGTCAGCATTTACCTTTTGAAACTTAGAGCCAGGGCAGTGTTTTGACTCCTAGACAGAGTAAAGAGTTCCATCTTTGGGCAGAGCTCCCATCTCACATAAGCCCTTCATCTTTCAAAGAAAGAACTTGTGTATTAATTTACCTGGGAACAAAATCATGTGAGACACCAGGCGATCGCCTGAGAAACATTTAGACTAAATCTAGGCTCTCCAGTGAGTCAGTAGCTAAGTAGGTGAGAAAAAAAAAAAAGTTTTTAAAGAACGTGAGAAGGTGAGGCATTCTGGGGGCGGGGGGGGAAGACTCTTAAAACATGTAAAATGCACCAATCCTATTAATTTCTGAATCACCACCCCTTCTGGGCCCATGGGAGAGTCCACCTGAACACACCTCACCTAGGCAACCAAACAGATGTATCTACGCTGCTATCTTCATCTCCTAGTCCTATGTGCTATCCACAAAGGATACTTCTCCAAACCCAAT
The DNA here is from genome assembly GCF_003342845.1 of Nothoprocta perdicaria. Lineage (NCBI taxonomy): Eukaryota > Metazoa > Chordata > Aves > Tinamiformes > Tinamidae > Nothoprocta > Nothoprocta perdicaria. The sequence continues at coordinate 805,211 of NW_020454938.1, read as the reverse complement.
ATGGGAATGCAGATCCAAAGAGCAGCAATGGTTTAAGATGGCCCCTTCTTTCCATTCTTAAATAGCTACCTCTATGTAGAGGCTCTTTCTGGGAGGAGAGAGATTTCCATTCCAGAATAATTACTCTACTCTGCTTGGAAGCACACTAATTAGCCCAGAACAAAGTGACTTGAGTGTCCACATGGGGAGCTATTGTGGAATGGCTTATTTTGTCTGAGCTCTTCTAGRCAATTTCCTCTCACAAACAGGCCATGAGATTTAATTTGCCTTCTTACTACAAAGAGATGAAAGGTCTTTGCTAATCAATCCCAAGTCATCCCAGCCTTTCCTGTCATGAGACCTTCCGAGCACTGTGTGAAAATTGTCCTGAGTTTTTCCTCTCTTTGGGACTCCCTAAATTTCATTCTTAGGGGAGACATAAATCAGAAGATTTACATCACCAGGACTCTGGACCTGTTCCAAAGAGTGAGGCCTAACCCTGCATAAATTAACCCACACGATGGTAAGTGAGGGCGAGGTACTGAGCACCCCCTGAATGCAAAAACAATATGTATTACACAATATGTGTTTACAAAGCGAAGTAAAAGAGGAGAGGAAAAAAAAAGAAAGTGGCTATGTATAAAAAAGAATCCCTCCTTAAATTATATTTCCATTATTTCAAGAAATTATGAACCCAATTAGCCAGTAATTAAATACACCTTTCCCCAGCATATGAGATGGGAATGAAAAACAGAAAGGAAGATATTGGGGCAAAAGAGAGCTCAAGCCTGTACTGTTGGTGGGGTTGGAGCAGCCTGGAAGGTTGTAGGGTGGGAGGACATCGAGTGCTTTGCAAAGCCCTTAACAGCCAGCTACCCCAAGTGATGGGCAAATTGGTGAATATTGACACAGACCCATTTCTAGCAGTACCCCAGACTTCAGGATACCCTCCTCACCTTGCTTTTCACAGRATCACAGAATATTCAAGGTTGGAAGGGACCTCTAGAGATCTTTTCTGGCATCTTCTTGCYCCATTTTATTTTSTTCATCTCCTTTTACACACAGCAAGTCCCACAGGGCTGGAGAGCAGAACAGAAACACAAGAGCAGCTTTCCAACCAAGCAAGAGAACTGAGGTGGGAGGAAGCCCAATATCTGCTGAGCTGGGAGGCAAAGTGACTTCAGCTGCGGGTCCGTAATGGCAAGGGGAGAGCTCTGCCAGGCTGGGAGGACACCTTGGCATTTCCAGCAACCCAGATGGTGTACTTCACCCTGTGACTCAGGGATGGCAGGGATCAGCTGTGTGGGTGCAAAACAGAGCAGCAGCAGGCGAGCTGAGCGGGGCGGGAAGCAGAAGGCAAACAAACCCATTTCTTCTTAGGAAAACACCGTCACGTTGGTTTTACTTGTACCTGATCTTCTCAGCTCGCACCTGATCTTCACAACATCTGTCCCACTTTGTGACAGCTCCCTTATTTAAAAATAAATCTTTGGGAAAAAAAAAAGAGAGAGAAAAAAAAAAAGAAAAAAAAATAACAACTCTGCAATTTCTTCCTCCAAGCCGGACTGCCTTTCTGGCCCTGATTTTATCAGAGTGGAGACAGGCTGTCCTTGCAGAATGATTTTACCATCTTGAAAATGATTACAGCCCTGCACAATGCCTTCAGCTCACCATGTAACGATATTTTTATACGCTGTCTCATTAGAACGCTGCCCGGGTTGAGGATGTTTTCAAACATTGTCTCTTCATGGTCGACATACTGCAGTACCAGGAATAGAGTGACGAATTGGAGGCAGTTCAGAGGGCAGCGGCAATAATCAGAAATCTGATTTACAAGGAAACGCTAAGAAAGCTGAATCCATTTTGTTTGGCCAGAGCCRGGAACTGAGCATCCACCCACAAAGATCTGGAAGGGCGAGAAGCAGGTGTTGGGACCATGGTACATGCCGTGTAAGTCGGAGAACGTTTATCAGGGAAAAGCCTATAGGTSCAGTCTCCAGAATATTCTGTATCCTTCAGATCTGCTATAGATTCACGTATTGCAGGATGGAGTGRAAGGATCACTGCTGGGGATATGAAAACTAGATTGGAAACATTAGGAGAAACTGCCCACTGGGGAATAGTTCTGCCGAAGCAGAGATGTAGATTACAGGACTTACTGGGTCTGCTTCATCTCTAACCTCTCTGGTTCCTAAAACAGCTGTTAAATGGCAATGAGAGCCAGCCATTAGTGACCCAGGCTGCAGCTGAACCTATATTCGAGAGGTGACAGGTTCCAGATCTCATTGTCACCCCCGGAGCTGCCCGAGGCCCCGTGCCCCTGCCCTAGATAGGTCACAGTGTGCCTGAATGAACTCACATTATCCCGGTAAATAGAGTTCATGGTGTGGTGCACACTTTTTTTTTTATTTTCCCTTTATAAATACATGTGCTACAGCATGACTGCACTCTGTGAGCCGAGGGTGTGAGCAGCCTGTGATTAGTGGAGAACGAAATGCTGATCATGGGTTAATTAGCTAGGCTAATAAACTGCCTGTAGCTTCATTTAGGAGAGAAACTGTGTTCTATCAAACACAAAACAGTGCTGAACGTGGGGGAGAAGAGAGTTTTGCTTAGAGAGATTGAAATCTAGCCTCTGTGAGGGAGGGATTGAAAAGTTTGCAGGGGTGTAGAGGGACRTCAGCCGGGTGACAGGAGAAAGTCCTGCTCCCAGAAAAGGCCACCATGGCCTAGGTTGGGCTGGTGGCAAGGCTGGAGGAAAGCATGGGGACAGACACACACTGCAGGGAAACGATATGTGCAAGCATGGGTTTAACCACCCTGGAAGTCCTTTCACGTCAAAAGCAGGTTGCAGGGGTCAGGGAGCACACAAGGAGAGCATCTTCACAAGAGAGGGGYTGTGGGGAACCCCAGCAGGAGCGCTGGCAAGGGCAGGAGTGGGCGGGCAGAGCGGCTTAGTTCAGCAAGCAGAGAAATGCAAACAGTTTAGCTGAACTTCACCAGAAGCAGAGAGCGCGAGAGTGCACAAAGAAGTAGTTTTGCAAGGGGGAAGGACTAGATGATCTCCAGCGTGTAGACAAGCTGACTTCACCAGACCCTTCTCACAGACATGGTCCCAATCAGCCTAGTGCCATGTCAACTCTGGCCCCTCTGAGGTTGACTTTGCTAACCCAGCCAGTGTTTGGAAAGAAGGACAAAGCTGCTCCTTCCTTTGCAAGTGCTTAGCTTGTTGTTTCTTGTGTTCTTGTGTTTCTCCAGGCGGGTTTGTTGAGTGCTTTGATGTTCTCCAATGCACAGTGTCGCTTTTTCCAAGGAGCTGGTGTTTAGACACCACCACGTCATTAGCTCAAGTCCGGCAACGTACCAGGCAGATACCAAAAGCAACACAGAGAGAAACGAAACCATCTCAGATCCGCTTTTTGTCCGGCTGCGCAAGGAAAACCATTGGGGTATTCACCACCATCCTGCCCGCTCCATGATCACAGAGCCCCTTTCCTCTTTCATCTAGCATGATGAACGTATGTGTGAGGCTCCAGTATAAAAATAAATCCACTCCTGTCACATTCCAGTGTATTAATAACAGCACTTAATAACTTCTGCTTAATAGTCTCCATATTTATGTGGAAATCTGTGGTGCTGAGGACTGGACATGCTTCCCCATGTGTGGTTGTCCCATATGCCATGCAGCTTGTGAAAGAGGAGAGGGAGAAGAAACAGCACTCTGGGAAAAAAATAAAATGTACTGCAACTTTTAATTGAATTTAATGTTGCCAATAAAAATAAAGTTGAAAGCTTTTGAGACCATGGTCTTCTCTTTCTGCACAGAGCAGCTGTAAGCACCAGACATGCACAAATATGGATAAATMCTACCTTGGAGAAACTCTGCCGAGGCTTTGAGAGAATTTCTGTTACTATGCTTCAGTTCACTGTCATCCTTCAGATATGGATGCTGTAAATACCAGGAAACAGGCCAGAGCTCCCCAAGGATGCCCAGATATTGGGGGCTGTGACTCTGGCTGTGCCCAAGCCGTGCTTGCTGTTTGCTCTAAGTATGGACAACAAATCTGATCYTGAGGGCAGCCAAAGTGCATTCCTCAAGGGACGGCCTAAACATACCACGCRAGTCTAATGAGTCCATTAGCAAACTGGACACCCACCAAGTAACCTCCTGTGACTGTGTTTAGGATTGCGCACAGGGGAGGGGAGCTGGGGATAAGCCCAGAGGTGTTTTTCTCTTCAGAGATGGGAAATCTCAGCCCTTGCCATCGCTGGAGGGCCCAGCTGGCCTGCAGGGAGCGGGATGCTCGTGAGGACCTCAGGTGGAGAGCAGGGGCCCCGTGCTGTAAACATGGGCTTCCCCTCACAGAGGTCACCCCATTTGCCACTCCTCTCAACTGGATTTCAGGCATGGGTTGTATTTCTGACTGTCATCCCTGAGTAATTAGAAAAATATTCATTTAAAATAGAACAAAAACAAACAAACTGCAGATCAGTCAAAGCTCATCAATCAAGTCTACTCTGAAGCTACCAGCAACTATAACCACAAAAGTTTTGATTCCCAGTCCGTCAACCTAAGTTTGGTGCAAAGGAGAATCACCTTCCCATGTACAAGAGGCTATTCTTRCTCTTTGTTTTTGCAGTGAGAAGCTCCCTTTGTGAGAGCTGTGCAAATTCCAGTATGTCTTAAGATTATAACAAGGGAGAAACAACCCCAGGTTGACTCCTAGGTCTGCACAGCTTGGCAGGGGCCACTCCACAAAACCACACCACCACTTTCTACCCAGCTCTTATGGTCGTGGGCAGAACTTCATCATCTAAACCCTACACAGGGGACTTAAACCACTTAAATCTCCTTCCTGTGCAGTAGAGATGAGGCTAGAAATAAAGGTGATGTAACAAAGGAGTGAGGGAAAAAGAGATTCAGACATGGTGGTTCAAAAGTCTTCTTCARGCTCTTTCTAATTGGGCATTTACCTAGGCTGTATTCCATGCCACACAAAGCCATTGCTTAAAGCAGTGCATACAGTGAGGCAATTGCTTTTTTATTTTGATGGTTATTATCCCTCACTGGAAAGAAAAGAAAAAAAAAAAAAAAGGAAAAGAAAAAGCTATCACTCTAGATTTTTTATCAGGTTTCAGTCATTCTGGCTGATGTTCAATAAAAGAAAAGCTATCTCTGTTAGAGATGAGTAGCCCTTTACAGAACAGTCATTGCCTACAAAGCAACCTTTAAGCACCTGGCTGTCTCTTAAGTTAATGCAGGGAGAGGATGGAAAGGAAGTTAGTCACTTCTGTATGTTTGAAAAATGCAGCTATTTCTCTTAAAATTCAGCAGCCAGCACACACACTTTGATTGGTTTTCTTGATATTGTTGTTTTCCGTTTTCCTGAAATCACTATCCATCACCTTTCTCCTGCTCGGCTCACCCACCTGGGCCTCTGGGAGGAGAGAAGCACGTCAGCACGCTGCTGGGAGGAGAGAAGCAAAGTCAGCCCATGCTTAGGAGACCCAACAGACTCTTCTGTTCCCGTGGATGATGCTTGGAAGATGATGCTAAAGCGTCCTCTTTATCAGCCATTTCATGAATGCCCAAAGAAGTCAGAAGATCTAAAACAATGTCCTCAGTGATAAAGGCCTCTGGAGGCCTTTTGTRTGTTATGGTGTGATGGGGGCTCTGCAGGTCTGAGCAGACAGACTAGGCCTTCAAGATGGCTGGGACCATAACATCTGCCAATGCTCTACAGTTACCAAGGCATGTATAGGGGAACTTATTGCACATGCAGTTCACCTAAGGAAAGCCAGAGCCTGTAGGACGGTTAAAGTGGAAGCCTGTGGCCTTGGTCCTGAGTGGCTGAAGATGGCCTACATCCTTATGTTACATAGTCCAAGCTCTCTGCAAGAGACAGTTCTGTGCGGAGTGTCCCTCCAACAGCTGCCTTCTCTGGGAACCACCAGCAGGTTCACGAAGATCAGCGCCGGCATGAAGGACTCCAAGCCCTGGCCAAGGAAGAAGGAAAGGCTTTTCCTGCCCGCTGCTTCCTTCCATGCACCTCCATCCCCAGCAACTCTAAGCCATGTCAGCAGGAGAGAAAAGCCCCAGCATCTTTGCTGACCTTGCTCTGACAAGGATGGCAGATCCTGGCCAGCAGATACACACGTGYCCAAGGAAACCTAAACCCACTCCAGGCGACCTGCTTATGGCTGCAGCCTGTGTTGGGAGACTGAGGATTTAAGGTACCCCCGGCATCTACTGCATAAGTGACAAGCAGCTGTCAGCAGCTTTCAGGGGTCTCCAGCTGCCTGCAAATTTCCGCATTAAAGCCGTAAGCTCTCATGCCTCACTTGGGACCAATAAAACAGGATAGGGTAGAGGCTGTCGTGATAAATGGGGCATAAATCACACCTCCCCCTTCTCCTTTCTTTTCCTTGGGGGGAGGCGGTGCTGCCAGAGCCTTCACAAGCCCTGCTTCAATATGCTCAGACAGGTCCTCTTCTGACTGTGCAGTCAATTAGAACTTCATCAGAAATCAATTTGCGAGGCCCAGCTGAGATGTACCTATAGATCAGGCAATGCCAGGTGATTATTACACTAATGGAATATTCCATTGATTAATTGAATATTTAAGTCCTGAAATGTAAGCCCCACTATCTTATCCACAGCTTGTTACTGAGATGAGCAGCAGACACATTTCACCAGCGTGAGGAGCTAAACCTCATTCTTGTTCTTGTTGGGTGAAAGGCAGAGAATCTGGACCACACTGGCAGGCAACATTTTTATCTCCTGATAGATTCCTCACCCACTCCAAGATACTCTTCTTTCCTGTGGCAGGAAAAAAAAAATACTGTCTCTTCGATAAGGAAGACTTGGACACTTCTCCTGGCTTGGATGTTATCTCCCTTTGCGTTTTATGCAGACACTGAATGGGTGATGAGTGATTGGTCTCAAGTGAGGTACATCTAAAGTAATCCATCTACCAATAAACATACAGACTAAGAAAGAAAGTGGAAAAGATGGGGCTGGGTTAATTCCCTGGACCCACCCTATCAAGCCATCTAAAAGCAACCTGTCCTATCAAGCTCTATCTGCCCTGCCCTATCTGCTCCAGAARCTCAGCTTTTCCCCATCTTTTGCCTGGAGCTAACTTTGACATCTCACACTCATCCCAAGGACAGCACTGATGATACTCCCCATGTCTAGGGTGAAAATCCTAAGTGATTTATCTTCTTTTTTTTTTTTACAATTAGAACTGCAAACAATAGCTAGCAGGTCATCAAGGCGTTCCAAGGATTTCCCTAGTTATTCTGCCCCCAGCCCTTCTGCTTTTCCAAACCACTGAAGCCCCAGGTGCATGAAGGGCAAAGGTGGCCAGATGCCTCCTTCCAGGTTTGCTGCTCGGAGAGGGCCCGGTTACTCATTCAGGGAGACACCTGTTTAAGTGCTTTGTTGGACCAAGGCCATAATGACCAAGGGAGAGAGAAATGAGAACAAGATAAGGAAGAAGGGAGCAGTAGGGTCAGCAAGCGGAAGAGACGCATGCTGCAGCTGGTGCGGTTGTCACTTAAGGGCCCAGCAGTTAGGTAAGGAATATTACTAGCAATGATTAGCTCAGCAGAGTGCTGTTAACCACAGAAGCAAGAGGGAGGACTGCAGGCCTTTCCGCAGAGCTCCTAGTCCCACACTGAATGATGAGGCCTCCTTCCTCAATGAGCACGTGCTGCTCATGTCCAAACCCTAATGGTTAGCTGCTCTGGATAGGAAGAGCTGAGCCCAGAAAATGGACCATTGGGGCAGATGTCCAAAAGACCAAAGAGCCTTTTACTTTACTCACAGCGGGGATACAAGCATTCCTTCAAAGGGTATTCCAGGAAGGCAAGAGAATCTGCATCAGCAATCACTCCAGCAGTAATGAAACCTGCTCTTGATTCCACCTTATACTTATTTGTAAGGCCTAATGGGACAGATCTCATACACCTGCAGATAGTTAGATGCCCATAAGGTTCCCTTTTGTTCATATCCTTCATAAATCTTGAGCCCAGAACCTGCCCTTTCTCCTCCTTCCAGCTATTGAAGAGCTGCATCTCACTCCTACCTCCCCACAAAGTATACTGGAGTCCTAACACTGTCTTTGGCTTGAGCTCTGCAAGCAGAAACTGCTTAGCCAGTAATGAGAAGCATTTCTTGTTGTTTCCTCTTTAAGTATGTCTTTTTGGACAGGAAGGTATAAATAAACGGAGAGGAAAAACAAGTATTGATGGAACAGCTAGAAAGAAGAAGAGAGCTTTTTGTCTCACTGAGAGACCTGACCTTTCAGTGGTATCTTCAAGAAACCTCAAGCAAATGTGCTTTCCTGGCATTTGCTGCAGGTGAATCACAAGGAGTTTTTCACCCCCTCTCTCAGGAGATAATGTTTTGATTTATTAACTCGTTAACACTGGGTGCCTTGGAGACCTGAGAACCTGGAAATATCCAGGATCATATCACCTGCCCAGTGGGAAAAGTCTGCCTGGCAGAACCGCTCAGAAGCAGAGCAGCCTGTGAGGAGGGTCTGTGCATGGGGAGGAATTGGGAAGAAACCACAGTCTGGCTGCCTGCAGAGGGAGATGGACAGGATCTGGAAAGGGAACATCATTTCCAGATGAGCACTCAGCGATGGGTACTGCTGTGCCTGTGCTTTCGAACCCATCTGCAGCTCTTGAGAACAGGCTCTGAGAAGTGGCCTGATGTTGTGATTCTCAGCCTTTTCCAAGCAGTGGATCCCTGTGAAACGCAGATCCTTCTCCCATTCAGCAGACCCTCTTGCCCTCGTATGTGATGCTGTGTTGCAGTGGGACGCAGTCCTGTCTCCTGCAGTACTTGTGGTCTGCAAAGCAGCCTTTAGCCACAAAACACAATGGAGCCATAAAATCAACACGTGAAACTGGGCCAGAAAGGAAATATGTTCCTTTGGGTTTGGGTCTGCTTTCGCGAAAGAGACAGGAGAAGTTAATCTGTGCTGGCAGCCCCTTCTCTTCCATTAGCAGTGAAGAGTGAAGAGTCCAGACTGCCTTCCTCACGGGAGAGGGGGAGACCAGTGGCTTTGCGAGGCTCTGTGCAGTCTGGAGAGGACTCAGCAAACTACACGCCAGGGATGAGGGGAGGCAGAGGGGAATTTGGCAACAACCCCAGAAAAGCAGTTCTCTTATGGGAGACCCCGCAGGGACTCTCAGCTTGGCCTTGACAGTTCCCTAATGCAAAGAACCAAGGGAGGAACTGGGGGTCTTGAATTCCTTTAACCTCTCCTTAACCAAAGGGATGTGGGAGTCCCATAGTGGAGATATTATGGCAGCGGGATCCGAGCACACACTGGGGGAGGCATGCAATCCATCCAGATGCAGTCTCCATCTCCCGCTGTGCACCGACGAGAAATCTCTTTGGTAAGCCCTAAAAGGCGGCCCCCGGGGCGGAAGAGAGCAGGGCACAGCATCGCAGCAGGTAGGCGCCGTGCAGAATACCACAGCCAGTTCAAACAGCGGTCGCTGCCTCTGTGCTTGAGGGGGGAAGAGAGAAAATCGCTTGCGCTGGATTTGCCTCCCCCAGGCAGTGCTCAGAGGTCAAGTGCCTGGTCCCATCAGGCTGCGACCAGGGCCACAGGCCTGAGCAGAGGCCCAGAGAGATGAGCTTTCTTCTGCCCGGCGACCCTTAGTGTCGGAGCTGGAAGTTGGGGAGAAAAAATGGAATCATCAAACATGACATGAATCACGGGGAGATTTCGGACTGATAAATATTTCAGACTGACAACTATTCCTGGCCCTGAAAGTTCATTCATCAAGTTCTCAGCAAGGCCTCCACATCCCAAGACCATAAATACTAAAACCTATTTTAATAATCTACTTTCAGCACAGCTAATACCAAAAGGATAGAAAATGGTACACAGTTCAACACATACGCTCATGTATTTCAATGTAATTTAATACACCCAGAAAGGACACACTCAAATATATTTTTGTAGTAATTACAATGCCCAATTGTGTGTGTCAATTTGTGAGTTGATTGTACCTTGTTTTGAAAAGATTCTGTGCAGTGGTGACAATTTAAAAACAACAGCAGGCATTAGTATACCCGCAAGATAAGAAGCCTGGCAGGGCTGTCACGAAGCCATTGGCCATGTGTCTGACTCCCAACTTGCTACAAGACTTGGGTCCAACAGGGCTTGAGACATTGGATTTGGGGAAAAAAGAAGTAGTCTTGGTTTTTTTTTTTTTTTAATTAACACTGAAGGAGGGCTGGCTGCCCAGCTGCTCGTCCTGTGGCTGAGACAAGCCCCAGTGATGCACCAGGAGCACCTATGTGGCTCAGGAGCTGGGGACACAGCACTGTCCTGCTTTCCCAACACCAGGATTGCTGCTACATCTACGTGCACACTAGTGCCCACACACGCAGAGAGTTACACAAACATGTGCTTCAGCCTGGGGAAAGTGCCAAAGAGAGAAAGACAGAACGCAAAAACTCCATGAGAGAGAGCAGGGCAGGTTGCTCACTCCAGACCAGCTCCCTGGAGGCTGAACAGTGATGTTGCCTGTGTTAACATGGTCACAGCACGGGACAAATTATTCCACTTTCCCTCTGGCATAGCACACACCTGCCCCTGCAAGGCAGGAAGGCTCATTTACGGAGGACTGGAGGTGAACTGGCGATGCTGAAACCCTCCCTGTTCACACCAACTTGAGCTCTTGTCTGTCTCAGCAGGAGGGAGGCCACCAAGCCATTCATCAGAAAACAATCCTTCCCTAATAGCAATAACAAAGAGGAAACTTCCTATGTGCCTGTCTATCCTACAAATAAATGTAGCCCCTACTCAGATCCATGCGTAAGTCACAGAATTCGACAGGCCAGTACTAAACACTGGCGGGGTATCTCAATTTCCACCTCCAAGTACCATCTTGTCTATGAGCTCTTTAAATGGAGCCACTGCCTACCAGGCACTCTTAAAGCACATTTCATTCATGAATTAAGTCCCTGACAGCCCATATCTCTATGATCAATATGTTTGTTTATTAGCAGCAGCTGCTGTGTTTTAGCAAAACGGGAGGGCTCCTGCAGGAGCAGCACACTCCAACCGCAGAGTAGGGCTTAGAATGGGGAGAAGGACCTCCTGCTGGCAAATGGGAGCTGGGCTGGATAAGATTTCACACTAATGACCCTTTAATTGAAATCACTTCTCGGGGCAGATTGCTCATCTCAGGGATATTTGCACTGATGGGTCCTTGTTTGGCTGAGTCCATTAACTCAGCAGAGGTGAACAAAAGATTGTGCGTGTTCAAGGAGCCCCAAGTCATCAGCTGGTGTAAATGGAGACCTGGGAAAAGGTAGGATAGAAGGTGGTTTGCACTGTCCCAGCCATATATCTGAGCAAGCGTTCCTGGATGGGCTTCACCCAGAGCTGCCAGGGCAGGTGCAGGAACTGTCCCATTCCCAGGAGAGCTGCTGGTCCTGTCCAGTTCGAACATCTAAGCCCAAGGCAAGGATGAGCCGTACCCATATTCATCCTGCCACGAGGAGTGGAGCAGGAATGCAAGTCCATGCCCAAGCACCCGTTCTATGTCCTATAGGACCTAAGATTGTTCCCTACCAGCCAGGTTCCAGGAAAAAGGGAATTTCCTCTCCTGTGCAATGGGAAAGTCACAAACAGCACAAGGTCCTCAATGACCATAGAGCTACTCTGAGATACAGTCCCCACTGTCTGAATTAGGCTCATTCCCAGCCAACAGGGAACCTTCCTTCCTTCCTTCAGAGAGCCTTTGTGTCAGGAGGTTTATTAAGGGCAAGAGACCACTAACGAAACCCCCTTCTTGTTAATGGATGCAGTTCTTTTGGGCCTGTTTTGCAAGTAGAAATGTTGATGTGTGTCTCTTACGATGCAAAGAGGAGTCTGAGTGCACAGAAAGGAGGGTTACGAACCTGCTTTGAATGCATTTATTATTCCCATTAATTACTATGCCTGCTAAAGAGGACCAGCTGTTCTAGGAGGCTGTGGTACCAATTTATCAGGAGAAGATTCCAACAGAAGTCACAGAGAGTTTTTCTCTGAACTTGGGAGGATGGAAGATGGAGGTTTTTTAATTAGAACTTGTTATTAATGGGAACGTAGCAAATTAAAAATAGTCTCCCTCCGCCCCCTTCCCCCCTCCTCTATTATACGAAGCTCTGATCTCAATTAGAAAGATCAGGAACCAACCATTGAATGGGAATTACTGAGATGAAAACTGATTGAAAGACAAAAGCTGAAGACAGAGGCATCACAGAGTGAGAACGGAGACAGGGAGCAGCAGGACCGGGGAACAGCGAGCAGAGGCCGGCAGAGGCCACAGGCAGCTGCCGGGTGTCAGCCACAGTCGAGAGCTGTTGGCTTTCTGATTTCCCCTGCAGCAAGGATACCCTCCAAGCACTGCTATTAGGAGTCTCCCTTCCATCTAGGGCTGTGGTCTTCCCCCCGGCTGCTTTGCTCTGCTCAGGTTGGAGTTTCACTCATTACTGCCCCTGGGCATCCTTCATTTCCACAGCTTTGCCAGCTTAACCACGTGGCAGCTCTGCGGGCACTTGTCTAGTCCATGACCTCAAGCCCAGACTCCTTTTCCACCTGCATCGTTTCCATGCCATCCTGCTGGTGTGAACTGGTTCCTGTCTGCAGCTGGGGAGGACTGGTTGCCACAAAGGCGTCCTCCACAGAAGTGTTGTCCCACTCCTGCTCATTAACCCTCCTTCCATCTCATCCCAGTGTGGTTCTACCACCGCAGCCAGCGCTCTGCAGAGTTATCTCACCCAACCCAAAGGCTTTGTCCACCCAAAAACTGTGCACAAGACCATATAATGTACCCAGATAATCATCTTACCTCTCTTGTTTTGCTTGTTCCTCAAATGTGGGAGCAGCTCTGGCTGTCGGGATATGAGGATGTCCTGGAGCTTCCAAGTTCTTGGCAAGAAACAGGCAAATTTGTCCTCAGCCTCTGCCGCTGCAGGAGCTGCTCCAGGTTAGAGGGAAAGCTGGCAACGGCTGTTCCTGCAGCATCTGGGCAGCCTGGAGGCAGGCAAGGAAGTGGGTAAAACAACAAGGAAGGGGCTGGACGGGGTTTGTGTTTTGTTTTACTTTTGCAAATCTGATTCATTCTAGGTTGAAGAACACGCAGTCAGGACTCAGACCACGGTGGCATCAAAGAACAGATGGGTCCTGACCAGACCCATCTCCTGCAGGCTGCTCCATGAAAAATGTGGTTAATCAGTTCCTCATGAGAACCTCATCTGCTAGTTTCTCTGGTCACCTGTGGACCAGGGCTCCTTCCAGCAGATAATCCATGCCATATTCTGGGGCAGGCAGAGACCTGAGGCTGAAATTACAGCCTTGCTTACTAATTGCTGCATGTTCTCTCTCCATAGGTATATCATTGCCAGTAATTAGCACAAAATCCTTTCCCACTCTTGTTAAGTTCCTGTGCTGCAGTTAAATACTCCCAGATCCCATTTAAATGATTTCAAATGCAATTCATTCTGGCTCGTTAAATAATTCCACAGCAGTGTTTGTCGTATTCTCTCTCTGTTTTCCAACAGCAACTTTCTCTCAGAAAGAGTATGACGACTGAAGCAGGTAGAAGAAGGGAACATGAAAGCAACATGAAAATAGAAAATTAGAGGGTGCATCTTCTGCATTCGTATTTTCTCTTCTCCCCCTCTTTTCCAGATAAGGCTTTACCAGGTAGCTGGATTTTGAGAGCTTATGGTCCAGGGAGACCAAATAATTCCATGGCTCTGTCTGTGGTGTTCTCCGACACAAAACCAGTGACACTGAGCCATCAGCAAGCTTTGGTGGGAGTATCTCTCCTTGCAAGGTGGGATGCATTTTCCTCTTAGTCCAAGGCTGAGGATGGGCAAGGGCGAGAGCCACGGCTACAGCAGATGACTGCTCGTATCAGAGCAGCATCAGAGGAGCCTGCAGCTTGCCCCGTGGACACAGCATGACCTCCTCCATGTGTCTCACCGCTTCCCTGCTCTGAGCTATTGCTATCCTTTCCTCATCTCTTTTCCTTCCTGTGCCAGGTAGTTTCCCTCTCCTCATCCCCATCTCACTGCCCCAACGTCCCAAAGACTGTTATGGTATTTCCTTTTGGAGAAACCTTATCGAGAAGACTTTGCTTTTACGTTTACCCATACATTAAGGGAAGATGTAGCAGAACAGCAAGAGGCTAAGAAGGAATTATACAGAAGTCTGCTTCAGCAATTCCTCTCTCCTGTGGCATCCTGCAACCTTTGAATGTCACAGACATAGGAGACAGTCACAGTTGCAGGGCACTGCCCCTAGAGCGCACCCGCCTTGAATGCAACCCTTGTGTTGTCCTTCCTGACGAGGCTGCATGACATCATTTTTGGTTTCATCTCCTGGCAGCATTGCCAAGTCTCATGAGTACACTGCAAACTTCTCCATGCTGGATATTTTCCTCAAAGCCTCCATTCCTGGAGACAAGTGATTCAGCAAGACTCTCAGATTTCAGTTTATGCTGAGAAAAGAGAAACGTTCCAGTTCTTGTAGCTGGGGAAAAAAAATAAATAAAGGCTTTAAGTGTTATTTGAGTGCAAGCTACTAGATCCAGAGCCAGAAGGCAAGTGAAAAGAAACCAGCATTTAATATTTTTTTTGAATTTGGAGAGCAGATTCACAAGCTCTGGATGTCTGGGGTCAGCAATACCACATCTGCTCTGCCTCTCAGCTGGAAACGACGCAAGGGAGCCAGATTTGTCTCCTTAGGCTGCTACTTGTGGATCCACAGCCAGGGCTCAGCTCACAACGAGCAGGGACTTTGCAGCAGGGAACAGTTCTCCATCTCTAGCACTGATGTTTCTCTTAATCCCGTCCTATATGCACATGAAATGCTGCCATTTACTAAATTTAATTCCCACCCAGAGAAGTTAGATGAAGTATTCTTCGCATGCAGTTTGATAAGTTGGTGGCTTTCAAATCGCGGTCCTTGAGACCTGAGGGTCCATCAGCTACTTGCATGGACTCATGAAAAGGCTGCAAAGAAAAGTAATTTCCTTTCTGCCATTCAACAGAATATGGCTGTATTGTTGTTGGAAGACTTGTAATGGTCCTTGAGTTCACAAAACTAAAAGCCACTGTGCCAACTGGCTAAATGCATTAATGCTCCTTCAGGACCAACAGTGCAAGAGGTCACATTGCCCACAAGGGGACATCTTCTAGACCCCTGTCCAAGGAACAAAGAGAACTATGTGTAGTTAGAACAGTTCACAGGAATGAATATCTGACTTACTATTTGTTCCTGTGTTTGTTTGTTCGTTTTAATATCAGAATGAGTGCTGGCTGAGGTGAATGGACAAACACCTCACACCACTTCCAGGGTGGGAGTTTGTGACACTGCATGCTTATAGCTAATGATCCTCCTGAATTCTTTGGATGAAAAATGTGAATTTGGTTGGAAAGGAATCAGACAGTGAAAGAAAGAAAAGCATATTTCAGAAATGTTCTCCACACTGCTTTCATAGGCAAGTGTCATAGCGAAAACCAGCACAGTTAGCCACAAATTCAAGACTGGGATGCCATACTATTCCCAGCTTGTCATTCCTCTGCAAGGATACTCCTGAGAGAGAAAAATAATTAAATAAAAGCTCTAATACAAATGGGGGAAAGTAAGGAAAATCTCTGTGCTTTGAAAAATGTGTGTCCCCATCTGTTAAACAACATTCAGGTGCTCCTGCATTTACGCTTCCTCCAGATTTATGCGGCAATGACTTTCAAAGACAGATTGTCTATGCAAAGAACAGATGGAGAGAACAATCCTCCCCTCCAAGCTTCGCACCAGAACTACAGAAGTTTGTGATCTAGTTCTTGGTTTACAAAACACAAAGCCAAGGCCCCCTCTGCTCTGACTCTTGGGTAGCTCCAGAATCACATAGAGCTGTTTCACACCTGTGACTACCAGTACCTTGCTGTAGTTTTATCACCAGGGACCACTTTGTAATAGAACATCAGGAATGCAACAGCAGCATCAGGAATGTTTTCTGCATGAGCATCTATAGAATAGCTGAAGTGTAACAACATAAATGAAAGATAACAGGGCAACAGAGTTCAGATTGCCTTTCTTCCAATCCATGGGAGAGCATTTCTTCAAATATCTGCGTCTGCTTCCCAAGCTTCAAGACCAACTGATGAGCAAAGACTCCCCAGGCTGTCAGTCCAGACCATTTCACTTTTCATCAGCACAAAATTTGCTTTAACATGGAAAAAGTGATTTCTTGAAAGCAAAATAATACTCAGTTAAATCAGCATCTTAGCTCCCAGTCTTTCTGTTTTCTCTGTCTCCCTGGATGTTCAAAGGAAAACAATGTGATTGTTAATTACAAACTGTTTTGAATGCATGAAAGAAAACATTTTAGTGCTAAAGCCAGCCAGAGGCACGAAAGCTGAGAATGCGACATGCGCCTAACTGCTTTAAAGGGCAGAAAGTTCTGTTGTAATTAAGGCTGATGCAATCATCACAACAGATACAAGGTGGAACAGCTACTTCTTTAGCTTCCCACTTGCCTGTTTTCTACCTACTATGTTTTACTTTGGACTAGGTAGAAAAACTTGCTTTGGATTAGGTGGAAATAAGTTAATATTTAAGGTAATGATGCTCAAATACACATGCTGCCCATCAGAGAGGGGCAGAGGGCTCTCAGCAGACACACAGCAGTCATGAAGCAGGAGCTCACAGTGGAAGGAGGACTGGAAGGTCCCAGGACTGGCCTGACACACAAGGCATCCTCGATCGCATGCTTATTGCTTGCTTCTCAGCACAAGGTCCCACCTGAACAGGATCACGCTTCCCTAACCCCACCAGGACAGGCAGAGGGGGATGCAGAGGATAGGGGTTCACAGCACTAGGTAGGTAAGGTAGGACAGGGTGACAGGCTGACGTACAAGTGGGAGAGATAAACAGGAACAAGGCATGAAAGCCAAACCAGATAAGACATCCCAGCAGAACTGAGCCATTACTCCACTCCTCTTGGCCAAGACATGCACCTATCCCAGGTTGGGTGGAGTGAGACTCCAGCAAGGAGTCTTCCAGAGCACACCTCTGGGCTGACTTTTCCATAGCTCCCCAAAAGAAGCTTGGAGCAGGCAGAGGGAGGTGAATCCATGAAACACCCACAGGGTACCAGGGCAACAAAGGGAACACAGAAATGCTGGGGTGCACATTACCCTATGGGGGTCCCTGCAAGGCTGCTTCCAGGGGAAACTTCTCACCTCCTGACAGCAAATATCCCAGTGCTCAGCCCTGCTGCTCCTCTTACTGCTACCCACCCTCCCCTAGCTGCCTTTACACCCACCATTTAGCCAAGCTGCTCCAGGTGCTTCACCCTTCTGTCCAATCAGCACCTCCAGCTTCAGCAACCTGCCCTCAAATTCCTCCACACCCAGCTCTTCCTCTCTAAAGAAGGAAGACTCAGCAACACAGCTGCTCCTTTCCCAGGACAGACCCCAGCCGGTGGCTCTGCCTTGCTCTCCCTGCCGGGGCCAGGTCCAACCGTGTACATCCCTGTTGCAGAACTCCCGGGCGATCCAGCCCTGTCCCTCTTTGGGGCTGCAGTGCTCCAGGACAGACTGCCTGCTCCAGATCAAGCCAAGCAATCTGTCCCCATCCCGGTGCCTGTGTTTGGCCACCGGGAGAGGGGATGTCGGCAGCGATGCCGTGCACGCGTCAGCGGCTGTCCCCGCGGGCTGCGGTCTTGCTCCGCACCGTGCCTGCGCTCCTCCTCCTCCTCTGCTCGCAACCTTCCTCCTACGGGGAAGCAGTGACTAATGCTGATCGCACGCGCTCCTCAACAGCGTGCATCATCGCAGCACGTGTGGGTGTGCGAGGGTGAGAGCGAGCGTGCACGGAGCGGGGGGAGAGCGTGGTTGCAAGAGTGTGAGACGGTCCCCAGAGCTGGCGGGCCATGGGGGGAGCACCCCGGGGAGAGGCAGCCGGGGGACGTGTGGGCCTGGAGGCTGCAACGCTCCCTGGCACCCTACTGTTAGAGCAGGGTGTGGAGAAGGGATGTCCAGGTGGCAGGAAGAGGTGATGCTTCCTGCCTGGGTGATGTTCCATGGATCTTGCTCATGCAGGAGAAAGCAGGCTTCGCAGAGAGAACTGAGAAGCTTTTAGGTTGTGTCCAGAAGCACAGTCCCTATAAGCACCTCCAACCATTCGTGAAACCCTGCCCTGAATGGGACAAGCAACAAACACTTGGTTTACAACATTGTGAAAGCAACCATGAAGGATGAACAAGCTCAGCTCGGCTTGGGTGGCAAGGCCAGCACGGAGCTTCCTTGGCTTCCTCCTGCACCTGCTCACACACCAGGCGCATGAGACACTGCCCCAGGCATGGTTTAGGCACCAAAATTGGGATAGACAGAGCAGGAAGGTACCGGCTGCCCGTTTAGCAGGGATGCAGGAGAGCTCCTCCGAGGGGAGCAGAAACTGGCCAAATCCTGCTTATCGCATGAGATCTACCAATATCCATGTTCACAGTGGTCTGACTGCAGGGCTTTTTTTGTCAGCTGATGATATGAGGCTGAAATGAAGATAAATGAGAGCAGAGAAGAGAAAAAAAAAAAGAAAGAAATCCCTCATCGAAACACATTTGAACTCAAGATAAAAAGCAGCTCATCTGCAAGGATTTTTTTTTCTTTCTTTCTTTCTTTCTCCCCAAACTTTGGGAACTCAAATGTGGGTGTGAATATCACTTTAAGGATTTATAAAATGACACACGGCCTCACCTGTCAGCATGCCAAAATCTGAATGTCGGTTTTAATTACACCGAATATTTTACTTTCTTATGCAGAGGCATAATCAATTATCTTATTTAAAGGCATTACGATAATGTGTGTGTAAAATGGAGCCATTCCCTGTATTGCATTAGATTCTCTAATTATAGGAGAATGTTTGGAGCTAAAATGTCAGCCTGTCATCTGGCGGGTGTGTAATTCATGATCTGCATTCGCCGCCGCGCATGGGACTGACAAAAATTGCATTCATTCCCTTCCGCAGCGTTGGCCTCCAATTTGCTCGGCCTGGAGGTGACAAATCCCTCCTCATGCTTCTTCCCCGAGCACGACCAGTGCCATCCTGCCCCGTCCCCGCCAAGAGCTGAGGTTGACAAAGTGCCTTCTGTTCGCGGGGGCGCGTTCGCCGGCGCGCGGCGTGCCCGGGATGTTCCTCACACCGCTGCATCGCTCGGAGCAGCTGCAGGGCACCGTGAGCGGCTTCCTCGACATCCTGCCTCGTGGGACGGTGCCGGGGCAAGATGGAGCGACTGGAGCGGGACTATAACATCAGCAGAGGCTTTTAAAAACACCCTCATCCAAGTTACTGATAGAGAAACCTCTCCAAGTCCCAGTTTTTAAAGCAGAGGGATTAGATAAAAATAGGACTTGTTTCATGTTGGCTTATCTCTCTTCTCCAAGCATTAACGCAGAGCCTGGGTGGCTCTGCTGCCTCTTCCTTGCTCTGTTTTGCGGGTGGTTTGTGATCTCAGCGACGTGATGACCATGTGGGCAGCCTGTCCACGCTCTGGCCACGCTCTGGAGTAGCTGGGACACGTGCACAGGTCCTGGGCTCAGGCAGAGCTAATTCACCCCAGCAAGAAGCCAAACCTTGATGTGCTGGGACAGCATCAAGCTGGCGCTGGCAGAGCAAGGCATGGCGAGAAGCACCACGCCAGACACGAGATCTCACCGGCACCACCGCAAAGGTGATGGTCCCACTGGGGAAGCTCGACTGATGCTTTAGCCTGCGACCATCAAGAGGAATCCTGTGAGAGAGCAGCACTGCTTGGACAAGCTGTGGGCAAGGCGATTCCCCTGGCCCAGTCACCACTCAAAAGCAGGCACTGTGGAACCTGATGTGCCACAAGACCTGCCCCTGCACGTGCAGATGCTGGTTGTGGGCAGCTCACGCAGTCAACCTCTCTTGGCCTTCCCTTGAGCAAGTGTCATGGTTTTCAGGTCTGAGTTTGTAGTGCAAGCCATGCCTGCCCTCTGCATCATGAGAACTCGCATCTGCCTTGCTCCGTGGAGCAGCTTCCATGCTGAGGGATGCAACGTGCTGCATGCGGCGCTTCAGCTCCACGGCTGATGCACCATGGTGGCCTCCATGCCCAGTGCTCATGTGGCTGCAGCCTCCAGCCTTGGCCGTGGGGCTGGGATGGGGCTGTATTCAGCCTCCTTCAGCCCCTGCGCGGTTTCCCAGCCTTCTCCAGGACTCACATCTTGCCTATCCCATCAGGCAGACGGACCCAGCCTCTCCTGGGTTGTGGAGCGGGACCCAGGCCTACCTTTCCTCTCAAACTCCCCAGTTCCGGGCACTGCTTCCCTGCCCCACGCTTGCCACAGCACTAGGGCGGCCTAATGGAGGCATCCCAAAGCTGCCAAGGATCCTCACGATGCCATTAAGAGGCTTATTAAAAAGTGATGCTCCAATTTAACACATATTAGCGAGCGTGGTGCCCTTTAGCTGCACAGGGGAACCTGCAAATGGAGGCCCCGGCTCCCAGCAGAACTCTAAGTGGGCGAGTTTAACTTTATGGCACCAATTAGAGGAATACTAAAGCAGCACCGGCGCTGCGGATTTATTAACACTCATCCAGTGCCCATACCGCCGCTTGCCAGTGCTCCGAGCACCCGCGAGCAGGGCTGCACGGGGCTCTGGCGGGGACCCAGCGCTTCCAGCAGCAGCAGGATGCCCCTGGCGGCTTCGCTCCGTCTGCCTGCGCCTCCTGCGGCGCCGGGATGGGAGTCCAGAACACGCTGAGCACACACAGCCTGTCCCTGCACGTTTCCCCAGGTCTCCTTTGCTATTCCGCCCTTCCCAGCGGGGTGCAAAGTCTGGGGCGCAGCCTCGGGAGGACAGGGATGCCCCATCCCTATGCCAGTTTTAGGAAAAGGGGGATGTCTGCAGGAAGGAGATGACTCTGATGTGGCGGAGACCAGAGCAAGTCACCGT
The DNA here is from genome assembly GCF_003342845.1 of Nothoprocta perdicaria. Lineage (NCBI taxonomy): Eukaryota > Metazoa > Chordata > Aves > Tinamiformes > Tinamidae > Nothoprocta > Nothoprocta perdicaria. The sequence continues at coordinate 784,221 of NW_020454938.1, read as the reverse complement.
CTCCCTGGGCCTGTCTCTCACATGCGGGACCCTCATTGGGCAGAGGTCTCAGGGGTGTCTCCTTTCCAAACCAGTGCATTTTGAAATTGGAAAAATACCAAGTGTGAAAAGAGTGCAAAGGGTGAAGAACAACCCCGAGGAGTTAATCCTTACCGACAAGCCCAGGCCACTACTCGCAGGACATCAGTGCTTTGGGTTGGAATTGCTGAGCCAAGTGATCAAAGGGACCCTCGAGTAGCCAAACCAGAGACCTGAGCGCCCGGCTGTGCTGCGGATGGCAGGACCAGCAGCCATCTCTGTGCACAGTCTGCAGTTGTTTAAAAAGCCTGTTTGTTCCAGCAGGTTTACAGGCTGCCTTTGCCTAATAAAGTAATTTTTGAGCGTCTCACATCACCCTAATTACCTGTCACAATAACGCGAGGCAGCTCTCGCGTGCTGCGCTCCGCAGCCCGGCGCGGGGCAGGCTCGGCCAGAACATGAGAGGTGGTCAAACACTGCGGCTCGTCTGCTCGCGGGCAGGTTCCCGCTCACACACTGCCCAAAGCCGCCGTGTCACCCGTCCCCGCGGCGGCCACGACCACCCGGCCCTGCGGTGCAGCCCCACAGAGACGCTCCTCAGCCTTCCCTGCACCCCAGGGTGCTGGGGCACCCGCCTGGCGGGACCCCCTTGGGCTTTCCCGGGGCAGGAGCGGAGGTGAAACACGCAGCCCTGGCACAGGACACCCAAAATCCCCTTGCTGCTACAACCCATTCCAAAAACCAGCGGAATTTCATCTTCCAGAGCCCTCAAAAAAGGCAATAGGCATCGTAGCCCCACAGAGCTGATGGCCCCAGGCATTTCCCCGGCTCCGAACGTCTCAGGTGAGCACACGGCTCCAACGCTGGCAAAGGAGAGACCGTCTCCCCACGCCTCCCTGCATTCCAGCTTCCAGCCCAGGCTGCCATCCCTGCCAGGCATCAATCCCACAGGCAGCAGCTCGAAGTTACGGCGAGCGCCGCTTCGGTCCCGGGCGCAGGGCGGCGGGTGCGGAGCTGCCGGATACGCTCCTGGATTCTGGAGCGAGCGGCCGTCGTGGCTGTTTCTATAGGAACTGCTACCCAGCAGCGCGGGCAGGGGCACCCGGAGCCGCTTCCCAGCTCCGCTCCCGCAGCGGGCAAGGGGCAGGGATGCGGATCACGGAGCACTCGTGGGCACGGGGAGGCTGCAGCGGGAGGCACCATCCCTGCAGTCCGATGCCTCCCGGAATGGCCACTTCCCGCAGCAGCTCCCTCCCTCCGGCAGGGCCGAGCCTCCCGCCCCACGGCACGTGGCGGCTACAATTCCCAAAGGATTTTCCCGCGGCAATTTTTCATTACCCGCCAGTGCACACTGTCATTTTCCCGCTGCAAACAACATCTCCCGGCGCTTCTCCCGCCTCACTCAGGCCAGCAGGCAAGCGAGCGAGCAGGGCCTTCCTAACCAGGGGAAAACCAGCATCAGGTGAAAGCAGATTTTAATGAGACCAAACTGTTGCTCATGCAGCCCAGAAGCAGCGGTTAATTCTCCTCCTCCTCACCGTTCTGCCTTTGGAGCTGGCACAAAGCAGCTGCACATGAGGAACATCTGCACGTCACCCATGTCCCGTCCTGGTGCCCCTGGCCACACGGGCTCCTGAGCCCAGCGAAGCCCAGGTTTTCACTTCTGCAGCTCAGCGGGTGGATAAATGGAAAAGACCTCATTCCATTCTCACCTGAAATAGTTCATCCTGCTCTCAGGTGGTTTAGTTTGATCTTTTTTATAGGGAAAAAAAAAAACTTTTAGAAAACATGGAAGAGCACTTTCAAAAAAACCCAATATTTGGAGAGGAAAAAAGTGCAAATTTCAGGTTCCAGACTGGCTAATGCAATATCTGGATGTGGCCACACCATCGCCAAGAAACGCTGCATCTCTGAGCCAACATAAGCAGCTGCATTTGACTTCAATCCATTAGCAGCTTCTGTTCCCCCGACACTATTTTTACTAAATTTGTTTACACCGAGAAACATCCCCCTCTTCCCATTCCCCTGCTCTCCTCACCTATTAGAGGAGCATCGTGGGGATATTTATAGCTCGGCTGAGCTCGCTAAACGCTTTCTTCAAGGAAAATAGTTAATCAAACTGTCTATCCCAACTCTTTGTTTAATCTCTGCTGCCCATCTGCCGTGAGCGGGCGCCGGGCTCGGGGCCGTGGCAGCAGCTTGAAGGGTTTCTCCCGATCATGCATCCTGCAAAAACCCCTTCAGTGTGCCCCAAGACAGGGAAAAATCAGCATGGAGCAACCCTGGGCCTGCAAGCAGCCCTGCCGCCCACCTAGAAGTGCCTCCACCCCGATTTCTCTTGATATATAGGACGAAAACATCTGAGATCATTGTGTTTTTTATTGTCCGACTTGGCAGCCTCTTCATATTTGCTTGGATTGAGATGTAAATTGAATTTGGGTTTCTCCCGCTGACTCAGTTATTTGTTATAGGGCTGAGCACATGGCAGGGGATTAGGGGGGAAGGAGGTTTCTTGCAGGCGTGTGCGAGGTGGGATTTGCCACATTCTGCCCCGGGTTTCACTTCTGGGGCTGCACCAGAGCCAACACTGCAGGTGCTGCTCCGCTTCGACACCTACACGTGGTCATTTTTGGGGGGCAACTTTTCCTTTTCCTCCAAACTCCTCAACACTTTAGAGGAAATTTAACCACCAACAAAATCATTGTCTGAACCTGCTCCCTACCCCAAGGCCTTGCCCACGCCCAAGGCCCCATCAGTCACTTTGCTGGAAATGAGACAGAGCATCTCGGAGCTTCTGCAGCCATCCCCACGCATCCTCCCTCCCTCCCCAGCTGCATGGCAGTGCACAGCATGAGACGCCCCAAGCTTTCCTCATCTTCCCCCAAATTTGAGATCCTTTACATGACTGGACAAAAAGGAGTCCCATGGAATGAAGACCCACTGGATCTCAGGCCAGACTAGGACCCTACGACACGACACCCTCAGCAGCACCAGCGCTGCACGAGCCGAGGGTCTGCTGGGCCCCCTTGGAGCGCCCTCACGTCCCCCTCCATTTCCACGCTCCCAGCCCCAGCGCAGACGTGCGGGAGCAGCCAGCCGTGCCCACGGCTGCCAGCCCCTGTGCCATGGAGCACCCACCAGCAAGTGTCCATGGACGAAAGGAGCAGCCCTCCCACGGCCAGCAGCGCACAGGGCCGGGCGCTCGCAGCATCCCTGAAGGCACAGCACACCCTGCAGGCCCCGGCGCCGAAGCTCCGACCCCGGCACCGCTGCCCAGCCCATCTCCACGCTCTGTCTTGCACTTTTGCACTTGCAGGTGGCAAAGGCAGCACAAGACATCGACCCTTCAGCACTGGCACTGGCCTCCCCAGCCTGTCTCATCCCAGCTCCTGCCTGCAGGTCGCCGGAGATGGCTCCATGCTTGCATTTATTTACTGGTTGACTTGGGCTTTTAATGCTGGGGCACGGAAATATTTTGGCTGCACAAGCAGGAGCAGGTACCTGCTCTGCCCTTGCAGTGCTCATGGTGCGAAGGGCACAGCCGTCGAGCTTCTACACTCACCCAAAAAGCGCATGGGGGAAGACATAATAAACACTTTAGGACGAGCTACTAATGCTCTGGGGAGGTGCTGTAATTAGAGGGGGGCAGAACCTGCTCTGTGCAGAGCCCAAGAGCAGAAGCAAGAATTCCTGTATCATTTCTCACCTTTCTGCATGACTTTCGTCCCCCTGGGGAAACTGCTGCCTGGGCCACAGGGATGTCTCTGGTCCTGGCATTAGGAGAAGCACTGGAGATGCACAAGGAGAAGGTCACTGCCATAAGGAGAAGCACAAGAGCAGGCACTAGTTGTTCTTTACCTTTCTTCCAGTTTCCACCTGCCCCTGCTGCTTTCCATCCATGAAGCTGCAGATCCCTCTTCGTGCTGAAGTAAAGTTGATGGCTGGGTTAACAGCCCGGACATTCTCCTGCAAAGCCCAGCAGGCTCCTAGAAGGCAGAGGAAAATAAAGCTGAGTTGGATTTGCTAACCAGCCAAAACAAGCATCTAACTGACGCACCTGGGGCAAGGAACCAAGCAGCTCAATTCCAAGCATTTTCCCTTTCCCCTGGACCCTTGGCCTAGCTAGGAGCATCCTCGGAGAGGTATCTATACACTTCTGAACGTATGGAGGAAAACTAAACAGGTAAACCAGCATGGTTCGACTCCCTATAGCTTTTGTTTAAGAAGCTGCTGGGCTGCATGAAGGAGACTCTGCTGGACTTGTCTGCCTCTCTTCTCCCAACTGAGGTCGCAATCCCTGTCAAGCACGTGTGCTTGACAGGCATTTAAAAATAGAAATAATAACAACCTCTTTTCTCTTTCCTGCCTGGTTGGAGAAATAGCTTAATTAGTTAATAAGGGGTTTAATTTGTTGTGTAGCTGTGTGAAGAACTTACAGAGGGTGAGCTCAGTCAAAGAAGTCAAAGAAATGAGTGTCAATGGTAGCCTGAGGTGGGGAGGGAAGGACAGAGCTTGATGCGCCGTGCAGAAAAACATCCCTTTCCCTGCAGGGACCTTCCATGAACTTCAGGAGGAAATTCCAGGCCAGGCCTGGGGAGCTCTTCCCAGTGGTGAAACGGTGGCATCCTTGTGGGAAAGCACTCAACATTTGGGGCAAACCAACATTTTTTGGTTTTCTAAACAACCCCTTTCACCTCTAGCTAGAGCTACGAGCACTAGTGTCTGAGCAAGCTGCCTCTTTCAGTCCCAAAGGGATGACCAGCACCTCCCCTCCCGGGAGAGAGGGCTGTTATCCCACGACAACAGGGATGGGAGAGGACAGTGGTTCTCCCAAGCGCAGCTCTCAGGGTGTCCTTTGGCTTTTATCCTGCTGTGCAATTCGGAAGGGGAAAGCAGAGCCTGGCACGGAGCACGTGCTCAGCCTGTGCCATCAGCCTCGCTCTGCATGTCACGCTGCGCCCGAATCATTTTCTGGGTTGGATGTTGTGCTCCACGAGGGGAGCGTTTGCACCAAGACGCAGAGATGTCCACATGTATTAACGTATGGCCTCGCGTGTCCTTTGAGTGCTCTGTCGCTGGAGAAAAAGGACTTTGCCTACAGCCAGGCCTTGCACTCTTGGGTGATGGTCCTTGGAAATCGTCAGCTCGGCCCATGCCTCTAAGCAGCCAGCCATTAATTTCCTAAAATATGTGACAGGAGCATTACGCTTGCTTGGTTGCAATGTCAGAAACACTCAGCGGTTATTTCTATGGGCACCTCTCCCTTACCCTTCTCTGTACCAAGACGTTGGATGACCAGTATCTCTCCCCCACGCTGAGGAAAGGGAGGATGGTGGCTAGAAGAAAACTGTTTCTTCCTGTGGGCTCAAACCAGGTGGCAGAGGTTGCCAAGATGAGAGGGACACAGAGGCAGGGCTGACATTTTAACCAGGGCACACAGGTGGACTCACGGTTTTGGGTCCACCAAGAGCAGAGTGGGAGAAGCCAGAGAAGAGACCGAGGCATCTCCCCAACAGCAACAAGCCAAGGAAGAGCCACAACAAACCTACTATTCCTCTCCCCAACCCTAACATGCCACTTTTTGCATCCCAATATAGGTATATTATAGGTCCTTATAGGTAATTCCCTGCTTGGCATCTCATCAGAGAGAGGGGACAGAGACACCATTTTAAGAAAAGACAAAAGGGCTCTCTCTTCATCAGTGTTAACCTCAGGCAGCTCTCGGGAAAAATTCTGGGCAATTAGTGGAGCATAAGAAGATTTATAATTGAAATCTAGTTTGTAGCACTACAGGCAGCTCCCTCGAAAGACATTTTCAGACACAAAAAAAAGGGGGGGTGGGGAGAACAAAGACAGAGTGGGAGAGAGAACCAGTTAAAGAGTTTTAAAATCTCTCTGAAAACTCCATTTAGTTTAACATTGTATGATAGCTTTCATAATTCAGAACAAAGTGCAAAGCTCTTTAATGAGGCCATTAATGACCCTTTAATTTACTCCATGAGGGCTGAATTCATAAAACATTTATGTTCCATTTACACAGGATTTTCCTGAGACTCTTCAGGGCAAGTCACCATCACAGAGCAGGTGGGATGAAACAGAGGGCTCTTCTCGGCTGTTCTTTCCACTTTTCTCTCTTCTTCACCCTCTCACTAAAACTTCCTGTGTGTCTTTTAATTCTTGTAGAGAAGCTGCAAGGCCCTGAAGGGAGAAGAGCCATTTTTGTCTCTTCTGCACCTAAATAATACAGTGCGTTGAGCTGTATATCAGTTCTAGCAACAACGAAACCCTTTCCAAGATCTAGCTGAGGTGTCCAAAGGCAAATACCAAAATAAACAAACCAAAAACCCCTGAAATTACTGACCAGTTCCACTCTGTTCCTCATTCGGTCTCTAGGACAGTTGTCTATTGTAAAGTCAGGTTTGCTCCTGGTGTAGCTCTGCTGATCTTGGAGCATGTGAGGGAAATGTCTCACCTGGTTTCCAGGCTGCTTCCCTTCATTTTGGGTGGTGATGGAGGGTGGAAGAAGGGGACAGAGGAGACAAAGGCTCCTCTTCCAAACCCTGGGGAGGGAGGAATGGACTGGGAGCTGCTGACAGCCTCAGCAGAGATGTCTACCCACCCCAGGGAGCTTCCTCAGCACAGCAGAACACAGGTCCCAGCCTGTGAAGCACAGAAGCAGTCTCCAAAACCCTCCATTGAGAACAGCAGGCAAGATGTCTCAAACTATTGACAGAGAAAAGAGTTAGAGGCCATTGGAGAGCATGTCAAGAGTCAAAAATTTTAGTACTTGTAAATGACAGTAACAGGAACAGTCCATGTTTGAAGGTCCGTGAAGCCGGGTCTGGCAGCAGGATGTGCCTTCTAATGAGTGGGGACGGAGTCTCTCAGGGAGTTTTATTTGTCATATCGCTTGCTCCCTCCCTCTAAATTCAGGTTTCGTTGTCATTCTCATTTCCTTTTTCACCCCTGATTTTGCTGACGCAGGTCAGAAACCTGATGGACCATCAAGGGACTGACACCACTTGCGTCTGAATGGTTCATGAGTCATCCTCCTCACTTCACAGTTAAAAGGACTGCTGACGCTGATGGCCTCAGAAAGGACACATCAGCAGGAACATCAGTACATCTCAAACCCATGTCAGTGCTCATCAGCAGCGGCCTGTGTGCACATGGGTTAGTTATGGTAGGGTCTCTAGCATGCACCATGTTCCATGCACTGGGTTTATTATTGTAGGGTCATCTTTTACTTCAGGGGAAGGGCACCAGACAGGGAGACTGCTTGACCTACTTGGGTTATTTGTGCAGAATTGCTGTGCAACATAAGGTCAAATTTGTCAGAACACCTCTATTGCAAAAACCTGTGGCCAAAAAAAATAATTTAAGCACAGATAGGAGAAAAAATATAGATACACTTCAATGGGGAGAAAAAAAATAGAAGAGTATTTTCCAAATATTCTAAGTGATTTAGGCACCCAAAGCGCCAGACCCCTGACAGGAGAAATAAGAGATCTGTTCTCAAAATGTTTAAGTCTGAAGGGCCCAGCGTGAGCAACACAGCTGTTACTGTACAAGATCAGTGAATGGATGGGGAGAGAGACTGCAACAGACAAGTGAGGCAAAAATGAACAGGCCTGCTCAAGAAACCAGAGCATAAGGCAGTACTCACCTACAGACACAGGTTTAGCACACCAAGATCCATGCATCCAGGCTTGCTAGGGAGAGACTATTCCCTTTGCATCCTCAGGGATTACTCTAGAGCCACTACAAAGATCTAGGAACCACTAGCAACACATGAAGACTAAAGCAAAGAGAATTGTGTTCATCACAGTAAAAGGGAGGTACAGCTATGAGCCAGTCTCAAACACAGAACAAAGCTGGTTGTCCTAGCAAGTTTTGCTGTAGAGAAGGATCAGCTTTGAGCTGGAAATCTATCCTGGTTGTAGGTGTCATAACTCTTAGCCATTTGTCCCCAAAAATGGAGTCACAGTAGTAAGAGCTGATATGACTCACTGAAAGGCAAGACGATGGGAAAAGAACAGGCTCAAGGTTGGGTCTGAAGCCAATCCTTCTCTTCAGAAAGGAGTGTTTGGAGCTGGCAATGCATAAGCATCGTGTGGCACATTCTCCCTTCGGCATTTTTCTTATGCTTTATCTTTTATCTCTCTCTCTTTTTTTTTTTTTTTTTTTTTTTTTTTTTTTTT
>NW_020454938.1:723415-775977 GCF_003342845.1 Nothoprocta perdicaria | reverse complement strand
CACCTCTCCGTTTTAAGCAGATATTTTTTCAGACAGCTTCAGAGGGTCCGGGGTCTCTCCCCATTCTTTGATTTCTGCATTGTACTGCCTATCACCACACGTGGTCTCTAATGCAAGAGTATCAAAAACACACTAAGTAGCTGGGAAGATTCTTGGACACATTATCCTGCTGCCTGCGACTTAATATTCTTCTGGACCACAGAAAGAAAGCACGTAAGAAAGAGAACACAAGTGAGATCATCTCGCCTTGGTGACAGCAGGAAGAACGTCCCACCTCCATCGGCCACAGAAGGATGTTCTCCATCCCGGTGCAGAGATAAGATGCAGCTATAAGTGAGAAAAGGTCGTGCAGCAGCAAGAAGCTCCTTTTCCTTCCTGATATCACCCTCCCCAAGGCCAGTGGGCAAGAAGAGCAGCACTACGGAGACTTTGGGAGTGGAGCAGTCTGTCACCAGGGTAGGGTCGGTCTTGGGCACTGACCTGTGTAGTGAAGGTTGACTGACACAGAGGAGAAGAGGCCACATGCGAGTGGCACAGGGATGTCCTGCTGTCACCTGGAGCTGCCTGCTCACCCAGCCCCTCTGTGCACAGGCATCAGGAGAGACAGATGCTCCAGGTGCTCTCCATCCTTGTGGTTCTGGCAACAAGCAGCTCTGGGTGGCTCTAGGAATGAGCTGCCTTTGCCCTAGCAGCATTTGATTTCTAGATACAGCAATGCAGAGATCTGATCCAAACTGGACCTCAGACTGTTTTCATAGCACCGGCTGCCATTTAGTTAGAAACACATGGCCTCTTATTATTACATTTCCTTGGAAAAACAATGGTTTAAATTAAATGGGAAAATATTTAGCAAAAAAAAAAATCAAAGCTTTTAACACACATGGAGTCCCTGATGCTTCATAAATGCTGAATTCTCCACTCCCCCCATCCTGATTTCCTGCTCAGCACATCTCTGCTTGCAAAGACCATCTCCACGGGAAGCTCCCAGCCAAAGGCTTCAGTTTGCTTAGCTTAGCCGTGGTTAGCGATATCGGGTTCTCTGCAGGATAATGAACTCTTTCCCCTTTCGTTGCAGGTTTCTTGCAGCATGCCCAGGTTGCCAGGGTTTCTCCAGTCCACACTCTCATCCCAGGAAGCATAGGCAGCCTCCTTAGGCCACCTGGATCCACATCAATTCCTTAAGACTTCCCAGCAAATTCAGATTTCCCAGTTGCTCCTACACCTCATAGCTACGTTCCTCAGGAGCACACAGTGTGTGAAACCAAAGCACACTCCCTTTATGAGAATCTCACCATACTTAAGCTGAGACCAGAAAATACACAGCTTGTGCCACAGCTGAAGACGCTTGTGCACCTAGCCTGTGGACTGAGCTCTTCTGAACAGACCAAGATCTCTCCTCACTCTATTATTACAGCCCTTGGCACATAGCCCTGGGGATCTGCACTTGCCCCTTTTCCTTCTGCTGCCCCAAAGGGGGTCACAGGTGAAACAGATAAAGACGGTTCCATCAGCAGGTGATCCAAATCCTCCTGGAGGAGCCTGATGCTCGCAGGTGGGCTGCATTACTACCTGATAACCAGGGAGGTTTCACAGCCTACCATGAGCTATGAGAAGGCAGGGCCAGCAGGCCTGGAGGGAAGTCCCTGCAGGGAAGTTCTCTTTAGCACAGCCACTGGGTCCTGTAATCAAGGCTCTCTGATATGCTGATATCACGCTAGTAATGGCATAACTAGGTATCAGTCTAATGGCACAATGGATTTACAAAGGGAGCAGTATACATGGAAATACGCATTCATGCTTGTTAATCCCTCATAAGCCGGTAATCCTGATTCTTTCTTTTTTAAATAATAAGTGCAGATCTTTTAAGACTATCACTAGCTGCATGTGAAATTCTCTTTTTTCCCCCCTGCTTGGGATCTGCTGTGCATGCAAGGAACAGTGGAGACCCAGCAAGCCCTGCTGTGAGGGGAATGCCATCCCTTGGCAGTGCTTATCCCTCCTTACGATGACGACTGTGATCCTGCATGCTTGCAAACCCCACCTGTAGCACAGGGAGGCAGATACAGCCTTGGAGCTTGGGAAAAGCAGCCTGGGAAAAACGGGCGTGGAGGACAAGTGGAGTTTTAAACGCACGGGTTGTGCTTTTGAAAGTGGGATGCCCTTGAACCACGAGTTTCTTACCTGCAGACACTTGGGACATCCTTCACCCGCATCTTCTCTGCGGAGGGAAACGTGAACGTGCCCTGGAGCAGCAGCCTCCTCGTGCCCTGGCACCGTCTCTCTCGCCCGGCCCGCGGGCTCCCCGCTGCCAAATCCCCATTTCCCACAGACCCCCCAGCCACGGACCGCGATTTCCAGGGAGCCTCAATATCAAATAGCATTTCCTACAGCACTCCCGAGCCGTCACGCACGCACAACCTGGAAATAAGCCTTCCAGGAGGGACAAAGTAATAGTCACTAATTACATAATTAATTTATTCTTTGGTACCAATAAAGAAAAAAAAAAAAAGGATTTGAGTTACAAAGGGAAAAAAAAACAAGTTAGGGATTTGTTTAATTAAAACTACAATGTACTGAAAAAAAAACAAGTAAATTTAATGATACAGACAAATGCTGTGATGGTATAATTAGTAATTAATTACCTAGAGAAATGACACTTTTTTCATTTCTTTAGAACTATGATTCTCCTCTTTGGTGTTTTTCTTTTTCTCTCAAATGCAACCGTCCTCAGGGCACGCAAATCCCCGCAGCAAAGGGCTGCAGAGCACAGCAGCTGCTGCTCCCTACGATGCCCGTCACGGAGCAAACGCGGCGCTGCTGACACTGCCCCGGCTCCCCGGCCTCCATCAGCCTCCATTGGCCTCCACTGGCCTCCCGCCGCGTCCGCTCTGGGCACCGAGAGCAGAGGGCAAATGGGCAGCGGTGCAAATCGGGACAGAGCTGTCAGGCAATGGAGGCTACAGCCTTCTAAGAGGGAGTCTAGGAACCAGCTGTTAGCCCAGTGCTATATATATATTATGCTTATATGTCCTGATGTTAACCAATGTTATATATATATTTATTAGGTATTCATATATTCATAGCTATAAAGGCCTTTTCTCCACTTGAGCTGAATTGCATAACTGTGACCTAGTGTCCCAGAAGGCTTTTTATTCACGTTAAATGGGTACTGAGATTACAGTACTCCTTGGTCGTGGGTGTGGAAGCGTTCTGAAGGAGACGGGAGAAGATGGATGGTCCTATTGAGGCTCAGCAAGGAGGGCAGAGCACCTTTCATTGAACACAAGAGAAGCAAGTGGCTCTGCAGCAGGCCCGGCTTCCCATCGGAAACAAGCCTGGGAGGGCAACACCAGGAAGGGAGCAGAAGTGCCATGGAGTCAAGAGAGGGGAAGGGGGCCCTGGAGCGCTAGGAAGGGGCTGGGGCAGTCGGGGTTACCCCCACTGACCAAGTTGGGGTTCGGCCCAGCGTGGACCGAACCGTGGGGTGGACAGAGGGGCCATCCAGGACCATTTGCACCATAGGCCAGCGGTCAGGATGGCTGCTAATCCTGACAAGACACCATGACCTCACGGCCACCTCAACAGCCTAGTTCCCAGTTTGATCCTGACAGAGCTCCTGGCTCTGGAAACCCTCCTTCCCAAACCACCCCAGTGCAGAGGCAGCCAAGAGCAGCCCTCCCCTAATCCGAAGCGATGGCAGCTCCCCAATTCCTTGTGCCATTCCTCACATCCGGGGGCAGAGCTCTGCAAGGCTCAGCGAGGAAGAGCGGGAGCAAGGAGGGCGATTTCCTGCGTGATGGAGCGCAGTGCTCAGCCCTGCTGGGCTGGGTTGGGTTGAGCGCTCCCATCGCTGCCCTCACCGCTTCCTGGCCAAGGTGCTGGCCAGGCCGTGCGCAGGCACCCTGGGCCATCCACTCATTCCAAGGAGAAGCTCCATAATTCCCAAGCGCAGCCCCTGCAGTTATGGAATATGCCACAGTCCTTGGCTCAAGGTCAAGGCACGGTCAACAGGCTGCAAAAATAGAGGACAGCTTGGCTGTGAGATGGCATTGGAGGAGGATGCCAGGCAGGGGAGCAGAGCAACAAGTCCCACGCAAGGGATCCATCAGCGAGGGGATCCGCAGAGCTCCAGGGCACGCTGGCAGCTCCGAGGCCAGGAGAGGCTTGACCTCAAACCCAAATCCTAGGTTTAAGATCTACAGTAGCCCAGGGCTGAATAAGAGCGAGGATTTCCATTTCCAAACACAGCCCAGCTCAGAGCACAGGACAGTTTGCAACACGGAACGATAAAACCTTGACTTGCTTCCTGCAGAGCAAAACAGCCCCGAAATAATGGAAGTGCCACGCATGGAGGCGAGAGGCTCGGTGCAGAGCTGTGCCTCCCCATCAGGATTCATGGGGAAACAGCCTTTCTGCAAAACCTCCACATTGGCATCCTGCAAGGAACCCCTGACCGTTTAGCGCTCTCTGCCCAGCCAGGAGATCACTGAAAGTCACATTAGTGAGGAGGGAACCGGCTGGAGAGGCTAGCAGCCCCCTGCTCGGTTCTTTAACTTTCTCTGAGGTCTAAGGATGACTTTAGCTGCTGGCTTTGAGTCTCATGGTGACAGAGACACAAGCAGTGACGTGTTCCCCTCCACTTGTTCTTCCCCAGCCCATGCTGGGAAGAGCCACCAGCCACCCCCTGTCCTGTCCACGGCAGCTCTTCTCCCCTGGGAGCGTCTGGCTCTCTCTTCCTGCCACGGGCCTCCTCAGGGCACTAGAGGAAACGGCCACAAACTGGAGCACCAGAAGTTCTGCAGGAACTTACGGAAAAACTTCTTGAGAGCGAGGGTTCAGGAGCCCTGGAACAGGCTGTCCGGAGAGGCTGTGGAGCCTCCTGCTCTGGAGATCTTGAAAACCCACTTGGACACAGCCCGTGCCACGTGCTCCAGGTGACCCTGCGTGTGCAGGGGGTTGGACTAGATGACCTCTGAGGTCCCTTCCAACCTTAACCTTATGATTCTATGACTGTCCCCTCCACGATTGTACATGGAGATAATTCATCCTGGGAAGGGATATAGGGGGAATGAAATCCAGACCCCTTTTCCCTCCCACAGCCAACAAGCAGGGAAAGAGAAGGATCATCACCTGGGCCACTCGGGAGAAATTCCGCCACCTCCTCTGAGTTGTGGCTCCCCAGCCCTGGTTCCCTCGGGAAGAGATCGGGACAGGGCTGGCCCGGGTGCCGGCACGCGGCAGGGCTGGGGACACTGGTGTCCCCCGCAGCCCTCGCCCACGGGCAGGGTGGAGGCGGCAGCAAGCTGGCTGCCGCGCTGCTGCCAGATGGCGGATGAGATTAGGAGAATTTGATTTTCAAATAATCCATAAACCTGGCTGAGCTAATGTCGTTTCATATGCATTATCTTGTAATCCCAGGGAAGAGAACATTTCAGAGCAAAGAGCCTTATTCTGCCTCCCCGCAAGGACTCTAACAAGCTCCCGATAATCCCCTTTTTGTTGGAAGGTGCTTACAGGGGCCCTACAAGGGCCCCGCGCCTGGATGGGGGGGCTGCAGCATTGGGGGGGCTGCAGCCCTGTGCCCCCCCGGGCTGGGAGACAAGCGGAATGAGTGGAAAATCCTACACTGCTTTCTGCAAAGCAACTGTCTCACAGCAAGGCCATAGGAAATTAATCTTCTGGAATTTGTTGACTTCTACCAGCCTGTGTCAAATGTGTGCAACTATTTATTTTTTGCCCCTTCCTATACCCCATACAAGTCAAATCCCCTCTTCTCACCCACCCCTCAGCCCCTCTGCAGTCCTAAGCATCCGCTCTTCATCTCCGGGTGCTGGCTGCCCATTCCCACCCGAGCTCCCTCTCCAGCTCCCACCCGAGCTCCCCTGAGGAAACAAAGCCCTGCAGGACCCTCTTCCCCTTGGCCACCCCACTGGAGATGGGCAGCACGTCTGCCAGCCTCTTGTCCCCAGCTAACCCTGTGCCAGGGGGGCTTAGGCCACCTCGAGCCTCCTCCGAGCCTCCCCGCTTGTCAAGCCTCCATGCAGAAAACACAACCCCAAGGAGATCCCTGGGGCGCTCCAAGGCGCCAACCATGAAGCCTGGATGCAGCAGGGAGAAGCTGGTGATCCCAATTCCATGATGCCACTCTGGATTGGACCTAGCACAAGAGGCAGGTTGGAGGGGGAAGGGAAGGAAAACTCCCTGGTTGGGATTTCCCAGTCACTGCCTGCCATCTAGTGCTGGCTGCTGCGTTAAAGGCAGGCAGCAACATCTGAGCGTGTCCTCAGGGGAATCGAGCTCTTAAATTAAAGGCAGTGACACTGGCTTATCAGCTCCCGGTGCCAGGGGTTCCCTGCCTCGCTCCTGGCTCTCTGCCAGGGCAAGGGTGCTGGGGTCAGAGAGCTCACATCCTGAGGCCGATGGGGAAAAGGGCGCAGGAGCTCGGGGTGCTCGGGGAGGAGGCGCCTGGGCGGCGAGCGCGATGCTCAGCTGCACCGGGAGCGGAGCTGCACAACTCGCTCGCCCCGCGCGGCGCCCTGCAACGGCCTGCCGCCGCCGTCAGAAACTCCTGCAAAACGGTGCACGAACGCGTTGTGCGAAGAACACCGCGGATGGGCGAAAAACAGGGAGGCAAAGAGGAGAAGGGGTGAATGGGGAGGCTTGTCAGCTAGGCAGGAGCTTAGCAAGCTAGAGAAAATGGGAAACAAAACAACAACAACCACCACCCCACCACAATGCTGACTTCCCAACTCAAATATTCCAATATTCCTGCTCTCAAGAACACTACTGAAATGTTTCCTACCTGGTTCAGTCCCTGGGGAACCATGGCAGTGGAAATGTGTCCCCTACAACCCTCTCCCTGGCTTCGGGTCAGCAGATACCCTGGCACCATTGCACAGCGCTGGAGCTTGCCCAGCCATGGACTAAGGGCCAAGGATCCCATCCTACATCACCTCCATCCTTCCACGAGGGTGTCAGACTAGCAGGACTCAAGAATAAGGTTCACGCATGGCTGATGGCTTGGGCTTGTGCAGGTACAAGCAGGAGGAAAGCGACAGCTCCACAGGCACCCTCATCCAACGCAGCTCCCGGACCTGGCTCACTCCTCGCTCCCTGTGCCCACGGGACAAGGTGACTGGGCAACTGTCCCGATGACTTGAGGTGATTTAGGGCCTTTCACAGGCTCACGCGGTCAGGAGGGCTATTGCTCTCCCGCTGTCTTCAGGAAGGGCCTCTCCGTTTTCGCCTTAGGAGCTGGTCATTTGTCAGCTGCTTGTCCCTCGGAAGGGGTTGTGACACCTACCTACAAAGACAGGAGAGGGCAGCCAGCAGCGCTGAGTCACCACGGCCCTGCTTCCCGGCAGAGGAAATCAAGGGAGCTGAAAGGCAGGAGGGTCCCCCTCTCCTCACCAGCGCCTCTCACTTACACACCCGCTGTCCGTCAAGCCCAGCGTTTCCTAAAGCTCTTCCAATGCTCCCGGTCTGTGCCATCTGCTAATGCCCCGCATCAGGGAAGGACTGCAGCTCTGCAGAGGGGCACAGGGGTGCCTGGCACGAACGGGCTGCTCCAGGCGCCTGGCAAAGTGAGCCAGGGCAGGGCAGCAGCTCACCAACACACAGAACCCGACCCGCTCCTCAGCACGTGGCTCCGGTTTCCTCCGGCACTTCCAAAAAAGAAACAGGCGACATTAACAAAGGGATTACTCAGAATTCAAGAGCAAATGGGATTTGTGACCCATTATATTAACCAGGGACCGGGGAAAGCTCTGCAGAGAGCGAACGCTGCCGGCAGGTCACCAAAGCAATTATTAAGAGCTCACAGATCACGAGCTAGATATGTACACACATGGAGATAAATCTCTGTTTGCCTGCAGAAGCAGGACGCTGGCCGAGCCACCCTCCCAGCTCGGCATGCTTTTTCCTACGTGCCCATTAAAGCTGGATTATATCTAGTTACTTTCCCCGGTAATTCACTTCCCCCACAGGTTTAATACCGAAGAATAACATTGGGGAGGGGAAAAACCTGAAAGGAGGAATTTAATGTGCATAATTACTTGGATAGATGAGAGCAGAAAGCAGCAGCAGCATGTGGAGGGAGCAGCCAGCCCAACACACGCTCTCCCCGGCAGCTCTCACCTCCCGCCAGCGCCGCTCTGGCCCCTGCCTCGGGCCACCAAGGTCCCAGCTTCCCTCTGTCCCAGCGGGACAGCAGCCCTCGGACACAGGGGCACCTGCCTCCCGCATTAGCTGTCACCCTCATCTCCAACAGGGCTAAGTTTAGGCAGCAGTTTGTGACCTGTCATATTTTTTCCTGAATTTTTGTCTCGGTTAACAATATGAGTGGACACTCCTGACAGCCATGTAAATGGTCTGTTCCTGTTAACACCCTGCCCAACCTCTGGAATATGCTGTGACAGGGAGTCCTGAAGCCTTGTACATGCTGCATAAATGCTTATTGCCTTGTCTGGGTTTTGAAAAAGCTCTGTTTCGATGTTGCTGAGAAGCCCCTCGTATTCTGATTGAGAAATGCCCTTGGTCTTCAAGTATTACCTAGGAAATCCTGTCCAAGACTGGTTGGGGAAAGCAGCCTTGACAGGAAAGCCGTATCCAAACCAGCTTGAACCTACCTGCTGTCAGTATCCTGTACTCATCTCACAAACGCCTGGCTTTGGTTTCTGAGGACCTGGCGTTAAGGTCCGAGCATTACAGTAAGTCTTTAGAGCAATTTTCCCCAAGGTCAAGTTTCCCAGTGAGCCACCCTTCCTTTATATCCATCCTGATCCCTGCAGAGGCTCCACTATAGCACCCACTCTGTATCCTTGAAACCTTGGACGTTCTTTGAAGACACATGGATGACTTCACAAGGAAAGAAGAAACAAACAAACAAACAAAAAAACATATTCCAAGACAGGAGGATAAGTTCAATCAACTCACATCACTGCTGACCTCAGCCAGCTTTCTTAATTGTGCAGCAATTAGTAGCAGCCCATGCTGCTTCCCATGTGAGCTGCTGTGCCAACAGGAACAGGCACCACACACAGAAGCCCTTGGGAACTCTAGAGAAGCCGCTACTGAAGAGCTGCATTGCCCCAGCACAAACACCCCAACCCCTGAGCCACCCGCCCTCTTCCCTGGCAGGCAGGGATGCCCCAGGGAGCAGCTTTCCCCATTCTAACAAGCTGCATTCGGGAGCATTTTCTCCTCGTTAGAGTTTTCAGAGAGCAGGGAAAGCTACAGCCTGTGGCTCCACCTGCCTTTCCTGGCTCTATTTGCATCCAGCTTCCACATGTCGATGCTTTTTGTTGCTTGGAGCCAGCCAGGAGCAAGAGATAACAGCTTCCTATCACATGAGGACGGTGCAGCTCTGAACAGCTCACACGGGATCACGGTGTTCATAACAGGGGCTCTGCTCAGAGAACTGCAATACCTACCTGGAACTTCTGCAGATAAGGGCAGATCAGCTAGAGAAGATACTTGGTAGGGGGAGTTAAGGAAACCTGTATCCATAAAGCTCTAAAGTGGTTTTATTCGGACTTGTTATCTCTCCTTTGCTGGAGGGAAGTGCTAGCCTCCAATCTGTCACAAAGAAAAACTTCATCACTCTCTTCTGACATAGTGGCCTAAACAATAACTTAGATGCAGGAGGTTTAGACTGCAATTTAGCCCTCTATTCATTTCTGCTTCTTGAGGCTTTTAGCAACGGCAGCCGGACTGCGCTGCACCATGAAGAAGTCATCTCGGTACGTCCCCTTAGAGGGAGAAATCATCCGGCTTTTGTGAACTGCCCTCATCAGTGGAAGTGCTCTGTACTGAAGAGGTCTGGAGAACAGAAAGTCTCTGCAGCATGAAACACGAGTGCTCTCCCAACTCCTCGCCAGGCTGTCCTGCTTGGGGAAGACAACCCTTGGTTATCCCGGTACCTGCAGCACTTACATAGGTTGGACTTCCCCAATGTGCTCCTCAAACAGAGGGGTCCTTGGCCCTTTGCAATCCACGTCCCTCTGCACACACCTCCAGCAAGGGCTCTCCAGTTGTTCTGACTGTACCTGTCACGAGGGACTCGTCGCAAACTTGATGCTTTTCAAGCTACCATGGAGACATCAGGTTCCTTCAGGTTCTCACTCAGGTATCTCATGGGCAAGGTCTTTACCAAGGTGAGAAACACACATTCGGTTTTGTTTTGAAAGGCTGCTGCCTTTCAAGACAAGGGTATGAGTCTGAGGGAAAAATAAAGAACATCAAAAAGGCTGTTGATTCTGGCCTGTCCATCACTGGAGAGCACTGCCCATCTTGCAGTACAGACAGTGCCCAAAGGCTGATTGCTTGAGCAAACCACAGAGTAAGAACTGCCTGGGTTTGGAGACCAGACAGCCCTTTCTCTCTTCTGTGCTCCTAGTTCTGAAGACAAATAATTACCACTCAAATAGCATTTTACATGCTTTGAAAGTTGGACTCCAGTGACACAGCCCCTGCCTTTGGAAGGGGGAATGTGGTAACGACCTTAGCAAGGGGCTATGGCCACACAACTCTGCCCGGAGGCTCAAAGCTGGGCCTGGAATAGCTGCGCCAAGAAAAGCCTCTCCAAAGCTGACTGTCCCCATGGTCCTGAGCCTGCTGGGGACACGAGGGCCGCAGGGCTGACCAGGGGTACTCACCTCTCCCCTCTGCAGGAGCTTCCAGTCTCAGGGAATCCAGGAGTCTCCCTTCAACAGTGCCAGCCTCAGACAACAGCCAAGAAAATGTGTTGTTTTGCAGGCACATCCCCTACTCTGCATTTATTTCCTCTTTGCAAATGCTCTTTCAGCACAGACACAGCCTCCTTGGCAGGTCTGCAAGGGCATTTCAAGAAACCAAGTTTTGTTTTGTTTGTAATTTATGGCAAGCCTGCAGCTCCCGAACTGCCCAGCGTCAGGAAAGAGAAGGCTGCTGCGCTACCCCTCACCCCAATGGTTGTGGAGTGATTAAGGATGGCTTTAATTTGAGGCCTGCAGCTCAACAGCTCCCAAAGGATTGATAAAATATATATAGCAATCTCCAGTTCCACCTCTGGAGGCTGAACTCTCTCCGGATGATTAACGACAGCTATTTTCTCCATCTCTCTCCCTGCCACTGAGGAAGGCTGATTCTCTGCAAGGTCCTATCAGCACCGGCCCACACTCTGACTAGCAAACAGCAGCATTTACAATCAGAAAAACACTGCAAGAAATTGAGCCAGCTCCAAGGAGGCGAGGCAGCACCACACAATGAAAGGACAGCTCTTTTAATAAATAAATTGGGGTAAACGGCGTCAGGCTCCTGCAGCAAGTCCTGCTGGGCTGGGTTAGCAGCACTGGCATAAAACAGTGGGAACAGAAGTGGGAACCCCTCTGTGCAGCCCCTGTGTCTGTCCCCAGCAAGGCTGAAAGCAGCCCTCCCTATGCAAGTAAAAATTAGCCTTTTGGCATAGAAACAAAGCTGCTGGTTAAATGTTTCTTTTTTTTTCCCTCTTTGTTTTCTCCTCTCTGCTCATTGCTACAGTTTTGGGCTCAAAGGGATTGCAGCATGGGTGGGAAAATAGCACTCTTTTATATTAAAGAAAGAGCTACCCAAGGAATAGGCAACAGCTGTGTCCTGCATGACCACCACTTATCAGGGGCTCTTGGGCCAAAGGCAGCCAAAAAGCGTCAATTTAATTTTCAAAGCACATGCGAACAACAGGGCTGGGGCGCAGAGCTGTGAGGAACCTGCAGGAACACAAACCAGTTCTCCAGAAACCTGCCTTCCCCAGCCCCGTGGGCCCTCGTCTGCTGCCGAGGTCTCTGCAGTGCCGGGTAGGTGGTACCTGGTTAATGGAAAAGCTTCCAGCTGCGGGTGAAGCGGTTACTTCTGGAGAAGATGAAGGGCTCCAAGGATGTGCAGAAGGAGCCCAGCTATGGACGCAGGCCTGAAGAGATCAGGGTACGGCTGCAAATACTCATTGGGCTGCTCCAGGCCAGCAAGGGATAATCCTTGGAAAAACAACCAACTGCTGCTCTGCTGCACACCGCCATGTGCGTTTCCTCCTGAGAGAGGTCACAAAAACTGGAGTCTTAGGTGTTGGGATGGTGCCTAAAATCTAGAAATACTTCAGCTTGGTCCCTTGCCAGGTCACTGGTACAGCTAAGTGTGGCAAGCCTCCTTCTCAGACCTAGGAGAGCTTGTTCCCACCTGAGGACATAGGAAATTCTCCAGTGCTGCTCTTTAAGAGTGGGTGCCAGGGACACAAGCATTAGCTGTTATTTAAAAGAAATTGTTTGAGCTCAAGACTATGACAAGGAATCTGGTGAGGAGAGACAGCTTCTTGGGTACCACAGCCCCAGGGAACAGCCCACGTGGGAGAGGAAAAGGAAGTCACAACATGCACTTCCAGAGGAGGTGGAAGATTCAACGCAGGCAAAGAACTCCCCGGGGAGAGCTTCACTTAGGAGGCATAAGTTTAATATTTATTTAGTGCAGGCCTGGGGAAGAGAACTGGGAAATAAGGCAAAGGCAAATTATCCTCCAGAGCCCAATTCAGCATCTCCTACACACAGACCATGGGAAGCAGCAGCTGTGCTCCTCCCCAGAGTCATGTTCCATGTCTTCCCCATCTGCTGGAGCACGGCCCAGCACTTACAAGTCCAGAAGGAATCGACTGACTTTCTTCAGGTATTCTGACTTCAAGTAATCTCCCAGCTCATCCTTTGTAACCCACAAGAAATCTTCTTTCAGCTCTGCCTGGGACAAATCGTTGCTCTGGAGGAAGGCTTTGAAGAAGAAGACTTTGGCTCCCATGTTGTCCTCGGTCCTGATGGCCCTGGGGAATTTGTACTTGTAATGCCCATACGGTGCATTCCCCAGGAACTTGGCCTGGATATGATCTCCTGCAAGACACCAGGAAAGCAAGGAAAAGAAAACAAGACATAAGAACACCGAGCAATAGCAACCACTTTAGTGAAATAAGAGAATGGGTACAGGACATGTTCAGTTCAGACTGACAGTTCCTTCTTCCCAGCAGAGATATTGTCTATCATAAGCTTCATTTCATGAAAAATCTGTTTCTCCTGGTGTCCTGCAAGTTGTCTAAAGGCAGGAGAGGCAGGGAAAGCGCACCAAGCCCTACCAACCCATCCTGAAAAGAAGGGAGGGCAGATTTGCTAACACCCTTTTGCCACAAGTGGCTATAGGGTGACAAGAGGAGAAGTGAAGCTTCATCTCGAGCAACCCCAGAGCATTCAGGAGGCAACTGGTGATGCTTAAACATCAGGCTGCAGATCAGTCCTGGCACTCACCCCGGTGGTCCCTTGCACAAAGCACAGCAGCTGAGCACAGAGCAGCTCCAGTCCCCCTGCAGCAGGGCACAGCCACAGAGCAGCTTCACAACTCTGCTTCCACAGCTCGTGCCACAAGCCCCAGCACATTAGCTCGGCCCCTCTGCCAGGAAATCCCTTTTCTCAGATTACTGAGAATTGCAAATATCCCTACAGTAGGTCAAGGGAAGAAATCAAGCAGGACAACGAGGAGAAAAGGGCGAGGGCCGCAGCAGCCCACGCACCCAAGGAAGCGGCCAGCGCTCGCTCCGCTGTGCTCCGCAGCGTCTCCCCAGGCTGCCATTCTGCTTGTGGCAGGAGCCACAGCTCCTGGTCACCAACTTTCTGTTTCACCAGAAGCATCAGGTTACTGTCCAGCTTTCTCTCCAGGGACGTTCGAATGTTGTTTTTATCAGCATCTGCCAAAAAAGAACACACACTGGAAGCAGTCAGCAGCACCCAACCCACCAAAACAGTTCGACACCTGCCTCCTTCCCACACCCTTCTAGCAGCAAGTGACACACGGCACTCGTACACAGAACACAATGACAACTGAGACCACGCTCTCAGTCTCTCTGCAAGCCCACGCACGATTCAAGTGGAACCCGCTGCTAGGCTGCACTCACTTTGAACACAATTTAAAACAAGCAGTTTGCATTTTTAGTTGGGTAAAAATCCGTCACAGCCCTATGCAAGTTTGTAGATCAAGCTAACCGAAGTTCCTCCTGTGTCAAAAGGAAATCCCCTTGGCCCCACTTTGTAATGTCGTGTCTACAAGCGTGACTTCACTGCGCAGAAACAAGGCTTCCCTTGCGAGCTGGTTAATTCCTCTCATGCTGACGGTGCTGCCGGGTGGCCGAGACCCTCGTTAAAAACCCCGCGAGCGCCTTCACTGGGCAGCGCTGGGCCCGGCTCCGGGGCCGCTTCGCTCCCTACCCGTTACCCGCGGCGCGGCTCGGAATCGCTGCAGCTTCTGCTCCCACTTGTCCTCCAGGTCCTGGGCCATGATGACGGTCTGGCCGGGCCCCTCGTCATCGTCGTACCCGCTCTCCTTCCTCCTCCGGAGCTGCTCTTCCTCCTCCAGCTTGCGGAGCTCGTGGTCGGAATAGCGGCTCTTCTCCAGCTCTATCTGGGAGGGCCGCACGGGCCCGTGAGGCCTCGGCCGCGCTCAGGGCAGCGCCCGCGGGCGGAGCGGGCCGCACGTTCACGGGGGATGGCACGAGCCCGGGACGCGACAGCCCATCCCTGGGGAAGGGCTGGGAACGGCACCGGGATGGGGCGGCGGGCCAGGCCCGGCGCCTTCGGCCTCTCCGGCTCACCGCGAGGGAAGGCCCCGCGCTGGCGGGACCCCGGGCCGCCATTTCCTACTCGCCCCCTCCCAGGGGTCCCCGCCGGGGCCGCCATTTTCCCTCCCCCCCGGGGGTCCCCGCCGGTCGCGTCTACCTGCCCCATGAGCGCCGCCATCTCCTCCTCCTCCCGCCTCATGGGCTGCGTGACGCGGGGCAGCCTCAGCAGGCAGAGCGCGCCGAAGAGCCGCCACGGCCGCGGCGCGGCCGCCGCCATCGCCCGCCGCACGGGCGCCGCCATGGCGCTCCCACAGTGCGCCGCGCTGGGCGCCGCCATCTTTCCTCCCAGCGCCCATCATGCCTCGCGCTGACCCGGCCGCCGCCGGTGCCGCCGCCGCTACCGGGAGAGGCGCGCGCGCTACGGAGGCCGGCGGGAGCCATGAGCGCGGCGCTGGCGGTTGCCGGGCAACGGCTGCTGTGCGCGGCGCGGCGGTGAGCGGGCAGGCCGCGCGGGCCGGGCCGGGCCGGGCTCCCCCGGGGCCGCCTCGCCGCGCGGCCTCACCGCTCCTCGCCCTTCTCCCGCAGGGGCTGCGGCGCCGCGCTGCGCCGCGCCGTGCAGAGCGGCGCGGGGAGGCCGCAGGAGCCCGCCGGGAAGGTGGCGGCCAAGGAGGCGGAGGGCCAGGGCCCGGGCGAGCTGAGGTGAGGCCGGCGCGCTGCGGAGCCGCCTCTTCCATTAGCCTCGCACCGGGAGCCTCCCACCCCGCGGCGAGTGACTGGAGTCAATCACCGGCACAGCTGGTGTGGCTGTGAGAACAGACAGCTCTCGATCCCTTTGCTTCTCTGCCCAAATTCCCTGGAAATATGACACGAAACTTGGCAAAAGTTAACGAGCCAGCGCCTGATACGGCTTGTTTTGCTCCTCAGCCCTCTGATCCTGCAAAGGAGCTCCATGAGATGGGATGGGAAGACGTACGAGGAGATCCCCATAGCGCACATCAAAGCCACGTACAACAAGTAAGCGACAGCCTCTGCGCCCGGCCTGTGCTCATGCAAAATGAAAATGAAAATGCAGAATGAGTTACCGTGTTCCTGGGCTACAGCCGGTCATCATTCCAAGGAGAACGCTCCGTGGGTCAGGGAAGGAGCGATCGTGTCGGGGAAGAGAAAAACACACAGCCCAAACCTCGGGGCTGTTCAGGAAGCCCAGCCGCCTGTGTAGTGTCTTAAATAAGGCAGTTATTACCAATTTTGACTGCATTCTGATGTGAGTAATTGGATGCTGACAGCTTTTAATGGCACGTTCATTCCTGCCCTCAGTTCTAGCAGTCTTGCTACTGCAAGCTGAAAGCGCTGTCGCGTTATCCTCAGGAGGTGGCCGATTTCACTAGTGATCCCTAATGTAGTGATTTACCATTTCTTAAAGCTCTTTGAGGTTCTAAAAATAGTCTGTGTATTAAAAAAAAAAAAAAAAAAGAAGAGGTAAAATATAGAGGGAAGTGCTTCTGACAGAGTTAAACTTATCTGAGCAATACCAAGCAGGAGAGGATCATCCAAAAAGGTTTTACCATCCCCGATTCTCCCGGATGGCTGAGAAGTTCTCTGCAGCCGGTTAGTGCAACCGAGACGAGTCGGAGCGCCGAGTTAAGATGGCTTGAGAAGGGCAACGAGAGTGGCAAGCCTTGCAAGTTAAGCAGAATGAGAAGAAACTGAAAAGTCTTGTTCTTAACACCTTTCTTTCTGCCCTCCCCTACTCCAGCACCCACATCCAGGTCGTCAGCTTCGACAACAGGCCCTTTGCCCATACGTCGTGCGGCACTGAGGGCTTCCAGAATGCCAAGAAGGGCACGGCCATCGCAGCGCAGACCGCGGGCATTGCGGCGGCGGCGGTGAGTCTGTGCTCGCTGTGCCCACCCCGCAGAGGGAGAGCTCCTCACAGCTCTCCCCGTGCTGCCAGCGGGTGCCGAGGATACGGGCACCCTCGGAGACTTCAGCTCTTCTCAGCGGGATGGAGAGGGGAGCAGGAATTCTGCTTCTCGTTCCTGCTGCCGTGCCCTGTTCATGGGGGCAGGCCTGGCCTCTGCTCCTTAGAGCTGGGCATCCTGCTGCTGTTTGCAGACCCTTTCCCAAGCTTCATGTGACACAGTGACGGTTTGGATGCAGACAGGGCTGTTAGAAATGCCCAGGTGGGGAGCTTAGCTGGGCACGTTGGGATTGAGATTAAGTTGCAACTTCCCCTCTTCTGCTCCAGTGGGTAAAGCTGCTTTTTCTGAGTGGATTTCAGTCCACTGGAAATGTGGCCCCTTCATGTGCAGTTATTCAGTTTCTGCATTGTAAAGGACAGAGAAGTGGCTGTAATTACTGGCTGTAGGCTTTCTATGTGCTCCGTGACACAGGAGAACTGATGCCAGCAGCTGCAGCCACAGAAGGTGATGTCCTTGCATGTGTAGTTTCCAGATCCATGCAGTGCGTGGTAATCACCTCTAGAAAAAACACGGGGGTGTCCAGATGGCAGGAGAAAATGAGACAGTCTGTGTCACGGCCCTCGTTATAGCTGAACGAGACAAGGTGAAACTGAAAATCCTGCTAAACCAGGATTTCCACCTAAACAAGGTGGAACTCGCTCCAACCTTCCAGACCAGAGGTGTTTGGTGCCACTGCTGGCTAACAGCCTACAGGGGTTTGCTCAGCAGAATGTAAGAACATTTCTGCTATTAATCTTTGCTCGTTGGAGTCTCTTAACAGCTGTACGAGTGTGCTTGGCCACATTTGTTCCTCTGTTAAAGTGGATTAAATGCACCAGAGCACAGGAGAGAAATCCCGAAGGGCTCCGCTTGGTGGCAGTGCTGCCACACTCGACCGCAGGTGTTTTTCATCTCCAATTTCCAAGCCCCTAGAATTTTTGTACTCAACGTGTGGACTCCTGCACAGCAAATCTAAAGCTTCCTTGCTTTTCTCATTTACCTTCTAGAAGGAATCTGCTCATCGCAGGATAGAAATCACTGCATTTGACAAGGGAAAACAGCATGGAATTAGTCCTTGCTAGTCCCTTCCCAGTGTAGTCACGTCTCAGGGATATGTCATGTTCTGTCCTGACCGTAGGTTGCAGGAAGTTTGATTTAAAGCTTTCTCAATCTGCAGAATTGGCAACCTAACATAGAAGCTCTCTTGAATCTGTCACTTTTTTCTTTTTTTTTTTTTTCTGACTAATGTCTGTCTTTGTGCAGTAACCCCAGCATTTGTCTTTTGTATCCATCCATTAATACCTACGTTTTATTTTTACTTAAAGCATACCATGCTATTAGGTCAGAAGGGAATGAAAGACTAAAGACTACAGAGGAGCCAAAGCAGTAGGAGAGGTATCAAAAGGAACATTAATGAGTTCTTCATTTTTTCTCAGAAAGCACGTGGGAAAGGTGTATTCCATGTACGAGTCATGGTGAAAGGACTGGGACCAGGGCGCAAAGTAAGTGTCTCCATTTCTTTCCATGTTTTTCTTTTCTCCCCCCCCCCCTTTTTTTTTTTTTTAAATTCAGGCTGGACTCATGATTGCAGCTATTAAATGCCTCTTCTTTCCTACTCATAAAGAATCCAGTCACAAAAAGAAATCATCCTGCTGGTGAAATTTTAGAGCAATTTTACTTTGAGGACAGAGTAGAAACCGAACATTGGTTTCTTCCAACTGAAGTGGCATAACTGATAGGAAATGCGGTGAAAGGACTGCAAAGAAAGGAAGGTTTGAACTGGGTTTCCTAATAATAATTATTGACTTTTAAGATAATGGTAAAGTGGAAGCACTGGTCGCTTCTGAAATCCCCTTGTTGCAGGCTGTTTTCCCCCGAGCTGCTCTCCCTCGCCACGCTGCAGGGTGCTGCCAGCCCAGCTGCCCCTCGCTCTTGCAGGCTGCCATCAAGGGCCTGACGATGGGCGGCCTGGAGGTCATCTCCATCACGGACAACACCCCCGTGCCACACAACGGCTGCCGGCCCCGGAAAGCCAGGCGCATGTGAGAGGAAAGGAGGAGCCGGCGGCGTGCGGGAGCAGCGGCTGCAACGTGGACCGCGGGGAGGGCTGCTCCTGGGACACATCCTGGAGAGCCTCCTTCCACAGAAATGTCTGCGAGGGGAGCTTGAAGAGACCACCTTAGGTTGGTGGTGCAAGCAGGGATGCATTTACTTGCTTAATGCAAAGTCTCTTGTGTACAAAATCTGTTGATTAAAATGTTGATCTTCTGACAGCTGTTCCTGCTGCGTGCAAAGAATTATTTGGGATTATTACTGCCTCTCAACTGCTTTCTTCCTCTCACCACAGTATGTGGCTCTTGTCTAGCTCTCAGTAGTACTGTCGCCCTCGTGGGGTGGAAGGGGAGCTTCGGCAGTGTGTAAACACTCAGTCCTTTCCAGTCATCTAGTATAATAAGACCGCCACAGGGTCACTGTTGTCCTCCCTTTCTCCTCTTGCAAGCATCTGGAAGCTCAACCTGAGGGTAACTCTCCCCCTTTCATCTGGCTTGGAGAGTTCAGGGCGCTGTGCAGAGGCAGCACTGCCCGTGTTTGCACAGCATGGAGCTCTGCCCTCTGAACTCACTGCCCAAAGATCTGCTGTGGTGCTTTGCTTTGCTAAGCTGGAGCTGGCCTGTCAGCATTACTGACAAACAGAGAAGGCCAGGCCTTCTGCGGAGGCTGACATCTGGCCAGACCTGATGCTTGCAAGCTCTTGGTCCTGTCCTGGGCACCACAAGCTGGGTTTGCTGGGGCTCCTGGGGAAAGCAGGCAGGGCGTTAGCAGCTCTGCGGAACAAGGAAACGCTACCAAAGAGATTCAAAACACGTAAGACTTGAACTGCACCTCTGCACATTCCCAGGCAGCATAGGCTGTGTCATGGCTCTGTGATACATTACTGCTGTCCCAGCTCCATCCAGAGAGAATTCCTGCCAGGCAAATATGTCTGGGTCTCTCCGGAGCATTAACTAGGGGAGGGAGCAGAGCACGATGCCCAGCAAAGGGCAGCTTCTCCGGCCCCACGCTGCCACCCTTGGCTCTCCACAGCCCGTGCTGGCCAAATGCTTCTGTAAACAGACTGTCTTCTGCAGCCACCAGTCCTACCGCACACCCTGCATCTCCCCTTCTATTATTTCTCTTTCTGTGGTTCCTCCTTAGTATCTTAAATTGCATAATTAACTATTCTCTTCCTCTTTAGAGAAAGGGGTACCATGGCAACAAAGCAGTGAACCTCCTTCGTGGGGCTGAAAGGCACAGAGCAGGGTTTGAAAGAAATCAGCCTGCTCAGAAGAGCCTGGTGAGTCCTTGTGACAGAAGATAATAAGGCTCAGACGAGTCCCCTACCTTACTCCAACTCTGTGTCTGAATTTGAATAGAGGGTAGGTTGTCTAGGGACATTCCTTGAACTATTACTGATTTGACAGCAAGGAAAGAGATTCATCCACAGTCACAAACATCTAAAGGACTGGAAGAGCTTCCCCTTGCTCCAGAGACACGGCTGAGCTTCCAGCAAATTCATATTACTCATTTTAAAGAGAAGATGCCAGGACTATACATGATATAAGAAGCCAGCTATAAATCACAAAGATTACCTTCCAGTGTGTGGCAGCTAGCCGAGAAAAGCCACGTGTGGCCACTGATGTGTCCTGCAGGAAGGTTTGACTGGGTTCTGTGCCGAGCACCAGGAGCAGCCTCGCCGAAGGGAGAGGGCCCTTCAGCACCGACGGGTCCATCGGTGATGTCCTGCGCAGCTCAACTGGAGAGAACAAATCCTTCCCTGCCAGGAGCTGCTCGTTGCACCGGTGCAACCAACAACAATGCCCGTTAGACAAGGGCAGCGGAACAGACTGAAGAGTAAGATGGGGAAAAGAGCTGTGGTCCATCCAAAAGGTGGCATGGCTACAGTCAGAGAGCAATTAGAGTAAATCTTTGTCTTACCCAAGCTGGGAATCAAGGCCGTGCTCTTTTAAGACTGCTCTGTAACAGTCTTGGTTTTGGAGCATTTATGAACATACAAATTACCAATACTCTGACACTGTCCACACAATACCAAGCTTTATATCCTGCCTGCTCTGCCCAGCTCTAGCACTTAGCTCTGCTACTTCCTCAAACTGAAATCTCTGGCACTCCGACCACACCAAGGAGGCTGCTGTTATTTTCCCCATGTTCAGTGCCTGGATCTCTACAATATTACACCGTTGTCTTCCCGTCCCCCAGCTCCACAGGCCCTCCCAGCGCTTTCAAGTGTGTTGTCTCGTTGCACAGCTGGAAGTGGCCTTTTCCACCCGTCTTCTCTCTCCTCCTGATGAAGGACCCCGAAGCAGAGGCCGCACTAAGGGCTCCCAGCTGCACTAAGGGCTTCTGCTCCCTGGGCAGAAACACGAGGGCTCCGCAGCAGCTCAGCGAGTGGGTGAGCTCAGCTACGCCAAGGGGACTCTCCACCCTTGTGCAAGGGCTCGGCCACCTCTTCTGCTCTTCCTCTCCATATGAGGAAGAACTTCACTGTGAGGGTGACAGAGCCTTGGAACAGGCTGCCCAGGGAGGCTGTGGAGTCTCCTTCCCTGGAGATCTCCCAAACCTGCCTGGATGCTGCCCTGTGCCCCGTGCTCTGGGTGTCCCAGCTGGAGCAGGGGGTTGGAGTAGATGATCTCTAGAGGCCCCTTCCAACCTCAACCAGTCTGTGATTCTCCCCACCACACACCCTGTGCTGCAGAAGAGGAGCCTTAAAACTCTCTATTGTTGTTCCTCTTGCAGGAAATTAACAGACACCAATAGCACTTAATGATTTCCTTACCCTTCAAATGAAACTATTAATTAAAGACCTGGCTTTAGTCAGCTACTGGTATTTACCAGGTTTAATTGCTTTCCTCGGTGCCTGGGTGGAATATTGCTTTGTCCTGGCTCACCTCCCTCCTGAGCAGCAATTACTTCAGCAATCGGAAGCAGGGCCACAGCATTAGCACTGCTGCCAGGTTCAGATCCCTCCTTTCAGGGTTTCCCCCTTTTGCGGGGACATTTTTCTCTATATCCCCTCTCTATATCCCCTCTATATCGCTCCCCTCCTTCCCAGTTTCGATTCCCTACCCTCAAACAAGCCTCTCTTCTCAACACCAGCTCAGACACTTCTACTGACCACAACACCCCGTTCTTCAACCCAGTTCAACCCTGGCCTCTCTAGGTTTTTCCCTTGCCTTTTAATTTTCCTTTCTGCATCACCTGGAGGCTGAAATACAGCACAGAGTCCTGAGTTACAGAAAATACACCACTTCAGCTCTGTTTACTCCTTAATATCACCTTCAGGACTTGGTCTAACTGTTGCACATGGATGGGACCTGGTGGCTTGAGGAAAAAAAAAAATCCCCCACATTTATTTCTAACAGCATATATTATTCTGCAAAGAGGAATTGCTTCCCTAACCCCTGCTCCAAGGGGCTCCTATCCAGAGCTGCAACTTTATTGGCCCAAATGGTGATTTACTATTTCCTACACATGCGTCTCAGTGACAAGAGTCAGGCAGCCAATTTCGATCCCTTTGAGGGATTCAATTAAGCCATTAATTAAGTGATGGCAGTGTCCTTTAACAGCTGACCGTACACACAAGCGAGCGAGGAGACGGACCTGCAGCAGCAGTCACTGTAGCAGCAGGGGGGCTCTGCGCAGCCCAGCAGTCACTGTAGCAGCAGCAGTGACATCCAAGCAGGTTTTCCTGGCTTTTCCCGGAGTGGGAATACCTGCAAGAGGTAGGCAGTGTGCCGAGGTGTCCCTAACCCCACCGGGAGGCAACAGTTGAGATGAGGTGACGTTCTGCCTGGGCAGTAATCACCCTTGTGCAAAGTTGCAGCCCGAGGAGCCCAGCCCCTCTTCTCCCTGCAGCTGCCCCTCCAACCTCAGCCCAGAACAAGATCAAGGACCCTCAGATGGTTTCTGTGCTTCTACAGTGTTCTCCTCTCCCCTCAAGAGGTATTAATAGGCACTTAGCAACGGTGGGAGCCACTCAGAGGTTTGACTAATGAACTGCCTAATAGCCTCCCAGCCCCGTGCGGATGGTGAAGATGGGCTGCACGCTCCTCTTAGGGAGGAAGCAGCAAGTTAGCCAAGCAAACACCATCTCGGCACTGCTTCCTTCTTCCCCAGCCACTCGTGCTTCCGCTGCTGCATTCTCCACCTTCCCTCGTCCTAGTGCTGCTTCTTGGGGTCCTTTTGCTTCTCTGGAGCTCATAATTCTCTTGAGGGCCCCATATCTGTGGAGAGTCAGACTGTGAATGGAGCCAAGACCTGGGCTGAAGCCTCTCGGCAGACAGGGAGCCCTGGGGGCCATCGGGTGCTGCTCCGGGAGCACCCACTGCTTGTTCCCTAGAGAAAAAAGGTAGAAAGGGAAAAGTGCTGAGGGTGAAGAGCTGAGCGGCAGGCAAAGATGTGAGGAACAAAGCAAAGATGGGCCAGGAAAGAGAGAACCTGGAGGCACAAGTGCAAGAAGAGGTGATCCCATTTTGCCAAACAGCATTAGCCCCTCCAAAGGCGAAACCTGCCACCTCGCTGTCCAGGAAACCGTGCAGCATCAGGATGAGAAGCCAGGAAAGGGCCCTGCAGCAATGAGGTCACTTCAGAACCAGGCTAAATCCACACATCTTTCCTGTCTTCCCCTCAGGACCTCCCCATCAGAAGCCCAGGGCAGTCTTGTGTCGGAGTCTTCCTCCCTCCGCACAATCAGCTCCTTGGAGCGTTCACTCCATCACTTTAAGGAAGGCTTGAGGAGCCTCCCGGAGCTGCATTTACAAACTTCTCCAAAGTCTCTCCAAGCAGCAATAACTGTCCTCAGATTCTTCCTTTCCTTTCCAAACTCAGTCTGAAATCCCTTTACGGTGCTTCCCTACTTCATGATTCATTTCGCAAAGCCAAACTCCGAGCCGGGGCGTCTCGGGCTGACGTCTGCAATGCCTCCCAGCCACATCTGCGAGCACTTCTGCTCCCGGTCTGCTCCTTCTGCCTGCTTCTCTGGGCAAGAGCAAGCCAGGCTGCCCACCAGGACTCTGGAAACAAGCAACACGTGGGGCTAGGCAGGTGTAAGACACATCCTTCCCCACCAGCGACTCTTCATCAGCTTCTTCAGCAGGTCCCATGATGTGGTGGTGAAACACGGCTCTAATCTCTTTACCAGTCTGGAGGCAACCAGCTCCTCGTGGCTGCCAGGGACAGGGATGACCCTCGTGCCACCCCTTGCAAAGCCTTGGCTGCTACCTTTCATTTAGCTCTTGCGGGAGCCATGGCAGAAACAAAGCATCCATTGCCTGAGCTACGAGGACCAAAGGCCACCAGCATAGCCTTGGAAACACGGCAAGAAGGATGTACGGAGCACAGCGTGAAAGACAGCAGGACAGCAGACGAGAAAAACAGCCTGCTTCAGCACCGGGACATCCACCAAAACGATCTGGCCTTGGACACGTTTGGATGGAATGGCCCCGTCACAGCAACCACCAGAACAGAGACAGCATGGCCAGCTTGGAAGATGTCCACCAAAAGCATCTAGCAAGAACAGCAACGTGGCTGCCAAACACCCGGGTGAGACTGTGGGAAACCTACCTGGGATCCTCGGTGGTGTGGGCAGAGCCAGTCTCTGGGGACGGGGGCCAGGAGAGACGAGCTCCGACCTCGCTGTGTGAAGGCAATGGGCCGACCATGCTGTCACCACGACACTCGCCCACCCTGTGCCACCAGAGACCTTGTTTGGCAGCCAGCTGCTCCCGCCAGAGCGGGGATTTTCCCTGCATTAAGGGCTGACGCAGCGGCCCAGCCAGCGCCGCGGGGATCAGCGCAGCGGATCAAAGCTGGGACAGCCAGGAAACGGGGCGGCATGGAAAGGAAACGGAAAGGGCCCCTGGCGGCTGAGGCAGCAGGGCAGAGACAGGGGTGACGCGGGCGTGTGACGGGGGACACAGCCCCCCACAGCCGGGCGCTCCCCACACAGGCCGCGCTGCCGCCTGGCCTGGCCACCCTGCCCGGGCCGGCACCCAAGGACGTTTCCATGCGGACGGCCCTGGCGCCCGTTGCCATGGTGACGCGGCCCGGAGGCGGGCGGGAACATCTAATCCGCCCTGGATCCTCCGGGCGCCTCGCAGGAGCACCGAGCGCCCATCACATGTCCGGCTCCACAAAGAGGCGCATGGAGGGCGCGCAGCGCGGCCCGCTCCTCCTGCTGACACCCACAACCCCATCCCGCCGCCTCCCTGCCACCCCACGGCGCCTTCCTGTGGCACTGGAAGTGGGGGATCTCCATAGCCCAAGTACGCAGGGCGGGAAGGAGGCGGCTGCAGGAAAGCACGAAGCAGCCGCCCAGACAGGGTGGGTTGGTTGGTGGCACCAAGGGGCTCCTGGGCTCCTTCAGGATGAAAGTTGCTGAGGAGAAGCCATGAGAAGGACAGCAAAGCGGCAACATGTTTCTGGCTTTGAACAGGATGGATTCAATCTAGTTCCATCAATGTCAAAAAAAGGAGCTCTTCCAAAGACTCCAGTTCGCATCCAGGCACGGCAGAAAGCACCAGACGTTTTCAGACATTCTTCTCCCACAACTTCCCATTGCCTCACTGCAATTTCTACCCCAGTTTCCTCTTGCAGAGGCCCAGCTTGCTGCTGCTCCTCTAGGAAAGCTGCCCCAGGACCTCTCCTCAGAGACCTGCCTCCCCTGGGGTACCAAGGACACCAGGGACCGGTGGTCACCTCCCCACCATACTCACAATTATCCCACCTCCTCTAAAATTGTCCTCAAGCTTTCAGGTATCTTCGACTTCCTAGAAAAACAGAGACAAGGCAGCATCACCACATGAGCCAAGTGCCACTGCTAGAAGGTGTGTGATGGAAGGAGGTGGGAGAGAGGAAACCAGAAGGGCAGTAAGAAAGCAGCACTGCTCATGAACCCACTAACACCCGTGGGCCTGTCCTCCCCTGCCAAGCAAACCAGCACGTTCCCTAGATGTTGTAGCACAGCCTAAGGCAGCTGGTACTTTTCCTCTTCTCACACAGGAACACTGTCATCATCCATGAGTTACCAGC
This sequence comes from Nothoprocta perdicaria, assembly GCF_003342845.1. NCBI lineage: Eukaryota > Metazoa > Chordata > Aves > Tinamiformes > Tinamidae > Nothoprocta > Nothoprocta perdicaria. The sequence continues at coordinate 750,339 of NW_020454938.1, read as the reverse complement.
TTCCAAACTGCTAGTCTACTGCTGCTGTAGTATTTTTTTGTGTCATAACACTAAAAAAAGAGCCTGTGCAATTCACACTGGTATTTTTCTAAGAACTCATTTTCGTACACAGTAAGTACAGCTCCTCCCCGGTTGCTGCTCTGGGAGAAACAAAAGCTAATCAGAGCTTAGCGAGCAAACAGCTCTAGCAGGGGACACCACTGCCTGATGAGCAGTCAGCCGAGCTGGTGGGTAGTGCTAGTCTGTTACCGCTGCAATGACTGGTTTTGCACAGCCCAACTCAGCCCACATTCCCCGCAGCCTGGGAGAGAGGAAAGGAGGAAAAAAAGAAAAATAAATCAAAAACAAAAAAGCACACAGCCTTTCATAATTCCCATCTCAAAAACTGGAGTTGGCTGGAAAAGCTTTTAGTCATACTAGCAAGATCGAGGTACAATTTGATGGTGGGCACCTGGACTGATGCTCTGAGAGCCACACAGGAGGAAATCCTCAAAACTCTGTTGTGTTGCTTGTCCCCACAACCACCTGTGGGCTCCACGGTGGGCCCCTTCCTAATAAATATTCCCACGTGAAGAACAACCATTGGATGACCACAAATCCCATTGCCTTCCAGCCTTTAAAAGGCCTCCCTCGCTTTGCTCCATCTGTCCTTCCACAGTGCTGAGAGATCCTGCAGGAAAAGAATAGCAGAAAAAGGCGAGGCAGAGGACGCAGGAGCAAGACACACAAATACGGAGAATCCCTAAAGCATCAAAAACATGTTTCTTTTCGCTAGGTTGAGAGACCAAGGGAAACAAAACAGACACATGCCAGCACCTGAGCAGAAGCAAGGCCATGTAGCACACAGGAGACATAAGGGGCTAAGTCATGGACTGTCACCGAGTGCTGGAAGGTTAATTGAAAGGAGTTTTTAGCAGGGACACACCATTAACGAGTACATAGGTTTGATCCTATTGTGATTTCTGTGACTCGTTGTCTTGATCTTGTTTATATAAGAAACAGCACAAGTGACAGAAGAAGTAAAAAAAATCCAGTGAGATTCTGCTGCCAGTCAAACGAGCTTTGCAAGTCAGGCACTACATGGCAAGGAAATGCTTATTTGACCTGAAGAGCAATAGCTCAAGAGCAGAAAACTCTCCCGCCGTTCTGATACGCTCAAAGTCTTCAAAAGAAAGCATCAGAAAAAAATTGCATGCGCATAAAGGGAGGAAAGGTTCAAAGGAAAGCTGCTGGGGGCTGAGCTGCTGCCATGCCCGAGATGTCCCTGTACGTGTGAGTTCTGTGAGCACCTGCAGTGACGGCTTGTCACAGGGCAGCGGTGGGGTAGGAGATCCTGAGCTTTTGGCAGGAGGTTTTTCCTAGTTCTCGGACACTGCATCCCGCAAAGCTGCCTCTGGGAGCAGGACACAGCTGAAAACTCCAAGTGCTATAGCCCAACCTAAGAGCATTGGGGAGATGACAGCTCTTCTGCCAAGCCAGACACCTTGTTCAGCTTTTACCTCTCCATCACGGAGCATCGCCAGGCAACAGCTGCAAGACGAGACAGTCGCTATGGATGAACCTAAAGAAAAGTCTCCGAACACAAGTCAGATCAGGAAGAGACAACAAAACGGGAAACACAAATTAAAGGATCCCAACCACTCCTCCCTCAGCATTAGCTCATGGGGACTGAAACCAAACAAGAAATCTGCAATAGCACGTAAATGCCTGAGGAAGGAATTTTCATGAGCATGTTATCACTCCAGACGCCGAGGAAGAGGCAGCAAACACACGAAATGGCTGTCTAGCCAAACACACACACGCCACCTCTTCCTCACAAAGTGACTTCCAGGTGCAGCACTAGGATTTTTTTTTGAAAACAGAGACAACAGATCAGACTCTTAAAGCAAATTCTGTTTATTTCCATTTTTGTTTTGTATTACTAACAAATCTTCATTCTAACCTAGTAAAAATATGTAGAAAATATCTATCCCTTTCCACCCACCCTCCCCATCACGCACACTTAAATAAAAGAATCAAAATTTCAAGCATGAGAGACTTTTCTTTCAAAACATCTCTGTAATAAAATTAACTCTGTTGTAGATATAAAATGCAGCAGCCATGGCCAGAGAATCTGCAATGCTACTCCAAGGCAATTAGTACTCAGAATGATCAATCAGTTTGTCTGCAAACATAATAAGAAAATACTTAGCACTTATCCAGCACTTTTTATCCATGAATCTCAAAGTGTTTTACAAAAGCTGAAAATATGTTTTTTGGCCTCATTTACAGAGAAGAAAACACCAGCTGGAACAGGAAGTGATTTGCCCCCAGTCACAGAACAATTTAAACGGCAGAGCTGAGAACAGATATCTTGTCTCTCAGCCTCAAGACCTATCATGTGTCATGCTCTCTGCTTCATGTAGGGCAGCCTGAATCTGGCAAAAGCCCCTACTGCAAAAATGCTGAACTGATTTATATTTTTTCCACCTAAAAAAAAAAAAAAATTAAATGGAAAAAAAAAATTAAATGGAAACCAAACCGCTATTTGAATAAGCATTAATGTCCTGGACTGACACACCAAGGAGTAAAACCAATTTTGGATGGAGCTGCCGAGAGCTCTGGAAAAGTAGTAGGAAAGAAAAACCCTCATACTAGAAGTGTGAGCATATGTGAGAGTGGTGCAGGAAGAAGGTAATTCCATGATCTACAATGTGCAAATGATTCCCCACTTGGAGCTTTAATTAAATGTGTTTGAAGAACAAGTCATAGAAGAAAAACCCTAAAATCTTGACATATAGTGTTATTAGATGGAGAGCAACCTGTTGCTAAAAGCACGTGTGGCCTCACACCCCCTCTATTACTCTTCCGACTCGAAGTCGCTGCTGACAGACCTGAGATACCAACAGTGCAAACACCAGGGAAAGAGCAGTGAGAGACGGTGTCTTGCCCCAGAAACAGGTTTAGCAAGGCCAGGATGAGAGACATGGGTCCGGAGGCTGATACGAGGAGCCAGTGCCCCCCACTGAGGTCAGATATTTTCACCATATCCAGGCACCAGCAGCTAAACAGTTATTTTCCAGTCCATTCCTATGCAAAATGAATGCATGACCTCAAAATCATTCTTCTCGGGCACACGGCCAAAATACATCATCCACAGCAGGGCTCACCGCGGCGCAGACAAGACACCAGCAGGGTAGTTTCAAGTAAGGGTCTCCCCATGTATAAAGCACCAATTTCCTAGTGTCTGCTCTGTACCTCTCGCGGGGACAGGACCAGAGAAGCTCCCAGCTGAGCACCCGGCACTGCCGAGGACATCTGTGCCTACAACCAACTGGTAGGCAGCGAAACCTAACGTCAAGCAAGAACCAAAAATTACATTTTTAACAGAGAAGGGCAGGATGGTGTCCCCACCAGCCCATAGTGGTATGTTAAAAAAAAAAAAAAAAGAAAAGAAAAATCACATCGAGAAGCTTATTTCATAGACAGCAGAGATGCTGCAGCAGTCCAGTCTATATCAAGCCAAGTATGATGCCCCAGCCAGCTGTGCTTTGAAGACTGGGCACAGCAAATCGGGTTCTCACAGAGAACAGCGGATCAGACAAGGGAACATAAGCAACACAGGTTAACAAACTCTCAACTGCAAATCTGCAGCAATGCAAATGAATTCGGGTCTCCTCCCTCCTTTCCGGGGAAACCCAAATGCTACTAAATCTCCATGTTCACAGGGCCAATATGCAGGATGGTGCCAAAAGTTAGGTCTCCCTTCCTCTCAGCAGCAGAATCAGCAGGTGCCCACAAGGATTTGTTCCTCCTCTGCTGACACAAGTCCTTGGACGTGGCGAAGGAGCTGCTGTTGCTCCCCACACCCTTCTCAGCCACCCATCTTTCTGCTGTACCCACCTCTTCCTACGCTGCAGACACAGCTGCCCTGGCTCTCTGGTATTAACACATCGCCTTCCAGTGAGGGGCTTGACAGAAACTAAGGCACAAAGATTAAGTGACTTGCATAAGAGTCAGGAAAACACCTCACCTCTCCTAATTCCAGGGATTTCTCAGACCTTTCCTTCCTAACCTCTTGCATATTAAAATCAGGGGAGGAGATTGTGTGAATGAGAACAGGATTTCATTTCCCTAGTAATACTGCAGGTACAACTATGGGTAGCTGTAATTCCAAGCCCCCACCGTGGCTTATATCCATTCCCTCCAAGACAGGCCGATTGTCTCAACAAGGCAGAAGAGCATCAGTGCAGAAGGGAGCACTCCACACACTGCAAAGCTCCATCTTTGCCATCCTAAGCCAGCCAACAGGAGAGGAGAATGGACAGCCGGTGGGAAAGCGAGACAGGAATCTCAGCTACGCTTTGCTCATCAGCAAGAACAGGGAACAACAGCAGTGCTTAATGCAACGGAAACCTCTGTGGTCTGAACGGATGGAATCAGGAGAACCATTCACAGACGCAGCTGGAGCGGCCTGGCCTCGTGAGGTGCTGCTTGGCAGCAGCTCCCAGGCCAGGCCTCCCGCCGGGAGCGCTGCTTTGGTTTCCTAGCAGGCGCGTGTGGCTTTGGTGCGTGTGGCAGGGCCCGGGGCCGGGGGCAGCAGCCGCCCCGGCCGCCTCCGGCGCTACGTGCAGCTGTGGCGCATGTGGAAGTTGACCACGTACTCGGCGTTGGTGCGCTGCACCGAGATGGCAAAGGGCTCGAAGGGGTGGAAGGTGAAGGCGACCAGGCGCCGCACCGTGTGGTTGATGGGTCGCCCCAGCAGGCCCGCCTGGATTTCGAACTTCAGGAGGCCGGAGTCACGAGCGTAAAATCTGAAAGGAAGAGAACGTCAGTCATGGTTGTTCCTGACTATTGGCTGCCATCTGGGCTCCTCACAAGCTGCAACAAATGCCAAGTTCAAGCTCTGGTAGCCTCCCAGAGCCAGGAGATCCTCAGCCGGGGGGTCCAGCTCTTGGCTACACATGCAAGTTTCTTCCAGGGGAGTTAGTTTTCCACTGTCTAGGAAAAGACTTGTCTTCATTTTAGTATCACCAGAGAGAGAACTCTGCTTTTCATTTTGGTGGCTTTGGCTGATTTCACCAGAAGAAATAAGCTCAGACTCCACCTGCGCTTGCTCTTTATGCTCTCTCAATGCATGCAGCTCCCCTTGACCCTCACGACAGACACGCTGCACAGAACTGAGCTCACTTCTCTCCAACTCTAAGTCCATCCTTCCCCTCTCCTCATGCTGTGAGGTGGCCTTCACCCTACTGTGATCGTGCCTTGCTACATTCCTGTTCAGGAGAGGAAGGTGAATGTTGCTACTCCAGCTCTGCTCCCAGTCAGCTCAGCTTGAGCCAGGCTTGGCAGTTCCCTTCCGATTTCCAACAAATACTCATCAACAAGACAGCCTGGACAGGAAACACTTAGTGGACAGCACTCAGACAGACACAGCAAGGGCAGATATAAAGAAAAATGGGTGTCTCCTTCTGCTGTCACCTGCCTGTGGGTATGAAGAAGTTCAATTGTGTCTCTGAACAGCCAAATTCTGGGACACGGGTTAAGCAAGAAGGGAACATTGCTTGGGGATGAGACAAACAGCACTTGAGAGAGACAGTTCCAGAAAACTCTTCACTTCTTAAGCCTCTCCTGCATAGCAGAGCACGTGCTCGCTCTGCAGAGTAGAGCTCAGCTCAGGTAAATATTCTTCCCTGCTGCAGGATCAGGGGACTCTGATCCCGCTGTCCCCAAGACTCTGCTGGAGATTTGCGGGATGTGGGACCTTCGCGGAGCAGCAGGCTCTGACTAACAGGGCTCAAGTCTCCCCTGGAAGTTAGCTCAGTTCCTCAGATTGTGTTCTGTCCCTTTCAGCCTTAGGCACAGAATCATCATTCCAGCCCCCAGCTTTTTCTTTTTCCATGGCTACTTTGTACATGAGGGTATTTTGAATTTTGCTCTGGTTTTAATTCAGAGAATGCTTTTAATATGAGAGCACATTTCCCCTCCGCGGGCAATACGAAGCACTCAGCTCTCAGCCTGATAGAGCCGGTGCTGGCAGACACAGGCAGTGCTGTTTCAGGAGCAGACACACTCCACATTTCAACGACGCAGCCTATTGAGACCCTCAGGTTCTTCCTGGAGGGCCACTCTCCTCTCCCTTCCTCTGAATCAAAGTGCCAGCCAGTTCTGCTCGAAAATTACACACGCGAACCCAGCAAGAAAGTCACAATCTTGGTATTTGGCTTTTTAAAAAGCCCATTCCCTCCTACACAGGGTTATGTATGTGGAAGGTCATTCTTTAAATAAAGCACAGCCTCTGGCCAGCTCCTCTCTCTCCCCAGTTCACCATAATTTACTGCTCAAGATGAAGCTCCTGTAATCTCAAAGATGTGCTCAGTTTGGTATTTTTAAATCTATTTTTAAAAGTGCTCTGCAATCAGAGGCCATTTCCATGGGCTCTCACTCTGCGGATAAATTAGGCACTGAAATATAAAATTGTGTGTCAACAGAAACAGCAAGACTAGCCTTTTCAAACCATATGAAAATGGGAGATTTATCTACAGACCCTTTTTTTGGTTAAATAGTTCCCCTTATTAACCACCTAGATGGAATTTAGAGACCACCTATTATGGGTAAGGCTGAGTTAGAGCCTCTTCCTCGCAAGCCCCATCCTTTCACCCAGTGAATTTATCTTCAACCCCCTTGAAAAGCCTCTGCAAAATGGCAGTGACAGAGACATTCCCAAAAGAGAAAAAACCACCTCGGTCTCTCAAGTAACCAGGGATCAGAGTTGAACCTCCTGGGATGCAGAAAGGCAGTAAGGGTTAAACACCACGGAGGTGCTGAAGCTCCCGTGTAAAATGGACACCTGCAAACCACACATGTCCTGGCAGAACCACAACACCCCTACTTGCTGGAACGTTTTGCACCCCAACCTATTCTGGGCTTACATTACAAACCCTACGTCCTGTCATTTCCAAGCCTTCCAGTCACAACACAGCTGCGTTATTTTATTAAATTCCCTTTTTTGCATGTGAGAACCACAGCAGCGCTATTCCAGCTACTGAACAGTTAAGGCTGGTGCCTGATCCTCTCTTTACTTTCCCCAAACCAAAAGCATTGCTGCTCTGAGGCCCCATTCAAGCCCTAATTGACTCTGCCCAGCTTTGAGCTTTAAAAGCTCAGGTTCTGCAACACGAGGTGCTCAGCAGAGGGAGGGAGGGAAGGTGGCACTTTGCCTTGTTTACTACAAAGACGTGACTGCATTAAAGGAGTGGTTTTGCTCCCTTTTGTCCGTGGGAGCTGTGCACAGGTTGGTGCTGGCAGACAGATGCTGCCCTCAGAGTCTTCTCAACGTGAAGCATGAAACGGGGGAGAGGGCAGGCTTTTCTCTGCACATTTCATGGGAGCTGGAGATCAAATCAAACCACACCAGCAGAAAATCAATTAAATATAGATAATTTGGGAATTGGGGAGTGCAGGAATAATCAGAGGTTTCCTGACACCTGAGGCAAGGCCAGGGGAGACATGAAACCACGTTGTGAGAATGCACTGATGAAAATCAAGTTGGGAAACAGGCCAGAAAGGCCTCCCCAGGCTGGCCGAGTCCTCCACACGTGGGCAGTCACTATACAAAGCACTTACACACAGAGGTCTCTCTTTGTTTTAGAGCCCAGGTTCATTCTGATTTTCCAGTACTATAATAGGAAAGATTCTTTGCCTGGAAAAGTTGGAACCTTTGAGACTTTCAGGAAGAAGATATTGGATTCTTAACTGGTTCATCTTGTGGCCATGGCTGCAGCCAACAAATGAGAATAAACAGTCCCAGTGCTTCTGCAAGACACCCTGCAACCTTATTCCTGCTGCCAGCACCAAGACACAGATAAAAGATTCAGACCAACCCTTACATCTGGCTTTCCTATTACAGGAAGACCACCACCACTTGCTGGTCAAGTTATATCAGAAGAAAGTCACTGAGCCACCCTCACTTGCACATTTGATGCCGTGGGGCTGGGGCAACTCGGAGTCACTCTCACACCGTTCTCCTCACACAAAGCTTCCCAGCCTGCTCCTTACCTTATAGGATGATCACCGCAGGTCTTGGGCCGCTCCATGACTGACACCCACTTGTCATCATAGCTGAAAAGGGAGAGGTCGAGGTATGGGCTGCCGCTGTAGGACTGGGCGCTGATGGGAAGCTGGCCCAGCAGCCTCCGCACGGCCTCCGTGTGCCCTCCGTACTTGGCATTCACAATAGTGTCTTTGAACCTGCAGCAAACCAAGAAACAGCCTTGACTTGCAAAAGCCAGAGCTTAAAAATGATGGAGAGGGAAACAGCAGCAACATAAGAACTAAAGAGCTAATTTCCACAGATGTATCACACCAATTCAGCCATCGACCAGTTCCCTCTCTGTGACCTTTATATCCTCCCTCTTCACTACTGTTCCTGCTCTGAAAGCCCAAGCTGACAGGACAAGATGCTGCCCATTCTCCAAGGTCTGGCCCCAGCTGCTCCGCAGTACAGGAAAGCAGCAGAATCAGATACAGGGAGAGATGGATTAACAGCTTATCAGTCAGTCCAAGTTTTATCATGAAGCCTGGAAAAAGCATAAGCAAAAGCCAGAGTTTTTGCACCAACAGTTGAGCCCTTAACAATTAACAATTCCCTCCAGTGCATAAAGGGAGTAACCCTAGATAGGAAGAACCTTGAAGAGAAGCCTCCAGCTCTTCAGGCACTACACTAACCTGAAAGCCCATCCCAGTGAACAGATTAACACAGGTTGGATTTTTCTTTCCAAGTAAAATTTGAGCTTTCCACAATGCTCAGATCAGCAGCATGAACGTCTTACATCTGGGACAGTAAAACATTCCCCTTTGACCAGCAATACTGAGCCAAAAGCCAGCTCACTGTGAATAAAGCACTAATATACCCTGCCACAACAGGTAAGCACTGTCAGATCCTTATAGCCAAAGGGGTGAAAAGATTCTCCTTTATTTTAACCCAAGTCTGGACTTGCTCTTCAGGTGTCTCCAGCCAGTAAGCTCTCTCCCTCCCCACTAAGCAATGGGGATTTCACAGCAGAGAGCTCTAGAAAGCTACAGGCCAAGTCAACTTCCTCCCATTATATTACAGCAAGCTGGAACAAACAGAAGTTTCATCCCCATAAATGACTGCCAGAAGGAAGTCAAACAGTCACTGGAAGAGCAAGACAGTCCGAGTCGCATAAAAATACATTCCAAGGGAAATAACACACTCTGCCTTATGAAGGCCATATTTGACTGTGAAAACCCAATCTAGAAACCCTGGTTACTTTTTGTTCAGCTTTCATAACAACTTCGGGCAGGTAAGTGCCTTTTCTCACAGCAGAGTTTAACAAGAGTCAAAAGCCTTTCACTAATGTTGCAGAAAACGCTGCAGAGCACAACATGATGTACATTAAGCTTGGAGAATGTCACTTGGCTAAATAAATCCACGCAGGTGATGCTGGCATCTTGACAATCCTTATCTGCACGGCTCTCACTATTGGGCAGTACTGCTTTAATAATCCCCAAGGGATTTATAACCCAAAGAGCCAGTAACACTTCCCTTAAAATTCCCTCTCCTTTTCCTGGGTTTTCTCAAGGCTGCCTCTGCCATTTGATACAGGCCTTCAGCTGAGCAGGACGGGTTGGTGCGTAGGCAGGACGGAGCCTGCTCGGAATGCTCACCGGCGCTGGATCTGCCTGGCAAAGTTGTTGCTGGAAGCGGAGCAGGGGAACTGCACCGCCTCGCTGTGCAGGGTGGCGTTCCTGAAGAGGTCACAGAAGTTCTCAAACAGCTCCAGCAGCTCATCGGACGTATTCTCAAACACAGCAATAACCTCCGTGGTCACCATGTTGTACACGACGAAGAACGATGGCTGTGAGCAGAGGAAATGGTTACCAGGAGAGCACACACGCGGCACACATCCCACATCCTCTTCCCTTTTTCCTGTACATAACCTCAAGCCCAGCCTCATTAGCACAGAAGAATCCCACATCCCTCACACTAATTCAAACACCTCAAAAGATACCAAATCAACCAACTATTAAGGGCGATGTGGCTAATTATGGGAGATACTTAGTGGCCTTCCAACTTTTTGTCTCAAACTGGATGTCAACATTTCTGCCCTCCACCAAACCTACAATGCTACCTGAAATACCAAATTTAATGTTCTTTCCTGCTAATAAAATGATTCTAAATGCAGTGCTAGCTGATAACAAGTTATTTTTTCTCTATGTAAAGACATTATTTTGTTCCTCTTCCCAATATTTCCATGTCACTCAGATGAGCCCTTCTAGCGTAGCGTGCACTACACCACTGCCTGCAAGAAGCTGTGTCCTCCCGGTATCCCGCTGGCATAGAAATGAAAATGGGAAGAATGTGAACTACTACTTCTTAATACCAGCACTTTGATGCAAGAAGAGCCATGGACCACGCTGCGGATGGGCAGTGTGTCATGGTATCAACAAAGAAGCACCAGGGCAAAACGTGACCTTGGACCGAAACGTTATTCCCATCCCCTTGGGAAGGGGCAGGTTTCATCCCTGCTCACTGAGGGCAGCTCTCTGTAAGAGGGGAGGGCTGATTTCTGTCACCCCAAAGTAAGAACTTGTCCCTACCTCAACGCGGTAAGTAACTCCCTTGGCATAAGCGCGTGGCTCTGCGTGTCTGTGTGCCTGGCTAAGCCTCCTGTCAATGCAGGCAGTCTCTGAATGTTTCACCTCCTGCTCCCAAACAACTCCGAGCAGTGTCAGCAGGATCCCTCCCATCCTACTCACTCTGGCCTGTCCTGAGGATCTCTAAGCTTTCAGACAATTTTTGTATTGAACACTAAAAGCCCAAAGAACCAAATACCTTTCTAAACTATGCGGTCTCTTAATACACTGCTTTTGAGCCCCCTCCCAAAAGGCAAGTAAAAAACAACTATAAGTCCTGTCCTTAAACCCTCTGCAGATCCTTATCTCCTGTGAGCTCTCCTTCTCACGTGGCATTGAGACCACTCTTAAAATGGACCCAAATATTGCCCCCCTCCCACCTCCCCAGCTGCAGCCTGCACACAGGACGTGGCCCTCAGGGTGGTTCAGTCCAAGCTCCAAACACCTTTTCACTCCACCCCCCATAAATTTTACAAGGGTTATTGTTTTACAGACTCCAAACAAATGTGAGAATATACTCCAGCTCCCTCCCCACTCCACGCTGTACAGCACTAGATGAGATCACTCACTAAATTACTGCCCAAGGTAAGGAAAGGGTTGGAACAGAGGTGACAGCAAAAGGAAAAATATTTACATCCTCAAAGGCTGCAAGGAATATCTTTCAACCTTAACCTGGCCCAGGAAAGTTTGTATTTAAGAGGCAGACCCATCAGTAGGATGCCCCTGAGCAGAAAAACTTCTCACTGCATTTGAGCAGCACCTGTAATGCACGGGCAGAGGAACAGCACTGCACAGGTGGCAGAAGGGGGGGGGGAAATAAAGCCACCAAACATAAAATACAAGCCTAGAACAGGGAGCAAGTTATGGCTATACACACACACCAGTGAAAAATCTGAAAGACTCACTGCAGACCCTGACAATGCAACCCAAGAGCATAAAAAATAGTTCCAGACTCTTCATGTCTAAGGAAAGAAAAGGGCCTGAGAACAGATGCAGCTTCAGGCTCCTCTGTGATCAGATGAGAGAAAGAAAACTCGGAAATTCAGCTCTTTTGCCAAAAAGTTTTCCTGAGGAAGCCCTAACAAATTACAAAAGCCTGAACCTAGGCAGGACTTCAGGGCAGCTCTGCACCTGGAAGCTCCTGAAGGAAACAGGTACAGCAATAGTTTTCCTCCAGCAGCAAATGCAGCACCTGAGGAATGCCACAAACCAACCACAATCTGCATGTGAAAGCAGCCTCCAGGTGAAGCAGATCAAGAACACACTGCAGCAAGGGAGGCACAAAAGCCTTGGCAGCCACAGCAGAGAGCTGAACCTGGGGCACCACACACCTTCACGTGGAGGTAGCTCAAGGCTCTTGTCAGGAACGTTACCCAGGGTACTATGAGCCAGCAGAAAAGCAAAGCTGCTTTTGTGGCAGTCACCTAATTTTTATAATGATCGGTACTCATTGGAAATGAGTAAAAATGGGGAAAAAAAGAGAAAAATATGATCTTGCTAGGCTCACGGGGACCAAAAAAAGACCATGTCTCTAGCATTAGTGAAGAGAGGGGACTGACCTGCAGGGTGGTGAAACACGCGAAAGGACCCAGCACTGACTAAGCTACATATGCTCTAATTTGCTTTCTTTAGTACTAAACTTAAAGGAGAAGCAACTGGCACATTAGCTAGATCTAAGAGAAGCTACTCCAATTTCAAGAGATCATAAATACTCTGACAGAAGCTTGAAAGCATAAGTATGTAGGCAGAAAAGGCAATTCTGCTGGGGAAAAATGAAGACTATTATATTTGAAAAACATGCTCTAAAATGCGTGTGAAAAGAGTGAGAGTATCTCTACAATGCAAGGGTATTATATGAAATAGCAGCTAAAAAAAAAAAAAAAACAATTGGGATTTGGGAAAGGGAAGTGTGCTCTAAAGCACAGGGAACAGTCCCTGGAGAAGGAGGGCTTGATAACCACATAAGATCTTTCCTCCCTCCTACCCTGTTGACGGGAAAGTGATGAGATTATGAGAGAAAGAAGATATTTCAGTTACTCCACACCACAGACACCAAATGCTGGTACAAGAAGGAAAACCCGCCTGGGTGCCACCCTGTGCCCCGTGCTCTGGGTGTCCCTGCTGGAGCAGGGGGGTGGGAGATCTAGATCTAGATGATCTCTAGAGGTCCCTTCCAACCTCAACCATGCTGTGAAGTCGTGAACAACCCATGCACTGAACATTTACAGCCTGGGCTAAGAAATACACCTCAGAGAATGTGACATTCTTGAGAGCAGCTGCCCCAAAGCAATAAGCAGTCTGGGGAGGCAGTAGTACCTGTGACGGGTCCGTTACCCGCAGCGTGACCACATCCTCACTAGTGTATTTGATAAACAGGTGGTTCTCATCCAAAAGCTGCATCTTCCACATGCGGAGCTGCCTCAGCTGGTCGAAGTACTGGAAGAACCTTCTCTTTGCTATGGCACTGCCATCCTGCTCTGCCCTCCGCCACAGGTACACCAGCAGCCTGTGCTTCAGGGAGTTTATGAAGGGCTCTTTGTAGGGGTTGGCCATGCCCGTCTGGGTGTCCCGCTGCACCTCGGGATACACCGCGGACAGCGTCAGCAGGTCGTCCTCGTAGCAGAAGCGCCCGATGGTCCGCACGTCGATGAAGGTGCCCTCGGGCGTCACCTGAAAGACGTGAATAGTCTGCTGCTGCACGGAGAGAATGGCCAGGATGTTCTTATAGAGGTACAGGCCCTGGTTGTGGGACAGGATGACTTTGTCGCACTTGAAAGTCCTCGTGTCGCACAGGCGGCCCGTGTGCAGGTCTATGATGTGCAGGGAATAGTCTTCCAAGGGGGAGCGCGGGTTGGGGGTCACGGACTCGCTGTTGCGGTAGACCTCGAAGAAGGGCGGGTGAGGCTCCTCGGGCAGGTAGGCGGCCGAGCCCACGATCACGTAGCGACAGTCGTCCGTGAAGAGGCTGCACTCGCGGTTCAGGTGCTCCCCGTTGGAGGCCACGTTGGTGATGTGCAGCAGGACGAAGAAGCGCTCAAAGAGCCGCCCGCGGATGTTGACAGATCTTTGGTCGTTGCCGTTGGCCAGGATCTCCCCCTCGTAGCCCTGCAGCAGGTCCTCGGCCGCCTGGCAGCCCTGGTACTCGTAGATCTCCAGGGAGGTCTGGTCCGAGGAGAAGGCGATGAAGTAGCGCCCGTCGGGGGAGAACTTGCGCAAGAAGCACGGCGGCTTCTCCACGTTGACCACGGTGAAGTTGGGGAAGACGTTCTGGTGGAAGACGCGCACCTGGTGCCAGTGGGTGCCGGCCTTGCCCGAGCTGATGCGCCGGCGCTCCAGGCGGTGGATGACGTTCTGGTTCTGGATGCGGCGGGGCCTGATGGTGGGAGCGTCATGCTCCATGGTCGGGCGGCTACTTCATCTTCACCCTGCCGCGGAGGGAGCACGAGGGGCGTCACGGGGGCTCGGGGACCCCGACGGGTGCGGGGGCCGGGCCTGCCCTCTGAGGGGGGACACGGGGCCCAGCGGGGGGAGCGGGTCACCGGGGGCGGCGGGAGCGCCGGGGCTGCGGGCTGAGGCCGCCGGGCAGGGCGCGCGGGCCCCTCGCACCTTCCTGCCGAGCGGCGGCCCCGGGCCCGCGGGTGCCGAGGAGCGGGACCCGCCCCGCCCCGCCCGCCCGCCGCAGGCTCCCGCCGCCGCCGCTCACTCTATGGCCGCCGCCATCTTTCCGCCACCGGGAGAGGCGGCAGCGCGGCGGCGGCGGCGACGGGGAGAGCCGCCCCCGGCTTCCGCTTCCGCTCTGCTCTACCAGCGAGGCGAGCCGGGCCGCGGCGCCCGCACACGCGCCCCCTGGCGGCGGGAGGGCGCGCGGCAGCGCCCAAATCCATGCATCACATCCATGCATCCTTGTGCCAAATCCATGCGTCCTTGCCACAAATCCCACCTCCTTGTGCCAAATCCATGCATCCTTGTGCCAAATCCATGCATCCTTGCACCAAATCTATGCGTCCTTGCCATAAATCCATGCATCCTTGCCACAAATCCATGCATCCTTGCCACAAATCCCACCTCCTTGTGCCWAATCCATGCATCCTTGTGCCAAATCCATGCATCCTTGTGCCAAATCCATGTATCCTTGCCACAAATCCATGTATCCTTGCGCCAAATCCATGTATCCTTGCGCCAAATCCATGCATCCTTGTGCCAAATCCATGCATCCTTGTGCCAAATCCATGTATCCTTGCCACAAATCCCACCTCCCTGCGCCAGATCCATGCATCCTTGCACCAAATCCATGCATCCATGCACCAAATCCATGCATCCTTGCCATAAATCCATGCATCCTTGCCACAAATCCATGCATCCTTGCCACAAATCCCACCTCCTTGTGCCGAATCCATGCATCCTTGTGCCAAATCCATGCATCCTTGTGCCAAATCCATGTATCCTTGCCACAAATCCATGTATCCTTGCGCCAAATCCATGTATCCTTGCGCCAAATCCATGCATCCTTGTGCCAAATCCATGCAACCTTGTGCCAAATCCATGTATCCTTGCCCCAAATCCCACCTCCTTGTGCCAAATCCATGCACTCCAGAGGCTCCGAAGCCCTGCAGCCCATTTCTGCACCCCTGCACTCTCTTGCATCCCTACACCCATCCATGCATCCTTGCACCAAATCCTTGCACCTCTGAAGGCCACAGCCGAGCACCCTATTCCTGAAACCCCAGGACCCTGCAGCCTTGCACCCCTGCACCCCATCCCGGCACCCCCGAACCCCTCCCTGTATTTTTCTACCCCACACAACATCCAGATGTCACTCTCCCCCGAAACGGGTGAGCCCTGCACGGGGAGGGCAGCCTTTCATCTAGGCGTTAGAGCAGTGCTGGCTGGGAGGAGAGCGTGGCGATGCTCTGACCATGCCCATGCTGGTGGCACAAGCTCGTCCCCACGTGTCACCGCAGCCCCCAGCAGCACAGCATCCGTCCCCAGGCTGAAAGCAGGACAGGGCAGCCCCTTTCGGCTGTTCCGGGGGATTTTCCACATTCCTAGAGCAGGAACCCCTCTGCTCTTCCCGCTCTGGCTGTTTCCCAAACCCTCCCAGCTCTGGATCCTATGGCTGCTTTCCCGGGATGAGCGAGCTGGGAAGCAGGACACCACGGGGGGCTGTTGCAGGGCTGTACGAGCCAACCCCCCCACTCCAGCGACTGCCGGGATGCATTGGGGAGCATTAAGTCACAGCAGAAAAGCGGGACTTTCGGCTCGGGCAGACACCTGGGTGGGCAGCGCGTCCCCAGCCCCTCTCAGAGCCGCCTTGGGAAACAGGGAAGCTCCACGGCTGGCGGAGGAGCGGGGTGTGCACAAAGCACCCTGCCTCGCTGGGCGCCGCGGCGCGCGCCTGAGAACCCTTCAGCCTTGAATTGCCTTTCTCGGCCCTGCTCGAGCCTGTTCCCTCTCAAGGACTGCCTTCCCAGAAGGCGCTCGGCTGCTAATTGCACTCGTGGCAGGGGCCGCGAAGCCCCTCGCGCTGCCCCCCGGCCCCGGCGGGCGGTGGGGATGGGAAAAGCAGGGGCTTGGATGCGGTGAGCTCCATGTGAGCCTCTCCCGGCGGCGGTTCTCCATAGGATGGAGTGGAGCGGCTCTTCCAGGAGAACTCTGCGGGCGGCATTTTCTTTTCCTTGGGAAATGAGCTGCCTCTGGTGCTTTGTTTGGGGTGAGGCACCCTGCCCGCTCCAGCAACAGGTAGCCAGAAACTCCGCTCAAGGGAACTCGCTTATTTGAGTGATTCTTTTCACGGCGAAAAAAGGAGCAATCCTCGTTTGGGGGGAGAGAAACAAAGGTTTCCTCTGGCACCAAGATCTCTGCTCCATCCAAGCCAAGAACAAAAGGATTTCATTCAATATTTACTCCTCTCCCAGGCCTGGGGTGAGACTTAATTAACGGTTCGAAGCTCCTGTGTGGATCCCTACCCATTTTCCTAATGCATTTTGGGGAGAATAAAAAGCCACATGCACCCAGTGGGCTGCACGTGCGCATTCCCAGCCCCGCGGCTCTGTCCTCGGTGCCCCCCAAAACACCGGGGCGGCCGCATGGCCCCTTCTCACACGCCCGGGCAGCTCCAGGGAGGACGAGGCTCCTTCAAAACCCAGACCCCTCCTCTGTCCCTGCACGGGGCAGTGCCCGGGACCCCGCAGCACTGGGGCAAACCTCCCCTTCCCATCCCCACATCCCTCACTTGGTGCTGGAGCCTCGGAGCTGGCCAGTTTGGCAGCCCGATGGTCCCCCCTGCTGGGACTGCTCCATTCCTGGGGCTCTCCTACCCCTGCCTGACAGTAGGAACCGCTTTAAAACAATTGTGAAATTCTCTTGGTCTTTGTCCTGCAGGGGCAGGAGCCGCCAGGGCCCGGGTGATGGAGCAGGATGCCGGGGCGCCCACGGCCACGCAGGGCTCGGCGCTGCTGCGGGGACAGCGCCCGTGCAGGGCCCCGCATCGACCCGAGGGGGGGACGGCTGCAGCATCTCCCGTCCTCGGGGCATCCAGGCTGCAGAGCCGCGTCCGCAGGGGGAGCCGGGCCCTGCGGGGTGTCGCGGCCCCCGCAGGGTGACAGCGCGGTCCCCGCCGCGCGCCCCGCGCGCGCGGCCCCCTCTCATGCGCGGTGACATTTGCAATCTGTTGCCATGGGCGCCCAGGGACTTTTCCTGTGGAGGGGGATCGCATTTCTTCCTCCCCCCTCCTCCTCCTCCTCCTCCTCCTCGCCTTCCCTCCTCCCTCCCTCCCGATGACGTCATGGATGACCACGGTGGTGACAGGCCACCTGTGGGTTGGTGAGGGGTTTAAAGAGACAGTCTGCAGCTGCAACAGGAGCCCTGGCTATTGTCTCCGCACCTGATAAAGCGGGGGGCGGGAGGAGGGGGTAACCCGCAGCCCCCATCCCATCCCGCATCACCCTCCTCCTCCTCCTCTTCCTCCTCCTCCTCGTGCGCCGCAGCTCTGCCGGGGCAGGAGGCCGGGGCCGCAGCAGCGGGCGCCCATCCCCGCGGCCTCGGGGCTGCCCGCGCCGCCAGCACCGCCCAGGTAAGGCTGGCGACCCCGGCCCCCCCGCGCCGGGCGCGGACAAAGGGCGCGCGCTCCATTGTCCGGCCACGCTCCATTGTCCGGCCGCGACCACAGCGGCGGTGGCGGCGGCGCTGCCCAGCCCGGGGCTCCCGGGGCCCCGCGGCGTGTCCCAGCCGCCAGCTCCGCCGTCCCGGCCCCTCTCCCTGTCCCCGAGTCCTGGCGGGGCGCGGGGTCCCTCCCGGCGGGCGAGGACCCCCCGCGCCAGCGGGTCCCGGCTGCGATGCCCCTGTTGTCACCTCCATCCACGCTGCTTGCCCAGACCTCACCCCGCTGTCCCCCCAAACTGCGGCCCCCCCGGGCTGCTCCCCAGGCCAAGGGCACTTGGCAGCTCCTTCCCGAGCCCGCGGGGCCCCCGGGCACCCGAGACTCAACACGGCCGAGCTGGTGGGTCGTGACGGGACGGGGCAGGCAGCGTGTGGGAGCCCAGGGCAGGAGCAGGGAAGCGCCGCTCCGGGTGGCTCCCACCGGGATGCTTCCCCCGCTGCCCTCGCAGCTCCCGAGGGAAGCGGCAGGTAAGTGCCCTGCGTTAGCTCCAGCCGTGGATTTCTGTGTCTCTCGGATGTGCTGGCAGGGAGCGACGCGGAAAAAGGGTCTGGGTCCTGCAGAGACTCGGAGCGGGATGGGGGAGGCGCGCAAGGGTGGAGGATGCCGAGGAACCCGTCCCGCGGGACACAGCCCAACCATTCCCAGGCAAGGCACCAAACTCTTCAGGGGCGCCCAGCCCGCAGCTCCCGTGGGCGCCTGTGGATGCCCCAGCTCCATGGGGCTCCCACCAGCTAGAGAGACTTGGAGGAGTGGGCAGCAAGACAGCCAGGAAGCTGGGGACAAACCTGGTGGTCAGGGTTTTCCTGGGCTGTTTCTGCTGTCCGCAGAGGGGCAGATGTCCTGTGGGCTTGGGCAAGGCTTGGCTGTGCTCAGCTCCGGGGTAGAGCATCTCTTCCCGGCTCCTGGGGGAATTGGGCACCCTCGCGCCTGAGTGAGGATGTGTCTGCCCCAGGCATCCTGCTGCAGGGCTCGCTGCATGCTGCTTCTGCAGCGCTGGGATCTGAAGGAATAAGTAATCGCATGTTTGTGCCGTGAATCCGCCAGGAGATGCGGAGGGCTCGGACTGAGCCCGCTCCTGGAGCGGAGGAAGCAAAGTGCAAACGGGCCGAGAGGGGGAAGGCTCTGCGTGAGCAGGACGCGTCGGACCCGGCGCCCCGGGGTTTGCAGCCTCCCCCAGCAGCGGCTGCCGTGCGGGACCGCACACCGAGGCGCCCGGCGGGGCTGCTCCTGCCCAGGGCTCCGCCGAGCGCCCAGCCTGGCGGCCACCGATCCACAGATCCGACCCCGACTGTGGTCTGTGGGTCCCATGGGCTGCAAACGTGACCGCCTTGCAGCTGCAGCCAGCTGGGCATGGGACACGGGGGGAGGTTGTGACCGGGGTGCCGCAGGTCGCTGGTAGTGCCGCTCTGCACCCTTGTCACCAGTGACAGCCTGGAGCGTGAGCAGGACAGGGCAGAGCTGCCCAGAGGAGGCGGCTGCCGCACCTGAGCAGCTCTCAGAGGGGTTGGGGACCCGTGGGCTGGGTCACACCATGGGCAGTGACAGCCGAGTGCCGGGAGGTCCCTGCAGCAGGTGGGAACAGCGGGTGCTCGGCCGCTGTCCTTGGGGTGGCCGCAGAAAGTTGGAGCTGGTGTCGCAGCCGTCAGCCGAGCCGCGGGCTCCTGCTGTGCTGAGGGATGGCAGCGAGCTGCCAAATCCCAGGGCACGGCCCCGGGCTGCCCACAGGGAAGCACAGAGCAGCGGGAAACACAGCAGACAGGAAGAGCCGCTGAGCAGCGACCGGCCGGTCAGGTGCCGGGCGCCGGGGGCTGAGACCGTCTCCTTTAGCTGCCTCGCCCGCTGCGAGCCCCTTCCAGATGTATCCAGAAGAGAAGTGGCGTCTGCGTGGAATCCACGCAGGTGCCTTGGCGCCCACGTCACAGGCGCACGCTGCAGCGCTCGGGAGCCCGCGCGGAGCGGCCCGCGCTGCCCGCTGCCCGGCCGGCACCTCCGCGCTCCCACACGCACCCCTGCCCTGCTGCTGCTGCGGAGGAGGAGGAGGTAGCTCCCCGTGCGGGACCAGAGCTAATGCCCGGGTGCCCCTCTTTGACCCCCCTTCCCACGGTGCCTGAAAGCGGAGCGTATCCTTTGCTTATCCGGCAGGCTGCGACCCAAGGCAATCCGGTTTAAACACCCGCTTGCTGCTGCCTTAAGCAGGGACGTGATCTCTAATCAAACCTCCCTGGGTGTCTCCTGCCCTGCGTGCAGGGCCAGGGCCTCGCTGCTACAAAACGCAGCGGTGCAATTAAGCACAAGATTAAGGCAACAGAGAGGTAGCGCTGAGGTTACGCGACCCATCAGCAGATCCAGGTCTCCAAGAGCTTTTCCTGGTTTCCTGAGTGCCTGGTGTGTTTTTGTCTATGCTGCACATCTGCCCCACGGGAGCTCAGGCTGCCTGCACGGGGGTGACGATGCCTCCAGGCAGGAATGACCCTCCCTTGCACAGTGAGAGAAGACTGGCTTATGTGGTGATGCCAGGGATGGATGTGCCCGGGCTCCTCCGAACCGTGGAGCATCCCCCAGCTCCTTGCCGTGCCCACCTGCAAATCCCCAGGCCATCTGGCCACGCTCATCCATGTTAAACAAATGTTCAAGGCTATTATGGGGCCCTGCCTCCCCCTTCCGCCCTGGGCAGATGGAGGCTGAGCGGGCTCGGAGCGCCGGCCGGCAGCATTCATGTGTGTGAATGAGAAAATTGAATTATTTATGGCCACGCGACGCAGGCTGGCGGCGGCGGAGGCCGAGCGGAAAGGGCTCCATTACGTGGCAATACCTGTTGCTAAGGAGCCCGGGCATTTCTGCTCCGACCTGGGGCTGCCACCGAGGCTGTCCCCACTGTCCCTCCTCTCTGGTTGTGTGTCATTGCCGTGGGGGCCACGTGCTGGCCGTGGCAAGGGGATGCTCGTGCAAAATTTCCCCTGTGTCTCCACTCCCTTGCCAGGACTCCCTGAAGGGAGAAAGGGGCCCATCAGCAGCCTTGCACAGGTCATGGATCCCTGCGGAATCCCGCAGAGATGCTGGGAAAGGAGCATCCCTCCTGCCCAAGGAGCCAGGCATCCCTCCCACGGCTCCCTCCGCAGCTCCCCGTCATCCCCAAAGGCGGACGCGGCTCCCATCGGGGCTCGGTGCCATCTCCGTGCTCGGTACGTGCGGGGCACGGCAGCCCCTTGGTGCCTGCGGGGACCCCCGCAGCCTCCCCAGCGCCGCCGGGGCTCCGCAGGGCTAAGAATAGACTCCAGCTCCTCACCGGGAGCTGAGTGGGCTCTGCTGGGCTCGGAGGAATAAAAAGCAGGCAAGCGCTTATTTTAGGCACTGCAGTCAGCAGCTGGGGCTCTAATACACCCAAGGAAGGAGGTTGCACCCCTGGCAGGACCCGGGGTCCCTGCGCCCGCCCTTTGGGGTGTCCCTGTGCTGGGGGGGACGCTTCTCCCCGGGGTGCTCTCGGGATTGCGCCCAGGGGAGCACCTGGTTGCAGGAGAACAAATGTGGGTCTGTGTCGCTAGCATAACCCCGAGGTAAAACCAAGAGCAAGCTAATTGTTTCCATAGCTACGTGAAGTGGCCTTTCTCGGGGAGTCGCGTCATCGCTGCTGTCACAAGGTTAAGGCAGTGGGGAGTGGTGGCGGCGGGGGGGGAACCGGGGGGGGAGATGTGTTTTCTTTGGAAAAACCATGGCAACAGCGATTTCTAAGGGAACAGCTGTGCACGTCGGGGCGGTGGGGAAGGGGCTCCCGTGGCAGCAGCAACAGGGCCGACATCGCCACGCAGCGGCCTCCGGAGGCTGGACCAGCCCCGTATTCCCTGTGTGAGGACCGTTCCGGGAGCGTCAAGGTGCCGCACGGGCAAGATGTGGAGCGAGGCCCCACTGGGCACAGTTTGTTCGAGAGCCATCGGTGGGGGACGCAAAGTTTGCGTGTTCATAATGCAAATATGGATGGGGAGCATGGGCACCAAGTGAGCACCTGAGATGGCACTGACAGCGCTGGGCAGGAAAGGGCTGAATAAGACAGTGACTAATGGGGCTGCTTCTGTGTGGGAGAGGGGATGTTCTTAGGGCTGAGGAACTCATATGGAGCTGGAAAGGCCATGGTGGGGGCTCCAGCCTAGGCGGGAATGGCAGTGCCTGGAAGGGAGAGGGGAGACTGGCCAGGGTTGGGAGATGCACAAGGACTGAAGCACCTCCAGCACCTCCACCTTTGCAAGAGCTGGAGGGACCCTGCTAGGAGAAGGTGCGGGTCTCAACCGCAACCTCCATCCTGGCTCTTGTTTCAACACATAGCTGGAAATTATCTCTCTTTGCAAGACAGGCTCTTAATTAAGACCATTTCCCTGAAGGAAGCCAAGATGGAGAGCTTCACTTCTCGGTATTCCAGTGCATTCTGGCATTTGTTTCCACATCAATTAGGGCACAAATTAGTCACTCGGTGTGAGATTCAGCTGTTGTGCTCATGGGAGGCTCTTCAGCACATGTGCCACCTTCTACCACGAATTGGGGTTGCAGACCCAGGCAGGCCAGTGATTCTGCAATGAGGACAGGGAAGGGACAAGCAAGTTCATCCTGGACTTGCTCATTTCCTTCCTCTGCTGGTTAACTCTTGCCTCGAAAAGCCTGACTGCTCTGGGGATGTTCTCTTCTCTCTGCTCTGGGAATGAAGCTCCTCCTCCATTTGAGGAGAGAGCTTGTCCATAGTCTTCGGCAAACCCAGGAGCTGGCTGTGCCTCCCTAATAACTAGGAGGAAAGACAAGAGTGGTGTCAGGGAAGGATGTTTCTGTTCAACTGATTGCTGATGTGAGTGGTTGCCTGTAGTCCCATCGGAGATGCATGCAGCCAGAGCCCCATAACACCATGAAACCTAGAGATCCTGGGGGTATCTGCTCCCTGCCAGGCTCCAGCTGGGCTCCAGCTGCCAAGGGTCTCTCTGTGAAGGTGAGGCCTCTGCTCTTCACCCAGTTTTGCAGCTGGATGGATGAGTGGGGAAGGCCAGCAGATCACGGTCAGGGACTGATGGCCACAAAACCTCCCATCTTCCGCCCAGGCAGCCTCAGACGCCTCTGGTGCAGCAGGGCAGTCACGGCTGCCTGCGCCCCAGTCTCTGGATCAACGCTTTTCTGTAGAAATTGTTTGCCACGTTGTTTAATGAGTGTTTCGCCTTCCCTCTCCCAAGGCTGCAGCTTCACCTGCGCCACAGGATGAAACCCTCTTTCTGAAGAGGGCATTGAGGAGATGTTGTGTTCTGTGCTCTGGCATAACAGCATCCAGCCCCAGGGCATACAAGGGATGCGGGACAGAAATGTGTTTCGCTGTCAGTTGAAATCGGAGCTTCCTGACAATGTCTGGCTCTGCTCCCGAGCCGCCTCGCAGCTCTCGGGTCTCCGCACAGCGGGACGCGGTCGCTGCCCGCGCGTCCGCCCAGCCGTGCAAGCTCGAGCGGGCCTGCTGCAAGGAGCGGTCGCTAAAACCCCCCCGCGGCGCCCAGGACACACCACGCGGCCCCAGATACTGCCCCGCGAGCCTGCTGTGAACAGCAGGTGAAGAGTTTCGGAAGGAGCTGGGTCCGAAAGGCGGCAGGCGAAACCGCGGTGCTCGAGCGCGCGGCAGCGCTGCAGCGCGCGCGGCAGCGGGCGCCTGCACGCAGCCTGTAAGAGCTCATTGAACACGGCTTGCGCCAGCCGCGGGGAGCGCCGCAGCAGACTCCCAGGGCCAAGGGAAGGGTCTGGACGGCTGCCTGCTCCGCGAGCTGCCGCGTGGCTCCAGGGCCGGCTGCAGAGCTGACGGAGACGGCAGCGAGCGCCGGCGCTGCTGCCCCTGCGCCTGCCCGGGCGGCCCGCGGGGCCGGGCACCTTCCTCATCTGCTGCTAGTACCTGTTTTCGGAGCAGAGCTGCTTTCTCGTGCCAGTAGGAGAGTAAGGATGGGAGGTTTTCAACTAACGTATCCCTCTGCAGCGAGAGCTCTGTTTGTCTGCTGGGTCTCGAGGCTCTGAGCTGGTTTTGCTGAGCAGAGTGGGAGGCTGAGGATGGCAGCACCTGGGATCCGGGTCCTCCTGCTTCTTCAGAGGGTTCGTTTGTGTGTCTGTGGGACAACCTCCCGCAAAGCCACATGCTCCACGAGAAGCAGCCAGGGTCACACACTCACCAAGCATTTCCCCTGATACTTTCCCTGATTTCCCAGGAAACGCTCTCATTTCCCACGAGCAGCAGGGCTGGGACAAGGAGGTGACGCTGCCGCGGGACAAGGAGGCAGCGTCACCTTCTGCTCCCTGTGCACGGGGCCCAGCCCGGCTCCCCGAGCCGGGAAGCCGCCGAGGAGCCGCCTGCTCCTGGGGCCTGCCCTCCTGGACCCCATTAGTTAGTGGTTGTCTTAGGCACTGAAGCGTTTGTAGCCTTATTCTTCCTAATCCCGCCTAATGTAACTGTGGCTGTCCTCATTAGCCACATAATTGTCTAGCAAACACAAAACAGGCACTGACACAGTCAAAGGAAATTGGTTTAAAAACGTAAAGCAGCATTCTCAGATTTTTTTTTTTTTGAGAGAGCTGTTTTTATTAGTTGCAGTCACACAGCTCCCCGCAGAACAATGGAGATGTGATTCTGCCTCAAAATATGCTTTTTATTTCTTTTAAAGATCGTCCTATGAAGGGGTGGGATTGGAAATGTGAGCAGGGAAAAATCACCCTGGCCCTTGCACTGATGGCAGGCACCGGCATCTCCAACCGGTGTCATCTACCAAGGAGGTGAAGGTGGCATCTCCCACCCATGGCTGCCCCGGCAGAGGTTTAGAGATCCACATCTCCGCGTGACGAAGGCCATGAATTGCAAAGGGGCTCCATCCCCTTCTGACAGCAGATGACAGGGCTAAGTTAATGGAGGCAGCAGTAAGAAATCTAATTAACCTGCAGTATGCTGCTTAATTTGTGCAAAGCTGTTGTGGTTACTCGGCTCTAAACTGCACGGCCAGCTCTAATGACAGGGACTTGCACTGTGGCAGCAATAGGCAGTGTCCTGGACGCAGGCAGCCACCTCCTGCTCACCCTTGAAGGTGCCCTCAATTATGCACGGAGCGTTCCAGTGGTTGCCTCCATCTGGTTCTTCCCTGGCATTTGAGACGTGTTTCCAGCTCCAGCCGTTGGAACAGGCACCTGTGCTGCTTCTCTGCCCGTTCAGGCATTTAGCCCTGCTGCATGGCTTCCAAAAAGCAGCCTTCAGGACCCAGCAGTGTCAATCTGTTGATTGCACTAAAGTCCAGGAGATGGGTTCAGGTCACTGAGTTGCCACCACGGCTCTTAGGCTGTAATTATGCTCAAGGCTCTTTACTTCAGTTATTTCTTGCTGCTAATGCTTGGAGCTGCTGTACTGATCTTTTCTTCAAGGCTGACCTCCGTGTAGCTTCCTAGGAGAGAGCCAAGCCTGTTATTTAAACCAATTCACAAACTGTCTTCCGAAGGCCATTATAAGAAGGTCCATTATAAGATTTTTTGAGCAGCGGGAGCCAGCAGGGCTGATGGCACCTGAGCTCTTTGTATCACTTTTGGAAGAGGCACAGGAAAAGTGAGGATGTCCTGCACTAGCACCGCTTCCCATTCAGCCTCCCCACAAGATCCTGGAGCAGCCAACAGATCCCCTAGAGCGTGGCAGGAAGAGAGCTCTGCCCTCTCCGTGGTGGGCTGCAGAAGGGTGATGCTGACCTCAACGGGCTCCTTTTCCCTCACGCTCATGACTGCAAGCTCTGCTGGTCCCCCCACGAGCACTAAGAGGGCGGCAGGAACATTGACACCCTCCAGGGACAGCGTTTCCATGCTTTGAAGGGAAAGCTTTTAACCGAGGCCCAGAAGACTCTCGGTTGCCCAGTGAGATGGGGTTTGCCAAGGAGGGGATCTGAAGGGGAGATGATCTGTCTCCAGGGTCCATCAAAGCCCTGCTGCCCCGAGGGGTTTGTAGTGTGAGGTCTCTGGAGCAGAGCCCCTTTTCGGGGCTGCACATGCAGCACGGAGCACACTGAGGTCCTGCTCCGTCAGGGATATGAAACATGAGTGATGCTGGCAGGGTGTTTTTTAACGTGCTGGATGCTGGACTTAGGCCATTAAAGGCAGTGGGGAGAGGCTGTGCCAGATGGTTGCAGCCGCAGCAGCACAGCTGTAAGGGCGGAACGGGAGGCACATCCTCGTGACGGGGACGGAGCGCGCGGCCGCAGCGCGCGGAGAGCCCCGGGCGAGACGTCCAGCCCGTCCATCCCGACGGGAAGCCTGGGCAGCCGCAGGGACAGCAGGGGAGCACGACGGTGCCCCCCGGCCTCATCCCCACACGCAGAGTCGTGCAGAGCCGTTCCTCTAAACCCGGGCAAAACCAGCTCCCCGTGCGGCCGAGGGGAGGAAGAGGAAGTGGATGCCAAGAGGAAGAGCTCGATTTGGGTTTTTCTTTGTTTCCTTTTTTTTTTTTTTTAATAGGAATTAAAAAGTGGCAGTGCTAGCGAAGGGTAATTATCCCTCTGTTCCAGCTGAAATACAATTAAGGCAGCTCTCAACGAGCCCCCGGGATATTGTGGTTTACTAATTAACAAGCGGATATGCTGTGGCCCCTGTCACGGCAATTACAGCATGAGACAGGCTTCAGGAGCTCTAATTACACGTCAGCCCTCGACACACGCTGCAGTACAAATTAACGAGGGGCCGGTGGCGGCGGCGAAAGGGGTTTGCCCGGTGTGTGGCCATGCAGGAGACCGGGGTGGCCGATAGGGACCTGAGCAAAGCGGGGAGCACAGCGCATCCCGCCTGGATGGAGAGGGAAAGGAGAAGCTCCATGGGGAGAAGGGGCTGCAGGTGGGGATGGAGATGGAGGAGGAAATTGTGGTTGTGGTGGCCACGGTGCAGACGGTAACGAGGACACGATGGGGTGAAACGCGGCTCTGAGCAGCCCGTGGGCTCGGACACGGTCGCGTTTGGGACGGCTTCAGTGAGCAGCGCGTGTCGCCTTTGCCACCGCTAATTCCCAGAGCAATAAAGCTGCTGTTAAGAGAAGAAGTCAGATGGGAAAGACTCAACAGGGTTTTGAACGCCGACAAATAACTAATAGGGCTCCCGGAGCCAAGAGGAA
>NW_020454938.1:717446-722775 GCF_003342845.1 Nothoprocta perdicaria | reverse complement strand
AGGAGAGGAGAGGAGAGGAGAGGAGAGGAGAGGAGAGGAGAGGAGAGGAGAGGAGAGGAGAGGAGGTCCCACTTACACCTCAGGTCAAGACCCTCCCGTGGCTAAGGAGGCAGGGGGTGCTCCGGGTGCCTCACTCAGATCCCAGGACCCGGCTCCCTGAAGTGACCACCCAAAGCCGCAGGAGGGATCTCTGTGGGGCTTGTGCCCCTTCCCTCCCGGAGCTGAGACAGGGGCAATGACTTCAATGTGCTTTAACGTGCAGAGAAGGGATGCCCCACTGAAGCCACCGGGGCCACAACGCGGCGGCAGGGGCAAGGCACGCGCACCCCCGCACGCACGGCCCAAAATAGGTCTCATTAACCACGGCAATTAACGCGAGCCGGGCCCTGGCTCCCTCTCGCCGCCCCAGGCAGAGACGTACATAAAAATAACTGTTTATCACGCAGCGGGCACGGCCCGGCTTATCGCCGCGCACAGGAAATTGCTGAGCAGAAACCGCACGTTTCACCTCTAATAAGTTTGGCAATAAAACGTCTCATCAAACGAGGCCACGACAGGGCGATAATGAAGCTTCCGTGCGGCCCGGAATTGCCGGCTGCTCCGGGGGACGAGGCCGCCGGGCAGGGCCGGGAGGAGCAGCCGGAGCCACCTGCTTTGTCCAGCCATCGCTCCCCTCGCTTCCCACCTTGGGATCGGCCCTCCCGCCTCGGGATGGGGCGGTTGCTGCTCTCCTGCCTTGCGCCACGTCCCGATGCTCAGCCAAGACTGCCTGGGAAATCCCAGGATGCGGTTCGGGAGAAGGTCTGCCCGGATGGAGGGGCTGCCATGCGGGTGCAGGGAGCAGGCGAGGCCTGAGGAGCAGCCCGGCAGCTCTCGGAGCCGCAAAGCGGCTCTCACCGCAAGGACGTTGTTTTCTGCCTTGCAGGCAGGGCTTTTCAGCACTGGGCACTCCGCAAGGCCCCCACGGCTCTGCCCCCTTCTCCTGAGACCCTGGCCAGGAAGGTTATGGTCTTCTGGAGGTTGGGAATGAGTCAGCTCAAGAGTCAGGGACTCCAGGGAGGAGCTGCAGCCAAAGCATTCAGGAATGAAGCAGGAACTACGAAATCCCTAGATCCAGGTGTCTGAGACCCTACAGAGATGCACCTCACTTCTTCACAAAGGCCCTCAGTGATACAAGCTGCAGAAACCATCAGCTTCTGTGGCTGATGTTTCTCAGTTAGCACCCAGACTTCTTGCCTTGGTTCCCTTCCAGTTCAAGCAGCTGTCCCTGAACCTGGGACAAATCCCAGCCTCAGTCCAGCTCCACAGAGCAGGAGCTGTTGCCATTTTACAGGAGAATTCTGCGTGCAGGGCTCTAACTGCACCATGGCGAAGACCTGGAAAACTGCTTTAATGTCTTTTCTGTGTCCTCATAACCATGTGCTCAGACCATAAACCAGTTGAGTTTGCAGCCCAGGATGGCTCCATCAGGGTCCATGATGGGGCCACGGGCTGCTCACAGCAGGGAGATGACTGAGAGCTGCTTCTCCTTCCTACGTAACTCAGCACTGCCTATTCTACCTGTGCCTGTCCTCTAATCATCTCTCCAGCTATCCAGAATCCCCGCAGAATGAAGGTGTTTGCACCAGTTTGCACCACCATTGCCAGTTGGGATGGTGTGAGGTGGCCAGCAGAGCCCAGGACCATGACGGCTCCTCAGCTTGTGGTAGGCAGGTGCCAAGCGCCCCTTCCCCTCTCGCCAACACCGTCCTCCTGCTGCAGAGCTCCTCTGGGCTCGTGTTTCTCTCTCCTGCCTTGAAGTTGTCCTTTCTCATCCACGGAGGAAAAGCTGTTCCTGCCTCGTAGCCAACACATGGGACCTCCTCCATACCCAGGACAGCAGTAAGGAGATGATGTGGCTAGTGCTGGTGATGCTCCAAAGACCCTGGTGTGAACACCAGCAATGGAAGGAAACCAGAGTGAGCCCCCAACCTCTCCAAGGCCGGTCCACCCTCCTCCAGAAGGGCATTTGTGCCAACAGGGCACCTCTGTGCAGCGCCCCGAGGTGCCAGGCGCTGCCGGCACCGCGCTCTACAGGTACCGCTCCCGCTCTGCAGCAGCGGCCGACGACACGGGGCCGGGCCGGGGCTGGGAAATGAGGCATTTTGGAGTCGCAGCAGGGCCGTGCGGGCGCTGCTGGAGCCCTCTGCTCGCCCAGGGCTCCCTGGGCAGCGGGAGGCTCCGTCCGGCCGCCCAGTGCTCCCGGGGAGCTTACCTGGAATTACTGACGCTCATTCATGCCCATGCGCGTGCTAATTGCCTGCCGGCCGCCTGCTGCCGCCTCGTCCCAGCGCTGGGACTTGGCTCCTCTCCCTTCCCGTCCCCAATGTCTCCATGTCCCTATCCCCTCATCCACGTGGAGCGGGGAGGCTGCAGGAGCCGCGGCCAAGGGACAGGGATGCGCATGGAGAACGGGAAGGGGCCAGGGCCAGCTCGGTCCCTATGCCCCAAGCCAGCTTACGCCCACGGGCACCAGGGCACTGCCCGGCTTGGCTGCGCAGGGGAGCACGCTGAAACTACAGGACAAAACGCCCACCCGAGGGCTGTATTTGGTCTTTGCAGGGACCTTGAGCTTTGTGGAAAATCCTGCAGCCATGGAAAGCCGCAACCCGAGGGCAGGCCCCTTGTCTGAAGGGCAACTTGCAGCACAGGAGCAGTGACAATGTGGCAGGAAGGAGAATGGCTCCCGGCCAAGGACAACCACGAGGCTGCCCAGCCCCAGAGCAGGCCGCCTTGTCTCTCTTGGAGAGGGGCCAATCACTTCTAGTAAATTATTCATCTGACAAATTTAGCCTGTTATTCTATCCATGATCTACCCTGAGTTTTACAAATTTCCCTATTACTTGAAATTATGGAAATACTGCAGAGATCTCTCCTGGGCTCTGGCATGTTCTATATTCATCTTAATTCTTGGCTCATCTGTGACATCCAAAGCACAGTTTCTACCGCACGGTGCCAAACCCTCAATCCACAGTGAGATGACAGGACCTTGTAGAGATGAGCGACACCTGTCCTGAAGCCACCTCCCCACAAACAAGCTTGCATGGGAAGTCGCAAGACTTGTCCTTGTCATGGACATGGCCCTCCTGTGGCTTTTACACCTTACATAGGCTCCGGATGGGATATGAGCAAGCGGAGCCAACAGGACAACAATCCACAGGCTGCTCCCAGATTTCCGGGTGCTTCTTCTGCCACCTCCCTGCTGCAAATTCTTTGCTGTGCAGATTTTCCCCTGCAGAAGCAGCCTCCCTTTTCACGGGAGCAGGAGATGACATGAGAACTATCTGCTGATAATACTAAACTTAAAGCTTAGAGGTTGCTGGAGCCTATATCTGGGATATGGGAGGAAAATAACCACACTTCCCTTGCAGTCAGACCTATTGTGGCCTTTTAAAGCTGGAAAAAGCTTCTGCCTCCCCCCCATAAGCTCTTAATTGCTACTGTCAAGATTTCTTTGGAACCAGGAGGGGTAGAGCTGAAACTGAGCGCTGTCAAGGGGAGCCACGTGCCTCTTATAAAACAGGGTATAAAACAAAAAAAAGGAAGGCAGCTGAGCACAGAGCAGGAGAGCTGGATGGGCTAGTTGTGGGCAGGCAGTGGCCGACCAGGGATGCCAGACTCGCTCATCAACACACACGGTGCATGGAGGGGCATGGACCTCAGCCAGGAGGTTTGAGAGTGTTTAGGTAGGTTTCTATGGCCGGATTCTGGCTGCAGCTCTTATCCTGCTCCTGTCCTCTGCCAGGTCTCTGAGAAGCTCAGAGCAATCCCAGTCTCCTCTGGATGTGAGGTGACTCCACATCTTGCATCCCAATGGATCTCCCAGGCCTGGGGAGAGGCTGTCACTGCCAGGCCGGCCCTGCAGAGCTGTGGCCAGCGGCTCAAGGCCAGCTTGGTGGTGGCAAAGAAACTGTAAGAGGTGCAGGTAAGTCACCAACACTGCAACAGTTCAAGGGGAGATAAGGGGTTGTTTGGATCCATTCCCCATTCTTGGATCCCATTTGCGTTTGCAGAGGTGACTTGACAGAGGGGAACTTTCTATAGGAAACAGGTCCTGCACACCTTGGGGAACCAAGGTGGACCACGAGGATCTCGTAACAAGAAACCCCATTGAAGAGGACCATGATTGCACTCAAATCACTAAGTCTTGCCCACTGGTGAGGAACACCCCAGGCAGCACAACCCTCTGTTAACAGGCACCTGGAGGGCTTTGCTCCCTGGAAAACCTGGAGCCACCTTCCCCAGGTGCCAAAATCACCCCCCTCTCTCTTTCCCGCCGCACCGGAGTTGGGCAGCTCCACGGAAAGGCCACAAAACACTGTGGAGCCGCTGGCTGCTGCCGAGCAGGAGCCAACGGAGGGGCAGGGAAAGCGTCTTCTTACTTTGCACCTGCATCATTGCAGCCTGAGGAAGGGCCGCTGCATCCGCGAGGCCACGCAGTTTGCCAGCCAGAAGAAAAATGGAAAACACTGAGGTAAAACTGGATTGCGGGGCAATTTAATTCTTCTAATCCTACGCAGGTGGGTTAAGGGGAAACGGCGATCGCAGCGCTCGGCCTGCGCGCTTGGCGCGGGGGCACACGTTGACGCCAGCGCCACGCTCGGCCCGTCCGCGTTGGGAACGGGGCAGGGCGGCTCAGGACGGGTCCCCGCTGAGGCCGTCCACGCGGGGACGAGGAGGGACTTGCCCGGCGCCCTGTGGAAGACTAGTGATTTTGTTGTTGTTTGGCTGGTCTCACCACAACAAGTCACAGTCTGCCCCAGGGCGCCCGGCCCGTGCGGCGATGACGACAACGATGAGCGCCCGGCCCCATGGCGCCCACGGCCGCCCCACAGCGCCCACGGTCGCTCCCCTGCTGTTTCTGACCGACCACGGCCGCCCCACTGCCGCTTCTGGCCACCTCGGCCGCTGCTTCCGTGGGCGCCGGGCGGGAAGCACCGGGAGGCCGGTCTGAAGCCCAACCAACGTCAGCACCCGCAGGGAAGGAGCCGGGACGTGGGGCGGATGGCGCTTCCCCCGTGACGGGATGACACCGACCGCACCTAAAGGCTTCAGGGACGGTCCCAGCTACGTCTGCTCCCCACAAACCCAACCAAGGAGAACCCTACAGCGAGGGCCCCTACAGGGCTAGGCCTATAGGAGGGCCCTTGCAAGGAGCCCTGCTGCACCATAGCGGGGGACGGGGCCTCCTGCCCTGCTGTGGAGCAGGGAGGAGGATCCTGGTGCACGCGTGGAGGGGAGAGCAGCCCTATAGGGGAGAGCAGCCCTATAGGGGAGAGCAGCCCTATAG
>NW_020454938.1:596465-716462 GCF_003342845.1 Nothoprocta perdicaria | reverse complement strand
TCTACGACCGCTACGTGCGGCCGCCCGAGCCCGTCGTGGACTACCGCACGCGCTGGAGCGGCGTCACCCGGCGGCACCTGAAGGGCGCCATTCCCTTCAGGGCGGCCCGCGCAGAGGTGAAACGGGGACGGGCGGCCCCACGGGGCGGGGGGGGTGACCGTGCCAGGGATTTAGCCCATTTCCTCTTGGCGTGATCCGCTCCCAATAGCTTTTTTGCTGGGATTCAGGCAAACGCATGGTGTGTCCCTAGCTGTGACAGCACCTCCTTTTGGCCCCTCTCATGGGGGGCTTTTGTTATAAAAATGGTGCTGCTTTTAGCTTGTACCTGCTGCTGGTCGCTCGGGGTTTTGCCAGGGAAGCTCTGGACCCCTGCAGACAAACCCTGGGCAGGCGGCAGCAGCAGCCCCTGCAGCAGGCCTGTGCCTGGGGAGGGGTTAGAAATAGCCCGTGACGCTCTGCTGTACCTGGGCTGCCTGCGTTCTGTCAGCACAGCCTGGGGTATGAGAGGACCCACACAGAGCTGCTCTGATGTAGGGACACGAGCACAAAGCCAGGAGCCACCTACGCCTTGTCCTTGTCCACGCCAGACTGGTTTGCTCTAGCTGAGCCTCCGTGGCCTTGGGCTTTAGGCAGTGCTCTGTGCACCTGCCCTGTGCTGCTCTGGACTTGAGTTACCCCCTGTAATGGGACCTTGTTTATCACTCGCTACTGGGACCCAAAAGACTAGAACCAAAGATAATAAATGTAATGCAAAAGGGTTTATTTTATACTTTGTGTTTCATTTGCTGCACTGCTTGTCTAACCTCATCTGACCCTTCCAGATCCTGAAGATCTTGAAAGACAAGATTGTGGTGGGACACGCCATCCACAATGACTTCCAGGCTCTCAAGTACTTCCATCCAAAGGAGAGGACCCGAGACACAAGCTGCATCCCTTTGCTGAACCAGAAGGCAGGAATACCTGTCAAAGCCAATGCTTCTCTCAAGAGCTTGGCCAAGCATCTGCTCCACAAAAATATCCAGGTGAGCACCAGCCTCCCTGGTGCTGCAGTCATGATCCCTTCAGTCCACAGTCAAGCTGGGGGAGACCAGCTCCCGTAGCTGAGCTGCCATTCGGCACCTCAGGGAAGCAGGGAGCCCCCAGGCAGTGCTGGGGACTATAACCCCCCATAAGAAGTGCAGACGTCCAGGCCTGTGTAAGGCTGGATCTGACCCTTGCTGTCTCTGAGCATTTGTCCTCATGAGCAAGCAAAGAGACTGTTTTGAGCCCCTCCTAATAGGACTTTCTCCCCTTTGCTTTCAGGTCGGCTGCAAAGGGCACTCGTCAGTGGAGGATGCGCAGACGACCATGGAGCTCTACAGACTGGTGGAGGTGGAGTGGGAGGAGGAGCTGGCCAGCAGCCTGCCCCCCAGGCCCCCCAGTCCCCCCAGTCCTGTCGCAGACAGTGCCCAGTACATGGATGACCGGTACTGGCCTGCAGACCTCAATGTGGACAACCTGTGATGGGCAACAGCCTCTCTGCAGGTTTGAGACGTCCTGGTGGCCTCAACCGCCAGGAGCAGAGGTGGCTGCAGGTGCCCACGTCGTGGTCTGTGGGGTGCTTCCCTCCCCCAGGGTTTGTACCTCTGCTGCAGTGTCTCAGTGTGGATGGTGACGTGGTTGGTGCCGTCACCCAGCCCGTGCTGAGGGAAGCGCAGGTGGCAGCGCCAAGGGCGTCCCGCTTCTCGGCACTGCCAGCTCAGTGGGAGCGTTTGCTGATGGAAGACGATGGCACTTGGAAACACTCGTGGCCTTTTGGCCTTCTAGAGCCTTCCCCAAGTGCTATAAGGGGAAGTGCTGTGTGGGGAGGTTCCCTTCCTTGCACTTAGTGGTGTGTTACCCCACCGCCCCCAGCTGGGATCAGGCAGGATGGAGCACCCCCAGCCTCGGGGCATGGTGGGCTCCTGTGCACCCTGTCTGTCCTGTGCCAGCCCTTCTCTCGGGCTCCTGGCTGTGCCAGGCTGCAGGCTTGGGGGCAGGGAGCCTTGAGCCTCCTCTGGGAGGAGGAGGAGGCAGAGCCCTGCAGCTCCCTGCTGCCAGGGGCTCCAGACATCTTGGAATAGGATATCAGGGGACCAACATACGGTGGCTTCTCAGAGGGTAGGAGGAGTAGCCCTCCATGGTGGTGGGCAAGTGACTATTGCTGCTAATTTCCTACCTCTTCCCTGAATCTTTGGTGATGAGCAGGACCCCGATGTGGCCCTCTTAAATGGTCAGAAGGAAAAGCAGTGTTTCCTTCTCGCTGCCACCACTTGGGGCAGTTGCAGAACTGTGCAAGAATTCAGGTTGTCAACGACTTGTGAGTCCATAATGTACCTCACAGCCATGGCACAGCAGTTTATTGTTGTCTTGCTGACACCTGAAAACTACACAGTCCAGGGCCAGTTAAACAACCATTTTCCTTCCCAATTTCATTGCACAATGAAGGCTGAAAGTCCAAGTTTAATGAGGATGCACTAGATTTAAAATCAAACTATTCATATATTTGTCAAATTGTGAATTAAAAATCATTGATTGCAGAAAAAAAAAGTGTGCAGGTGTGTTGCTTGCATGATCAGATGGGGAAATTCTCCAGGAGGGAGCAGGTTCAGGACTGCTTGTCTTGCCTTCTGTGTCACTGGCTGCATTATGGGCTGTGCTGCAGCAGCCACAAATCCATGTTCAACCAGAAGAAGGTAGTTGGTGACCCTCCAATTACTGTTCCCTTCAAGGTGGCTTTTGAGTCCCCTGTCCTGCAGAAGGTCCTTGATGAGACACCGCTGGCAGCGTTGCTGTGTAGGTGGGGCCTGCCTGCCCTTTTGCAGCAGAGAGAAGCTGCCTGGTGTGCAGGATTGCAAGATGAGGGTTGCTCGGGGCAAGGGCACGTCATGAAGAGACAGTTTGAAGAAAGAACATTTGAAGGGAAAGTGTCACAGGGTGTCACCCAACCCCTCCCA
This sequence comes from Nothoprocta perdicaria, assembly GCF_003342845.1. NCBI lineage: Eukaryota > Metazoa > Chordata > Aves > Tinamiformes > Tinamidae > Nothoprocta > Nothoprocta perdicaria. The sequence continues at coordinate 713,487 of NW_020454938.1, read as the reverse complement.
GGGCAGGGCTGGCAATGCAGTCTAGTCACAGTCTGTAGTCCACTTGCTCCTGACTCACAGGGACCTCCCCACACTAATGAGGATGAGCCTGTTATTAGAGCAGCTGCTTCGACGCCTGGTTTAGAAGAGAAAACCTGGTCTGAGCTGGCGTTTTTATGAATGAAGTGAGGCTGACAACAGTCTTGTGCTGCGGGGAGGCTGGTTCAGCCCTGCTTCCCTGAAGTTGATCATTGTATGAGTCACCTACATTTGGTATACTTTAAAAAATACAATTTTTAAAAGCCTGTTTCTCACGTGGCTGGTACTTCGAAGCCCTGTCTCTGCCTGTGATCCCAACACAGAGGCATGCGTTGCCTCAGGGCAACCTGCCACGTTGTTTGATAACATGTTCCTTGATCACCAAAATAGGCCCTTAACCAGACTGCAGCAGGTGACCCGAGCGGACAGTGTGACTGCTAAAATGCCAGCCAGCATCTCCCCATGTCTGCACGCACAAACTGCCCTCCTGCCTGCGCTCTGCGTGGTACCGGTCTGACAGGGATCTGCACAGAGCACCTCAGGGCAAGAGGTGCCAGTGCTGCAGGAGCCTCACGCTGCTGCAGAGTGTCCCCCCTCCGCACTGTGGCCATCGCGTCCTCGCTGGCCACTAGCCCGGCCTGCAGCTTTGGGCGCTGCTCCCGACACGGCGAGCCTGGCTCTTGCAGGTCGGGAGGCAGCAGGATGGTTCTGGAGGTGCATCCACCCGCAGGGATGCCCAGCAGCACCACGGAGCCTCTGGGCAGCCTGGCCATGGAGCGGGCACAGGAGCCAGCGCTGAGCGAAGGCCGGACGGGGTCAGCGGCGCTTCCCTGCGGACAGCGGGAGGGAGGGCTCAGGCGGAGCCTTGGGAAGCGGCCAAGGCAGCGGTGACGCAGGCACAGGCACACCTGACGCAGCCACCGCTGCGATTACCAGGCGCCTCTCACTGCCTTCCTTAACGCTTCCCTGCCCGGGAGACGGTGCTGAACGGCTCTGCCCTACACAGAACAGCGCTAAAATGTGGCAGGGTGCAATGTCCAACAGGTGGGCTGCTCTCTTTAAAGAAGTATTAATGACTCCCCTTTAAAGAAGTATTAATGACTCAATATGCTCAATGAAGTTGTGGTCTATCCACCCTCCAGCAGAGAGGAAAGACACAGGTAAGAACCAGGGCAAGGTCCTTGAAACCTGCTGGTGTCAGCCTGTGTCAAGCATGTTCCTGAGCCCCACAAGCACCCCCGCCTGCCCCACACGGCCCTCCCTGGACACAGCGATGGCTCCCGAGAGGCCACGTCCCCGCCGGCCGCCCCGCACAGGGCAGCCCCACACAGGGCACCCTTCAAGCCGGCCGCCACTCGGGTTATTTATCAGCCTCGGGCGGCTGCCAAGTCTCTCCCGCTTTCATCTCGATTGAGAGCCGGGGCGAAAACACAAGGACGGGGCAGCACGTTGGTGAAAACGTGCGGCGGGGCGGGCGGGGAGCCAGGCCCGTCCCCCGGCGCCCCGTCCTCGCGCCGGGCACGCGGCCGCGGGACGTGCGGCCCCGGGGGGGCCCTGGCTCTGCAGACAGCGCCCGCCGCGGGGGCAGCGGCGCGGGGCGCCCCGGCGCGCGTGCCGGGCTCGGTGACGCTCGCGCACCCAGGCCCCGCTGCCCGGCGTGACGCGGGCGCGCGGCTCGCAGCGGGGCGAGACCGCCCCGGGCGGGCAGCCCCCGGGCGGGCACCCCCGGCCCTGCCGCCACTCCGCTCGAGGCCCGGGCATGACGGGGAGCCGTCCCCAAAGGGGTGGAAGGGCACGAGGCGGTAGCAGCCTGTGACTCATTCTGTGCTGCAGGCAGCCACGGGCGGCAAGAGAGAGGAAATAGGGGAAAAACAGCATCAGAAGATGACATCTAAAGCCATGACCATGAAAATGCTTTGGAGGGAATCGCTTCCAAAAGCCTGCCGGGCTGAGGCGAGAGGAAATACATCGGATCAGCTCTAGTGTAAGGGACAGATTTTTCAAAGTGCTCAATCTCTGTATTTTGGGGACGATTTTTCCCTCCGTTTCTATCACTGAGGCTTTCCATGGTTGTTGAGGGATCCTCCTGGAAACAGCTCTGCACTGGGATGGGAAAACATCCAGCTCTGTCTCACAGTCCACGTACTGCAGAGTTCGGCCTCCAGCTTCACAACACTGATTTAAATCCCCTGTAGAAACATTCCCTGCTTGGGTGACAAATGTGCTGTCCTTATGCCCACTGGAGCTCACGCATCCTGCAAGTTTTGCCAATTTGCTGTTTTCTCCAGACCATGGGGAAGCCGAGGAACAAACTGGGGCTCAGCCCTGACTCACATTAGCTTTCAATGGCTGGAAGAAAACACCGTGCGGTCTTGAGCCCGTGGTAGCTCCAAGGCTTGGTCACTGAGGAAGAGAGATGGGCAGGAGTACCACGGAGGAGTTTTCCTTCGAGTCCTTTATGAAAATCTTCCTAAGAAACAAAGCACTGGTGCAGGAGAAAACCTGATGGCAGATGACAGGGGTAGGTGGTGGTGGCAACCCGCTCCATGCCGGGTGAGGCGAGCGTCAGACCCCAATGTTTGCTACGAATAACATTAATGAATAACATTAATGACAACTTTCGCTCCCCGTTCCAGCTGCTGCAGCATTCAACAGCTAATCGGGACTTTCACAGATGTTTGTGAATATTCACCTAAACGTCAGGGAATCGCTATGGCCGTTATTCGCCCTGTTTTATCCTCGTCCCGGCGTCGTGGTGCTCCTGTCGGAGAGCTCAACATCCTCACGCAGGTGGAGGAGGGTGGGAGCAGCTTTGAGGCTGGCTGAAAATCACGGCAATTTGAGAATTCACAGTACACTTGGCCGTTGCCTGAGTGCCCCTGAAAAATGATTAATACAAACCCGTGAAACCAGCAATGGGGACTCGGGGCTTTTTTATCAGAGGAAAAACATTGGCAAATTAGTTTTTCAACCAGCTGCAAGAGCAGGTAACTGATAAGCTCGTCATTGGAGTGAATTTGAACCAATGGGAGCAGGTGGGTGACAGCGTTTACTTCTGTCTAGCAACAGCCTCCCCTGGAGCACCGCCCAGCAGCTCAAACTGAGAGGTGCTTCTCTTGCTGCTGCCGCGCTTGCCCCTTCCCTGCTGAAAGGAGGTTTCCATGGGGGACAGTCACTAGATGAGCCCCAGTAGATCGTCCCTAAGGTTCTGCATGGTTGTGGTGCCGCTTCCATTCCCGTCTGTGCAAGATGTGTCTCCTCTCACCTGCTTTGCCCCGCTGGTCCAGGAGGCTGCACAATATCCGCAAGGGCTGAGCAGAGCCCCTTTACCCCAGCATGACTCTGGATCCTCCTGCTGATCCTCCTCTGCTCCTCTGCTCCCTCGGGGCTCTTTTCCCCTCTCCACCCCAGGGCATCAGCTGGGGCCCTGCTTGTGCTGGGTGGATGTAGGATGTCCTTTGAGTGCTTGAAATATTTAGGAGCCTAAAGAGCAGTTTTGAGTCAGCGCCAGGAAAGGCAGCTCTGGGGAGCACCCTGTTCTCCCTGCTTTGGAGCAAGTGTGAGGCTGCAGACTGGCTGTTCGGAGGCTTTGCAGGGTAAATCCCCTTGGAGCGGGTTAGTGAGATCAGCAGTGCAGGGCGAGGGTGAATTAGAAGGCAGAAAACTTGCAGCCGGCCATAAATTAAAATCCCTGGTGCCTCAATAACGCGCCTGGCCATAAGAAGGCAATAGGGGTGATGTGGGGCTGGGTGGGCACCTCCGCTCATGGCTGTGGCCGCAGGAGGGGCACGTGGGCGTGTGTGGGGCAGGCAGGCATGTATGGGGCCTGTGAGTGTGTGTGGGGCAGACGGGCACACGTGGGGCAGGTAGGTGCATGTGGGGCAGACAGGCACACGTGGGGCAGGCAGGTGCATGTGGGGCAGGCGGACACAGGCGCAACCCGCCCGCGTGGCCGCCCCGATTGGCCGCCGAGGCGCCGCGCGGCCGGCGCCAGGGGCCGGCGTGGCCTAGCAACAGCCTTTCCCTAATGAAAAACAAGGCACTTGAGCGTCGCGGCGACGGGAACGCTCCCTCCGAGCGCCCCATCCTCCACGCGGGGCTGCCCGCCAGCAAGGAGGGCTCCAGAGGGGCCCACGCGGCGGTGGCAGGGCCAAAGTGCGGGTATCCGGCCGCCCGTGTCCCCCCTCGGCCTCTGCGCCCCTCCAGGAGGGCCGAAAGGAGCAGAAGCTGCGAGGGAAGGTGCTGGGCATGAGACTGAGGGAGGAAAAACTGCCTGATGCTGCGACCGGATTGCTTGGAGTGTACAGAGGATCTGGGAAGTCCTCTTGCCCTGTCAAAGATTTTCCGTGGTAAAATCACTCAGCTCTGCGTCTGTTTCAGGTGTGTGCCTGGTTCCTGCAGAGGAGACGTGGGCACAGTGTCACCTTTGAGCTTCAGAGCCCCATTCCCTGGAAAGCCGCTCTCTCCTGGCAGTAAGTGTAATTCCTAGAGCTGCCCAGGGGCAGGGAACAGCCCCTGGGGAAACACAGTGACAGTCAGAGCGAGCAGCCTGGACCAATTCACTCTGCACACCCCAAGCCTTCCCCAAGCTGCACGTTTTGCATTAGAAATAACATTTTTTTTCCCCAAACAACAAAAACAGTAAAATATTCACATATTTTTGAAAGGAGAAGACCTGAGACATGCCAGGCCTGCCTGGGTACATCCCTGGGAGTGATTTGCCCTGGAGATGCTCTCAGTGGTACCCACACGATACCCCATGGGCTTGAGTTTCCTGCTGCTGGTCCATGGCTCTGCAGCAAGACATGGAGCCAGTAAAGTCTTGTGCCCTCAGCCCTGTCACCTTGTCACAGCACGACAGCAACCCAATGCTCCATCTGCAGAGGAAGCCAAGGACTGGAGGGATGAGGAACAGGGAGGCTCACACAGCAATGGAGCTCCTGCAACTGGAGCTCCTGCAAATGTCCCAGAAAGTCAGAACATGCTGAAAGAAATTGGGTGGAGGGAAAGCAAAATCATGATTCTCCTCTCCTTTGGAACTCCCCAGGGAAGCACACCCAAGTTCTCACCCGGTTCCTGCCCATTTCAGGTTTGTGCAGTCCGGGCTGTTCACTAGATGGTGCCCTCGGGCTGCCGATTACTCACTTCTTCCCTCGCAGGTCCATGATGGGACAGAGGTTGAGGCAGCCTGATCTTCCTTGCTCATCGTTGAGTATTTTAGGAGATGCTTGAGAACAGACGGTCAACTTGCTTCTTACATAAGCATAGAGACAAGTGAGCAAAGCAGACAGGTAACTGCTGGACCCTTGCAGGGCAGGAAAGAGGTAAAAATCACGTTTCTATTAAGACTGACGTTCATATATGTCTCGCATCAAGTCTTTGGTAACACACCTTTCTTTGCTTGGCCTCCAGCTGTGGCCATTTCTTTGGTCAATAAAATTAAATTTGTGGGCCTTTCCTGCCATGCCCTGAAAAGAGGAGCTTAAAAGCCAAATGCTTTGCCCATACACCAGGGCCAATTAAATTATGGCGCATTCTGGGGACAGCTGCTTGGTTTTCATGTGGTAACACTTGAAGGGAACTAAGTGCAGTGCATCGGTCCTGCAGTGGTGGATGCAGGAGTGGATCTAAGCACTTTACTGGGCAAGAAGGTCCCTTTGAAGGGACAACTGGCAAATGGAGTGAGTAGATGGCATGGACAAACCCTCCGCCTTTTCCCTGGTGAAAAGGAGCTTTGGTGGCTATTGCAACAGACAGAGCAAAGCATGGCCATGTTCACCACAGCCTTTTTCCACTCAGTCAAAGGTTGATCACTTTAATGAATCACACTATAAAGGTAGATATAGAAAGCACCATTCTGTCTTTTCTTCTGGACAGAGCCAAAATTTACTGTTCTAGTGATGACAGATTCTGTCCTCTCCCTGCCCAAGGCTCTGGGAATTACGCTCAGGCAAAAACACTACCAGGAAAGTGCTGGTCTCCAGGCCAAGCTCTGCAGCGTCCTGAATTGAGGCTGCCCAGTGCTGGGACTGGCTTGTGCCAGCCCCACTCAGCTGCTTGTCCATGTGCAAGTCACACTGCTGTCCCATGTCAGAGAGTGGTGAATCAGAGGTTTCTGCCTTAATGTCAGCTTTAAAAGCAATCTGCAGCATGGCTTTGAGATCACAGTTGTCGTTGCTGCTGTAGTTGCTCAGATATGTCCAACTTGTTCCCTACCTGGCCACAACCTCTGGTTTGGAAGTGATGCTCCTCACCATGGACACAAGCTCCCTGTTCTCCTGCCCACTGCTAGATCTCCAGCAAGGAGACAGGTTAGCCCAGGGATTAATCCACACTCAACACAAGATTGTGTCACTCTGTAGAGCTAGACTGGCCAGAAGGACGAGCAGAGCCATTCAACACCTCAACCTCCTACTCAGCAAGGGGAATCGAAGGGGCTGGAGAGGCCTTAGTTTAGCTGGACAGGACCTGTCCGGCTTCTCCTGTTTGCAGCCCCACGACTGCCTCTCTGCGCTGCCTGGGCTCTTTGGGGAGGCTCACCCTGCTCCCACGGCTGGTGGAGCAGCACAAGGTGCTCGCTGTGCTCAACAGGCAGCGAGCAGTGGCGGCTCGAGCCACAAGAGTGTACGGTGAACACCGACACCAGTGACCACCGCGTCCTGCGCCAGAGACAACGCCGCTGCTACAAGGCAAATACGGACCGGGAACACTGTTCTGTGGAAAAAGGTACCAAAAGTTGGGCATGGAGTATCTGTGTCCGGTCATGGTGCGCTGCAAGTAGTGGTGCTTGTTCTTTTATCCCAGTTTTATCCAAACACCTCAGTACTTGCATGTTGTACTTTTGCCCCTGGGAAGCTAATTCACCATGTCGGACAAAATAGAGGACAGGAGATGGGAAGGACAGAGGGGCAGTTTTGCAGACATCCAGTAAAATGTTGGAGTAAAATACCAACTAACAATCCAGCTAACAACTGGAAGGGTATTTATTCACTTAGAAATGCAAATCAGTGGGCATAAAGCAGCACTATCTGAATCCATTAGAGAGGAGCCCAGACTTGGAGCATGAGGAGGTGACAGGGTAGGGCTGCAGCTCGTCCACAAAGCCGCATTGGGACCCAGAGCAAGAATAGCAGGGGCTGGTACAGGCCAGGACTAAGGTCTGTTTGTGGTCCTAGGAGAAGACTATTTGCCTTTGACTTGCCTTTGACCTTCACCTGAGCAGGACAGACATTCTTTCCCTTTTCGTAGAAACCGCTCCTGCCCTTAAAAAAAGACAGGGCCAGTTATGAGTAGCAACTTCCAATGGTCAAGTCACACAAGGTCACTCTGGCGGTTCTGTAGGAGATACTGATGTCCCCCTTAATCTTTTGGTCTCTTAAAATAGCAGAATGATGGAAAAGATCAAAGTCAGAGCTGCACAGAGCAACATTTGTTGTCATTTTAATATGGTATTAATATGTAATTCTGGTCAAAAATGTTGCTCCAAAAATGTCTTCACATTGCTGATTAAGTTTGCCCTTCCCTATGCAAATTCTGAGTCATAGCAGTCAGTGGACACAAGCCAGGCTCAAGGGCTGCACTGGGTTCAGCAGAACCATCTAGACAGGGAGGTCCAGGGCACGAGGACCAGGGAGATCTCCTGCTTCAGAGCTCCTCAGCCAAAACCCACCCAGCTTAGGAGCTGATGCTGAGGACTCCATGAAGTGGAAGGACCTTGGGGAAGTCGTCACCTCTACTGGGTCCTGCTGGCATTTATTTTTTTATTTCTTTACAACCAGCTGCTGAGCAGATTCAAACTGGAAGTACCATGCAGAGAATTACCTTAGTTTTTAGCAGCAGTGGCCCAAACAGGCTAGAGGGAGATGAGGTTCTCATGCCACGTTGCTGAGTAGTTTAAAGAAATAATATTGCCAGCCCATGGAAAAGAGAATGCTCCTTTTGGCCTCTGTTATCACTGGCTGCAATAAAAAGGTATAAAACGGGGCAAAATGGCTCTCACGGGTCTCTACTAAAAGTGGAATTTGTGTTGGCTCCTAAGGAACAAAATCCCAAGGATCCTGATCAGGGTCTGCTACTAAGTGATCAAATAATTCTCCTGCCTTGGAAAGATACAGGTTCATCGCACGTTTATTAAGGAGAACATTCCTTCCCGCTGACTCTCACCCTCGAAAACATTCATTTCCAGGCAGAAGGCAGGACTGTCCCTTGCTGCCTGGAAGCCCAACAATTTCCTACCTTCAAACCAGCAAAGAAAGCTCATATTTATCACGAAAGTACAACCGCAGGAAAAATACTGCAGGAAAGCTACACACCCTTGTAATCTCTGTAATCTACATTTATGAAATCTTCCTTTATAAAGGTCCCATTTTTCTAGCGCACGCTACATTTAGCACGAATGTATTTTCCATGTGCTATAGTCATGTGTTTAACTACAGACCAAGAGACAACTTCGAGTTCTTTTGAGGCCACCAGGCAAGGGTGAGGGCCAGGAGGAAACCTCCAAGGAAAAGGGGCATGGAAATAAAACCCTCTGTGTCTGCGAGCCCGGGCCTGGGGGCACACAGGGTCCCATCCACCAGGGCTCGCGGATTCCCGAGGGAAACCTGTTAGGCAGAACTAAGTGGAATTAGTCCGCAGTTGGCCTCCCTGTGGTCTGGGCCCTTCCCTGACTCTCCCAAGCGCCCAGAGGCCGTGATGTCCTCAGTCAGATTCCCAGCGATTCCCAGCGAGGCTGCCTGGAGTCACAACAGCCCCGGAGAGCACGTGCAGCCAGCGAGGCTGTGGCCTGACCGCGCTCACTGCCCGTCCCCACAGTGGGAAACGCTCCAGAGAAGGCGGCTCTGTCTCCTCTCAAAGCTCCTCTGTTGGCACCGGAGGCCCCTGGGAGGAGGTGGAGGGGTCCGTGGAGATACGTGGTGTGGAGAGGGAAAGGGATGAAGAAGCTGGAGGGGAACGGGTCTAAAGAGAAGGGAGTTTTGCCTTAGATTTGGGAGCTTTTCCTCAGAGTTGCCTTCATGGCCCCCTCCTTTTGAGCAGCCCTCAAGGGTGACGCTTCACCCGCTGCCAGTTCCATGCAGTGGGAATCGCTGCGGAGGGAACTTTCTCCTGGGCTCCATGAGGGGCTCCCTGGTGTTTGATGGCAACTGGAGGGGCACAAGCCCAGGGCTCGCTGCTCCCCAGCACGGCCCACGGCGCCTCACCCAGAGCAAGGGAGCGCGCTCAAACGCCTCAAACAGCCCAGGCAGCCAAACGCAGGAGGAACAGAGAGCTCCCCCCCAGCCCCCTGACAGCCTCTGCGAGCAGCATCCAGCGGGCGCCATCCCGAACGCTCCCTCCACGCCACCAGCGTCTCCTTTGCCGTGCACGTGGGCAGGCAGCGGGGAAAGAGGGCGCAAGGCCTTCCCTCCCGCCCCAGCGCGCGGGGAGAAAGGGCTGCCTGTGCCCACACGCGCGTCCGCGCCCCGCTGCAGGCACTGGAGCCAAGGCCCCGGCGGCCCGACACACTGCGAGCGTGTGTGTGTGTGTGTGTGCATTTAGGCTTGCGCTTGGTCCCCGGGAGCGGGGCTGACCTGCCGCGCCGAGCCTCCTGATAACAGGACGTTTTGAGCGAGCGCCTTATGAAAACGCCTTTCATGGGCAGAACACAGGGACGGTTGTTCCCAGGGCCAAACCTCCCTCTCCCCGGCTCCCGCCACCCCGTGTGGGACACTTGTCTGCTCAAAATACCCGGAGCCCGTAGCGAACAAGACAACGTGCAAAGAGGAATTTACGGCTTGCCGAGATGCAGCCCCGGGCCGCGAGTCCAGGCGGGAGGAGTCGAGCGGGAGCAGGTTTTTTTTCGGAGCGGCCCCAGCCCTGTGGGAAGCGGGAGAGGGCTCCATGAAGGCAGCGCTGTAGGCAGCTGACGCCAGCGCTGCTCTGCGGCCTGAGACCCATCCAAGGAGAGGGCCGAGGTACAGATGTTCCCATTGTGCATCTTGGGAGCCTTCTCGGAAAGCTCAGGCAGCTTCGCTCCTCAATCTGCCTTTTTAGCTCCAGTCAAAAAAATATATATATATACATATACACACACACACACACATATATATATACACAAAAGTTTGGAAGACAGCCTTCTTCCTAATGCATTATTTTGCCTCTTGCTGACTCCTCCAGCATTTTAAGAGCTCACTCCCCACTTCACCCCCCCACAATGACAGCTATTCTCCAATGCAGTGACACTATTAAACCCTATTGCAAAGTAACCTCCAGCATCCACGGGCTGTTCTGTATCGCTAGGCGAGGGGGACAAGGCAGCCGAGTGGAAGCAGGGGCCGTGCACCAGTCGGGGATCCCACAAACTGGTTCAGTTGGGGATCCCACAAACTGGTTCTGCTCCAGCTCTGCCAGGGAGCTGGCGCAGGAGCTGCACATGACCCTCTCACTGCTCCGTGACTCAGTTTTACCACCACCAGAACAAGCAGTGGATAGATGAGAGGTCTGTAAACCACTCTGAGCCCCTCAATTAAAGGCTTTTTCTTCCTCCCTTTCCTATGGGAAAAAAGCAGTTAAGCTTAACAAGAAGTGAGGCACATATAGAAGAGCGATGCTACATTGGCCCTCAGATACAGAGGGAGAGGCAGCTTTGAAAAACAGCTGAGAAGAGAGCTAGAAAATGATGAAAGGATTATGGAAAGCATCAGCCTCTTACAGAGAATAGGATTAAGGCCAGAAACCAGAAGAGTGAGGTAGAAACCTGGTCTTTCTTGACCAGAAGGAAACACATTTGTCTGTGACCTTGGGGGAAAAAACCTTCTCCTACTGATATTCTGGTGCAATAAACACTGAATTTCAGGGATACCATTCTCAGAACAACAATCCTTGGCAGGACTGGCACAGTCAAGAAGGACCAGCACCTCTGTATTACATCTTCCCACTGCCTTAAATGCTGCCCCTACCGCCATAGCTGGCAAATCTCTGACGTTCTTGCTCCCTACAGGGAGAGAGACCAACATATGTGTTGGACTGAGTCCTAGGTTTAAAGGAAAAGATGAGAAAGTCTGTTCTGGGACTCCCTTTTCTGTATCTCATCCTGTTCTTGCTTAGAAATCATTTTGGTAGAGCCACAGACAACTGCTGGCTCCTGATAGCTTAGGATCCTAATTAGCAATTTAAATCAAACACAACTAGAGGGCAGAGAGAAGGCCCTGGGGCACTCTCAAGCCCTCTTCATGGCCTGCCTCATCTCTTAAGTCCAGCATCATTAAGGTTAGCAGCAGATTTGGGTTTAATCTGGTTTAGAAGCATGTCTTATGACAGAGGAAATTACCCCATCTCTCTCGGATGGTCCTAGCAGCTTGTGGATAAGAGATCAATAAATGAGAGTCAACCTTTTAAGAGAGACAAAAAAGCAGCGTTGTTTACAGCCAAGAAAGCAACCGAAAAGGCCAGTCTGCATTGGGAGACAAGTCTATAGCTGACTAGAAACAAGAAAGGCCACATCTTGTAAAGGAGGCAGGGGCAGAGGGCATCTTTCTTTCAAAATAAGCCGCACAATCAGGAAAGGGAGTTTGAAAAGCAGGCATGATTCTAGAAGACATTAAAGAAAGCAAAGCAGCAGCCAGCGGAAATTACACTTGGATCATAAGGGCATCCAGAGTACAAGCGCGTGTGGAAACTCCTGCCATTGGGGCTGGGGAATAAGGATCATCCAGTGAGTAGGAATGACTGGAGCACCCTCTGGGATCTGCAGGACCTGCTTTTTCTCAGCTCCTTGCGCAGGACTGAGGGCAGCCTTGGGAGCGCTCGCTGCCTGTGTGTGCTGGGGCCAGGTCCTGAGCGCCCCTCAACAGGCCTCCTACCAGCGGGGTTACCAAGAGGGCTGTCAGGGTGAGAGAAGACAGGGCTCCCGCCAGCCCTTTGGTGGTGGCGAACTGCCTTGGGAGGCTGCAGGCCTGTGTTGTTCATCTGCTGCTTCAGATAGGCTTTTCCTTATCAGCTTCCTCCACAAACCACATAGCTTTTGAGGCCAGAGAGCTGAGCGTGTTCCCCAGCTCAGCGCTTGTCTTTGTTTCATCCCGTCTGGCCAGGGAAGGACTCCCCGGGCACAGCCACAGTGGTCCCTACCCTGCTGCTGGCACAGCAATGGGACATGGTCAAAGCTGAAGGCTTCTCCATAGCTCCTGCTGTAGCAGAGTCATCTTCACCTGTCACTAAGTGATGGGTTGGCAGTCATGCCAACATCTTGCTGTTTACATCTTTTCAGTCCCAGTTTCACTTTGTTTTGCTGCTTAAGGTCTCTAAGAAGCAGGACCAGAACTGGGGTGAGCCCCCTGCCAGCCCTATAGCACCAAGGCCACCTACCTCCTAACCCACTGGAGCACCAAGGTGCAGGCTCAGGTCAGTGCAGCCCAATTTTATTAGTGCCTCCTATTCCCCAAAGTAGAGACTTAGCTCTCACAGAGACTCCTCCATAACCTTAGGGCTGCATTTAAATGATCTAAAGCGTAACCTCCACTCTGCCATGTCTACCTTTGAGATCCTCATGCCTGCCGGGTGCTGGGGCCCATCCATCTTCCAATTATAATGTGCTTCTCACATGGAGCACATGGGCACAGGGAACTGCCAAGGAAAAGGTGTTCAAAGGCTGCCTAGTTAAAGAGGGAGTCACTTAAGCAAGACAGGAGGTGAGGAGAGCCCTGCCTGACAGCTGTGAGATTTCAGATCTGAGAAAGTGAGAAGCACCTGTAGGACTTAGGAGCTGAACAGCAGCTTTGAAAACACCATTGGCCACTAAATGATGAATAGGAGCTATCTCTTCTCCTTGGGCACCTATGTTGTGTTTGAAGTACTGGACCAAATCCCCAAAAGCTAACTGTTTTAAAGAGCAGCATGCAGAGTGACAGAAGGAAGCATCTTACAGCGAAGAATAGGTGAGAATACACATCCTACTGCTGTTCATTAAAAATAACTAATAGTCTTTTTTTTTTTTTTTCAACTCAGAGAAAGTGCTCTGTATAAGCAGATAAGAGGCTTACAGACCCAGGAGGCTCAATTAATGTTCTTAGTACACATAGCCTCAGGTAGAAGGCATTGCTAACCCTAGGTTGCTGCTACCCACTGTTTAAGGAATAGCTTGCTTTTAAGCCCCTGTAATACAAAGGTTTCTTTCAGGTGCTTGTAGTGCTCCTCATCTCTATCATACCACAACACAACTTTTCCTGACTCCACAGGCACTACTGGCCATTTTCAGCTCAGTAATCTAATGAAAGCTGTTTCTCTTCCCTCCTTATTACCAAGGCCCTTAAACAGAAGGGAAGGGCCCCGTACTTGAACTCAGCCTTGCATAACCCCATCTAGAGCCAGGTGTGCTCAGTGGGAATGACTCCACTTGCCCACCTGCAGCCTCGCTTCTATATAGAGCAGGAACTGGGGCTAGCACATTTTTAAGTGAGCATATGGGAGGCTAGGATGCCTGGAGAAGCATAAGGGCTTTAAGGTATTCTCTTCTTTATCTAAACCTGTTGGTTGGGGCTGTTTGCTCCCCTATGATTTTATTAGGGGATGGAAGCAGTTGTGGAGCTGTCCCCCTGTAAGAAGACAGGGAGGTTTTGGCAGCGGAGTTGCTAGGACTGTGTGTTTCTGCAGAGGTGCTGCTGGGGATGCAGCTGCTGAGGAGTTTCCCTGTCTTTCTACTGCTCTTCCTAGGCTGTGCCGTGTGTGAGTCCCTGCTCTTGGGCTGTCAGTAGCTCCTAGAGTTGTTTAGAGCTTTCTTGGTTTCTTCTCATGCGCTACAGCAGTGCGGCCTGGCTCTGTCTCTGCTGTAACGGTCGTTGAAGGATTGAGGTGTCCTTGATCATTGCTGGCAGAAAGGCAAGGATAGATCAAAAGAGAAGACTTGCCTGGGCAAGGCCATAAGAGAGGTAGGAGCAAGCACTGCTCTTGAGGCATTAGTGACAGTGTATGTGCAATATTGAGACCTGTTTGCCCTCAGGGGCACATCTGGGGCCCGGCTGTTATAGGTGGAATTACTAAGGATCAGCAGAGCTGTACAAGGCTGTGGTCAAGGCTGGGGTGCTAGCAGAGCTGTGCAAAGGGTTTGCAGGGTGTCAGTCTCTGCTCTCCCCAGCTCTTGTGGGGGCTCTTACATCTCTGCATTGAGGGGTACCAGAACATCCTAAGTATTTAGAGGAGCAGGCAAGTGGTTGAAGTGGGGGATACTGTTGGACAGATGTGCTCAGGTGGCAGCACAGAGCAGGAGAGCGTGCCAGGTAGCAGCTGCCGCCAAGAGCCTCCTCATGGTGCAGCCAGGTATGGGGACAAAAACCTCTCAGCAGCTGCAACGCACCCCTTGTGCCTTCGGCAGTGTCCAGAGCAAAGCCTGCACCCTGGGCACATAGTGGGAACCTCCTTCACAGTTAGTGGGTGAATGTGGTGCAGGAGAAAGCAAGTGCTGAGATAAGCTTCTCTTTTGGGGTCACAAAATAAGTTTGCCTTTCATCCCAAAGGTGAAGGTCATGCTGTCCCTATGCTCCTGGATGTACTGTACTCCCAGATTTTTTTTTCCTGTATGTCTGAGTAAGTTAATTACTATTTCTTAAGCCCATGCACAACTCTTCCTCTCCTGCCCTTCTGCTCTCTGCCAGCTCAGCCTTCCTCTGGGATGGCCTCGTGTCTGCTACAGACAATGTGGGTAGAGCTTTGCTGGCCATCATGACAGGGGAGACTTCAGCAGCATCTACACTAAATGGGCTAGAGAAGATTAAGTGCTCGCTCTGCTCCTGAAAGGCTCATTTAATCCACTCTCACCCTCTCTTCCCCCTCCCCCTGACCTGCCTGGCATCCAGGACACAGGGACTTTTATTGCACCACTGAAACCTTGAAGGGCACTGATCCTTTTTTAATCATTCCACCCTGTACAGATAAATGTCCTCTCTGACAGGCCACCAAGCTTACGTGCTTCCTGTCATGTACATGCTCACATAAACCAGGAAAGCCTACAATAACCAGCATTTGTTTCAGGCTGAAGTAGCCCCAAAACCAAGACTTAGTTTTGCAGTGGGAAGCATTTAATACCCTGAGATCTATGAGGAAGGGAGAAAGAAAAATGTTACCAACCAGAGACAAGAGCTGCTTCTTGGTGCTTCAGCCAGAGGGTGGGTTGTGTGTGTGTTTAAGCAGGCTACTGGGAAGGCAGGCTGTGTTAGGCACAAGCTTGCTGTCTCTGCTGCAACTCTATGGGGCCAATTTCTCCCTGCTGTAATGGGATAGAATCTAGGAGAAACACAGGTGAGACTATTTTAGCCCTTGGAGCTAACTGTGGTCACAGCTCAGCATCAGGTGACTTGTCAGGCACAGATGTCTGCATTTAACTCAAATGGGGGTAAATGCCTTACTGGAGCTGGTTATCAAATTGCCTAATTGAATCCTTTCCAGATTTTTCTAATTAAAACACAAGCTGGAAATTGAATGCCTTCTCAGGAGATGCATGAGGGGGTGAAGATCCACCTGCCTGTTTGTCTTGTGAGCTCCCAGTCCCAGGGAGCTTTCCTCCATGAGGGCTGTGGATTCATCATGCTCTCACAGAGAGTTTTATGCCCAGCTTTTAGATACTGCTCTGTGTCTGCTTCTAACAGGTGATGTTCATGCACTGATAAAACTGCATCAGCAATTCTGTGCTGCTGCCATTGACTCCAGCTCCTGCAATATAGCAGAGCATCCTTGATATGCGCTGTTCCCACCGTGCAATAGTCCTCGTCTCAGCCCTTAGTGTTAAGCCAAGAGCGTGTCCTCAAAGAAGTTGGTGGCCAAACTCCAGCTGAACTAAAAAGTCTCTTATTTTATATTAGGGAATCTTGCTAAAGGTACAGTAATAAAGACAGCATTTCTGAAGGGAAATCAAATGCCTTGCAAGGACAGTATTTTCTCCGTAAGATCTGCCAATAATGAGGAAATCCTTAGTCAATAAATGGCAAGAGAAATGTTAGGCTGCTAGGGAATCAGGTGGGGCTGTCTCCAGTTAGCCAGCCTGTTACCATGCAAATGCAACACATCTGGATTTTCCTTTGTTGCTCTGACATCTCTTTTTCCAGCGGTCATAAAAGTCCAACATGTCATTCTTCACCAAGACAGTCCCACCTTTCCCAGCGCTAACTCCTCCAGCAGCTCAGCTTCCCTACTGTTAATGGGATGAGGTGCCAGCTTGTGAAGAGGCTCTGCTTTGAGACAGTTGTCTACCACAAGGAAAGCCTGGCAGGTCAGTTCTAGCTGCATTGTAAGTCCAATTGGCTTTCAACATCTATAGCAATCTCTGAGGCTGAAAGGGCATATGCAGAGACTGCCTCAAGCTACCACCTTGCCAAGACATAACCCCTACTGTGTTACAGGTGGAATGTGCTGCTTTACACTGATAGTAGCCCAGCACACACTGCTGCAGGATTGTGGAGTCAGTGCACCATCCTAGAGCAAGTCTTGCAGCTCTGGCAGTTGACATATACATATGTATTCTGATCTCCATTGCAGGGAAAGAAAAGATCCAAGTAGGATAGTGTGAAATGAGTCTTTCAGCTTCAAGATGGGTACAGGCTTTGCAGATAAAGGACACCTTCCATAACCTTCATGCCCTAGGCCTTCTCAGGGGTCTGCCATGGCAGATGCAGAGGAGACAAAAGAGGTCCTTTTCATCAAGTGTTGAACAAGCTCCTGGGGGAAGATACAATCTAGGAATAAGAGTAGAACTTCAGAACAAAACATGGCTCCTCCTTCATTTGAATAAGGCCTGTTGGTGAATATCTTCTCTTAATAGAAATAGGTGGAAGTCTGTCAGTCGACTCGTTACCAAGGAGTTTTGCATTTTTTTTCCCCCCTTGTCCACTGCTTGTAAAGAAAATACTGCTTTCTGCAAAGTGTGTGTTTATTCAAAGCGAGTTACTTGATTCCTTCTCTCCCTGGGTGTCAGACTGTAGTGCGCCTATGGTGTCAAAGCTGCATTGCTCACTGATGGGACACAGGTCAAGTTTCTTCTTGAATTTCTTTTCAAACAATCTCTCCACTATTTGCCTCAAATTCACTCTTTCCATGCCCATTCTGCCAATTTTTCTTACTGGAATCTCTTCTAGTTCAAATACAGTCCAAAGAAGAAAAATTGCCCAAGTAATCCCATTCCCTAGTGTTATCACACAGTGGCAGCTCCAACCAGGATGTGCCAACGGTAAGACAGAGCTAAAGTTGCCAATAATAATTACTATTATAGCCCTGCTAAAACTCTTAAAAGGCATGGTGGTTACAGGCAGGAAAACCTGCAGCTAGCAACCAGGTCCAGTTTATGCAAACATAACCTGACTCACAAAAGCCGCAGTCAGATGAAGAGTGAGAGGTGCTTCTGTCATCCCAGGGCTCTCTTTCCAGCTTTTGCTGGGCTGGCTAAGCTCTAGGATGAGCAGTAACCCAGGCTGGGTGCTGTACCAAAGCATACTGTGTGCGTGCCCACAACACCAGCCCATCTGCTTCCTGCCCTGAGGCTGGGGGTACTTTGTGCCTCCTGTTTGCCACTTAATCAGCTATGGGACAACAAGCAGCATTGAAATACAGGTAATGTTGACTTCCAGTGTCTCCTTTGCCATGAAGAATGGTCACTCAAGGAATATGCTCATTTTCCAAGGCTCAATATAAATGGAGAGGCCAGCCCTGTATCCATAACTATCCCATTGTATCAGGGCTGGGGAAAGAGATGGTATCTGTGACTGTCCCTTGTCCCTTCAGAAATAAGTTGTGTCTTGCTATTCTTAAAAAGATTAAACTGACGTATTGCTGGAGAACAGGAAGAGAAGCTTCATTCCAAAATGTTTAATTAAGCACAGTCTCCTTTTTGCCCTGTCCCTTCAGAAGGGAAGAGGGAAAGCAGATCTTGTGTATTGAGACTTCACGAGACAATGTTCAGTTCATGTGACAAAGAAGTGACTGTCTTCTGAAAACAACCTGCATCTGTAGAAGGGACCTTCTTGCAAAAGGGGCCTAGAAGGCTCCTTCTCACCTAAGGCACTCCATGGTACCAGGTTGTACTGAGGTCTCCCTCCCTCTGAGACACATAAAGTGCATCAGGACAATTTTGACTGACCTAAGAGTGCCTCGTGGCTGTGCTACCAGGGAGTAAAGATGGAAACAGAAACAGGAAAGCTCAATAAGAAAAGTGGGGCTAGACGCTTGTTGGCATGCCAATTGAAGTTCATTTACTAGAACCACCCTCCACATCGACGTAGACTCATGTTTGTAGACGTAGCCATTGTCTGAAGCATAATGCCACGCAATGCTTCTGAGGCTTGATTACCTCTACAGTCAGTTTCAGAGAGCAGGATCTGAATTTTGATATCTAAAGGCCATATCTCTGTCCTTGTACTCTGCTGCTTTGCTGCCCATCCACCACACATTGTGCAACCAGAAGAGACAACCCGCATGTGGTGGTCAGAAGCCATCAGCTGGTCACAGAGGTGTGTGTTTTTGCTAGTGAACTCCCTGAATGAAGGTTAGAGGTGATGCTGAAAGCAATGTAGCACCCTAGGCACATCCAAAAGAGCCTTGCATATTACCAGCCTCCCACCGCCTGGAAACAGATGTGTCCTGGCAAGGACTCTGGTCTGACTCTCCCACATGCTGCTTCTTTCCAGAGGCTTCAAGTTCACATATGCAAAAGGACAACTGCTGGGACTCTAAAATGTACCACTACCATCTTTCTCCCCAGACATCCTGGCTCCATCTTCAACAGGTTACCATGGGAGCTATGAAAGATCTGCCAAAATTCGCACCTTTTAAGAACTTTTGAGTGGAAACTTCATCTGTTTAATTTCCACACTTTCAGCAGCAAGCTCTCCATCCTTCCCCCCTTTCCCAGTCCTTCGTTATCCCGTGGTTCCGTAGATTAGACAAGCCTGCTCGTTTCAATGTCCACACTCAGCAGTTCTGGCCTGTGTTTGCCGCTGTCATTTCAATGGAGCCATTGATAGAATTCCTAGTTTGCTTTGGCCTTTGGCTCCTCTCCTCAGAAAGTCTGCAAAAGAGACACTGGCATTTCCCTAATGTATATCTAGGGATAAAGTACTCCAGGAGCAAGACAAAGCTCTCACCCTTCTTGATAAGCACAGTGGGACCCACAGGAAGATTGTCTCAGTCTATATCCTGTTTCTCCTTTGTTCTTTGTGGCTGCTACCATTAGCAGACATTATGTTGTCTAGGCTATGGGTACAAAGACCCCACCACTCCCTATCTCAATCCCAGGCTGTCCAGCACTCTTTGGGCAACTTAGGGACTGTTCTAATTTAGGGATTTTCTGCACATGGCATAAGGCACCTTCATGCTCCCCTCCCTCTCGTCCCTGGAGTGCCCTGGAGTAAAGACACATCCAGCTGGTTCACAGACTGATGCTTTTGGCTTTATGCTGATGGAAAATTTTCCTTCACGAGTCTTTTTTTTTTTCAAATTATTTTTCCTCTAGACAGTCACAACTAAAATCTAGTCCTCAACTTGGCAAACATAGAGCAAAGGTCTCAATATACGACTTCGGGGTTTTGGCTGGCAATTCTTAACATCATATATAGTTGTTGACTTTTCAAGCTTACAAATGTACAAGTCACACATTTTGTAGACCAGGTAATGGGAGGTATTTACTTTAAGCTCTTTAAAAGACCAAATGAAGAACGGTGACTGTTTCTTATCCCCAGGCTACACACTTATTTTATCCTTAAATGTTCTTAGTAACCATTCACATATTAAGTTTCTACTTTTCTCCATGAGTAAAGGCCAAGAAAGATTACGGACATCAAGGGCTATCAGCAGCAAGAGGAGAGCACAGCTGAGATCCCTTTTTGGTCACTACAGAGTGAGGCAGGGGATTTAACAAGCTACATGTTGCAAGGCAAAAAAATGCAGCACAACATTTTGATGAATTATGCAAAAGTTTATATATATATACTTTGTGTATATGTACACATACATTTTATATATATACACACACACAAACACACAGATGGAAAAAATATGCTTAGCTAATGGTTGTGCCTGGCATTTATACTGCCTGCTTCATTATAGCAGCTCAACATGGTTTATCAAGCTATATGAGTGCACTCTTCACTCACCATTCAAAAATGGGGTGATTTTTTTTTTAATGTTTCATAGCAACAGCTTGAAAGTGTACTGCCCAAGTGAAGCTGCTGGGTAATTTGAGGAGGCAGATTTATTAGAATCTGGCTAGTGCAGTGAAATTAATGCACTTCTTGCATCAGGTGCCAGAGGGACTCTTCAGTGACCACAGGCTGTCAGAGACTCAGTCTTCTCTGTCAGCCCAAAGGCAGCCTTTCATGGTACAGCTGCTCTTCCCAGAAGAGCTGGCAGATGCTCCTCATACCTGCTGGCATGACAGGCAGCTCACTGCATTGACAGGCAGGAGCAGCCCAGCTTGTAGTGCCACCAGCAGCCAAAGGTGACCTCTGCAGTCTTGCTTGTGGATGTATATCCCACAAGTAACGTCAACGAGGTCATGGGTGAGCTCTCTGGAAATGCATAATGGATCCACCTGCCAGCTTTTTTTTTTTTTTTATTGTTTTTGTTTTTTTGCAAGATGTATTTATCTACAGTGTGATGGAGTCCAGGCATTTCAGTCTAGGCCAGCACTCTATCCCAATGGTTTCTTATACAAACTGCAAAAACAGGTCTTGTTTTAATTTAAGCCATTTTGATGAAACATACTAATTGATGGAAGTTTTGGTGCCCACGTGTTCAATTTATTCTCCTTTCATCTTGTGCTGTCACAAGTCCAGTGCTGCCTCTCCATGAGCGCTCAGTTCCCAGGAACAGGTCCTTCAGCAAACAAGCAGATGAGAGGAAACTCTTAGCAAAATCATGGAGATGAGAGGGAGGGAATGGAGTAAGCCCCACCATGCCTAGTGCAGAACACCCCAAGATCTTGGGGAATATTACTGCATTCCGGTGAGCAAACATTTCTCAGTGAGATTTATGGTGTTGGCAGAACAAGGAAATATCATTGCTTCTGACTTTAACCTTTCTTGTAGTCTTCTTCTCAGCTATAGCAGTTGTTCATTTTTTTGGCTCCCCTTTTCCCTCTCTCCCTGTCTCTTCTCTCTGTGCCTGCTCTAAGCCCTCTCTTCTTAATTGACTGCATATATATATATTTTTTTTTTTTAAATGAAAGGGCTATACAAACAGAACCCTCTGAGTGCCAGGCTAAATTCCTAAAACAAGCTTTCTCTTCCGGGAGGAGACCTAAACACATTTACTCATTGATAGGGCCGCTAGCTGATACTCAGCTAACCCCCCTTCCCCTCTATTTCAGATAGGTTTTCTTTCTTATTAAATGGCTCTAAAAAGACCAACAGATTGCCTGTGAATGACCACACAGTAGAATCCTACAAAGCTCCCATTCACAGCCAAGAAACTTGTACAATCCCAGTGGTGCAACAGAAAGACAGCTCTTTATGAACCAAGCTGAGTTAAAAGGTCAATGGCCATAAACTCACCCACCCTGCTTTCCTGCAGGGTTTGGGTTTTTAATAGTAATCAGTACTTTTTAGTATCATAAGGAATAGCTCTTTTAAAGGGAGGAGGAGAGGTTGTTTTTCTGCCTGTGGACTGCAGGGAAAGATCTGTCCCATGCTAGATCCCATGCTAGATGTGCCTCAGCCCCTTTCCACTACAGTTCATTTTATCCAATGAGTTTCTTGTCTGGATCAATTAATACTGTTGTTTTGTTTCATTTCATGCTACTGCCTTTGGAAAACAGAAGGTCACTTTGGCCCGAGCAGGGTCAGAGAACCTACTAGGGAAGGTGACTATGGACACAGTCCCTGAGAGAAGGCAGGTAATGGAGTTACTTTAGTCTAGAGTCCTAAAATTACACCATCTTTCATGACCAGGACACCAAACATCTCTGACATCAGCTTCAGTCCTTATTCATTTGATCTGCCTGTCATGAAAAAGCTACTTTGGTTGTTTAAGCCATTCCTTGTCTCCTGTTGCATAATTAGCTTAACTACAGTGTGTGGACAATATATAGATCTTTTGGAGGCTTTTCCACTTGTATTAATAAGAGGCCATATTGGGATGCCTGCAGATAGAAAAACAAAAGGAAAACAGGCAATAATGAACAAACCAGTCAGGTGGTGTTTTTTGACCAGCCAACACTTTTCTATCCATAATGGTAGAGGTACCAGAGTAATAAAGTATTTCTTAAACACTCAAGTGGAAAGACAGGTAGAGCAATTTAGCTTCACTTCATCTGTCTGAAGACAGAGCATTGCAATTTAGCTTCACTTCATCTGTGTCTGAAGACACAGACTCTCTGCCAAAAGATTATGAAGAGCATATAGATATTGCTCATTAAAATGTTTAGCAGATCTCTATTTAAGAAAGCGTGTGCCCAGGCTGTGCTCTTCAACTTTGGAACAAGGAAGTCATGTTGGTCGACATGGATAAGGATGGGTTAGCAAAACTCAGTAGTCTTTGTTCAAGTAAGAACAACTTCTTCCATCATACTGGACTTCAAGGAATTGATCTAGATGCTTCCCTGAGTAATGGCTGTGAAATGAAAGAGGTCATGGTAGAGCAATTGATTTTTGAAAAGGTTTAGTAATATTTACAGGTTAAAATCAGTTTTCTAAAAGCCCCTGAAGCAAAGGAGAGGGGAGTGCTCCATTGAAATACATGACTCATGAGACAATAAATAACAGGACTTCCAGCTAAAGTATTTATGAACTGAGCAGGTCTTTATTCTCTCAGAGGCATCTTACTATTCAGGAATTAGTGGGGAAGGACTATGTTTCCCCATAGAGTCAAGGTACATGAAAGGGTTGGTCTGGATGAAGGCAGGTGTGTGTCCATCCGGATGGATATTCAAGGGCATAAGCATACAAATATATGCACTTAACCGGGTAGAATAAAAGGTTGTTTAAATTTTGTCATTAAAATACTATTCTCCAATTATTTTAGCATATTTAAACCCTCATTAATATCCTTTGAATCTCCCTTTCATCCACACTGCAAAGCCTTTCAGCAAAGGACTCATGATAAGGGACTTTGGGCTAATCTTGTTTCTTTTAGCAAATAAAACAAAGATCTCACTGATTTAAAGTTGTTTCAACACTTGGACTAGTCTTTTCATTCCACTGCTTTAATTAAATGGCATATTGGGAATCAAAGAGCTGGATCCAAGTTTTATATAATAATCCTGATACTGAGGCCAAAAAAGGAACAAGCTGTTCTTGAAAGAATTTGTCTGAGAGATGCACAAGTAGGAAAACGTTGACTTAGCCATGAGCCACTAGTTCAGGTGGTTAAATCTGAGCCAATCCTTAATGAGTACAACTCGGGGTACATGTAAGCAGCATGGAAGCAGTGACAGTATTGGACTGTCTCTGCTGCCATGGAGAGTGCAGTCAAAATATTCACACTTTTGAGTTCAAGGCCTAGGAATACACTTCATAGGTCCCTTGAGAGCAACCTGATTGCAGGTAACCGTCACCCCATTTTGTTGGCTATGCATCCTCTTAGCTATCCATTGCTGATGCAGACCATTGTCTCCCACAAGAGATCTCTGGTTGGCCTTGTAGTAAATCAGCTGAGCGATGGGTGACTTGATGCGTATGTCCATTTGGCAATTTGCACCGTGAGTTGTAGGCATTTAAGGTGTAAGTGAGAGGACCACTGTTAAGATGCTGTGTGTGTATTTGGTGAAAACAGACAGATACCTGCTCCTTTTAGCTGTCTACAAGAGACAGTGTGAGTGCTCCCTCCACAGTCCGTATCATCTCCCACTGGCCCCAGGCAGCAGTTAACCTGCCTAACTTTGTGAAAAACACCCATGACTCCTTGGGTGGAAAAGCAGCTACGAAAGGTTCTCCTTCCTCTTCTTTTCCTTTCCCTCATTCAAATTCCCATTGAGGAGCATCTCTTTGGCTGAGGATCTGCGCTCAAAGCTGATCAGTGAAATGACCTAGGTTCAGCAGAAATCACATGTTTATATCTGAAGGTGTTTTTAAACCCAGATCACTGACCCAGTTAGACAGACTCTGGCACACTGCAGTGGGGTGGCCAGCTGCCTCTCCACGGAGAGGAATGAGGAGCAGGAGGCTGGCAAGACATGGGCCTTTACTGGCTTTACCACTAGGAAAATCGCAGTGCAGAACCACACCCTGCGCCTCCTCTCCCTTCTCCTCTGCCTCTTCCTCACAGCGTTTGAAAGAAAAAAAAAGACCAAAGCCTGGCCTGCTCCACAGCGGACGCTGCTGCACAGATGCCTCCTGTCTGCTCTCCCCCAAGGCCTGGGCCTCCACGTGGAGGTGCTGGGAGGTAGCAGGTCAGGCCTTAATGGCCACATACATAGACTACCATGTGTTCACATAACCAGAGATCGGCATCGTGAGGGTCCTGCTGTTGACCAGGGGTGAAGGAAATGTCCCCACTAAAGTTCCTCAGATACTGCAGGGGTGTCTAGAGCCCTGGCACTCACTTCAGCGCAGCAACCAAGGGCAGGAGGAGCAGGCAGTGAAGATGAAGGTTCCCCTGGCCTAAACAGACACTCACAGTTCTGACCACGAGAGAGGCCTGCTCTTCCACCACTCATCTATGTCTCATCAGTGGAGGGGCTCTGAGGTGCTGTTTTGATTTTGGGAGGGTTTCATACCCCAGGCCTCATTCAGTACCCAAGCAATGAAAACAAAAGAGACAAGGCGATGTGCCTTGAACCGCAGCTTCCGTACAGCAACTTGACAGGGTGAATTGCAATGATAAGAGATATTGCTCACTCATCTTGCCACATTTTCAAAGCTTGGTGTCCTGTGTCTTTATTGGTATTGAGCAATGATAACACATCCCGTCCCTCAGCCACTTACATCTCTCACATATCTGCGACAGGACTAATAATAACTGGTAAAGGGTGCATCAGCTACCTATGGAAAATGTTCACATTTTCCTGCTTGATATGGTCAGCTAGCCTGGAATTATTTAAAAAAAAAGACTTTTCCACATGATTTCTGGGAGGGGTCTCCAAAGAGGAACTTGTTGTCAGCCACAGCTCATGACTAATGTAATATAAAAAGCGTCTGTTTGGCAGGATTTTAGGCCAGTGACTGTCTCAGGAATGAGGGTATTATTTTATGTGCAATGTTATATTTAGAATTTGTAGACTACAGAGTCGCAAGAAAATAATTGCATCAAGGAAATCTGGTGGAATCATAAACCATGAGAATGCAAAGCTTGAATCATCGGAGCCCACAGGAGCCTGACATTCTTTTCACCAGAACTCACTGCAACTCATCTGTTTGTTGGTGCTTAGGGTATTTAACTAACATTAAAAAAGTTTATGTTTCAGGGAATTGATATATTTACTAGGACAATAACTGCAGCATGTGAGAATTACTGAACCCATAAAATGAATTCTAGATCTCTAGAAAACAGACTTTAGGATTGCTCATTTTGAACTACAACTCCTGTTCCTGGAACAGATACATCTAAAAGCTCCAAAGATATGAACGTTTGGGAATTCAACTGTTACTAAGATGTGGCTTTCCACATCCGCATGTGGATATGGAATCATCCACATGATTATTCATGCCATCGTCATTTTGTGATTCCTGGTGTGCGAGAGCTGACGTGCCCCTTGTTCCTAATTAATATTCTAGAAGACAAAATGATGCAAGACAAAATGGCAAATGGATCGAGCTATGAACTCCCAGCAATGGAGGACGTCCTCTTTTATAAGGCAAAGACCTCCCCAAGGCCTGCTTCTGTTCTGCCATCTCAGAAATGTCCCGAATCAGTGATTTCATGTGTATTCTTTAAGGTGCCTCAACGAGTTGCAGTTGTCTAAGCTAATATCTGCCAGCATTTTTTAGTTAAATAGAATTTTTAAGTGTTTGCTCTGTCTGTCTTAAGGGAGTGAAGGGGCAGAAGGTACTCCTGGCACTCATGGATCTTTGCTTTTTTATCCATAAAGGTGTATGTTCACATGCCACAGGGCTGGGTTGACTAACCTTGGCTTGCAAATCAAAGTGCCTCATCTTCACTTGTGAATGTCAACTGAAGAACACAAAGATTTTTTTGTTATTTTAGTTAGTTATTTTAATTTGGGCCATGAAGACAAGGCCCTTGTCACAGCATCTCAAGGGATAGTCAAGTATATACTATCCATAGCTCCCAGCGTCCCTCCGGCTGAACAGCACGTATGGTTCTTAAGAAGGAGTCACTTTCTTAGCACATAAATACAGTGCCATAGTGTCCTCACTGAGCCGGAAGAAAGGATGGGGCAAAAGAGGGCTTCAGAGAAAGAGATTAGAGAGGTGGAGACATTTATTTCAAGACCTCCATGATGAAAGGTTCCCCACATTCTGAGGACTCATTCATGCCATTTCGGAGCTGGCATCCACCCAAGGCTTAATTCAGTGCAGAATGAAATCAGGCATTATGAAGAGATGGATGGTTGTAATTGAAATAATAACATAAATATAATTGAAATATAAATATATATATGCGCACACACACGCACACTGTATATAACCTCCGTGGAAACAACAATAACCTTTTAGCTCTGGGAACCAACTAACCTATTCCTGTAACCACCTCTAATCTGTGTGTTTGCACCTAGGGTTCTTTAAGGAAACTCACAGTTGTAATTAAGTGGGGGTGTGGAGAAGTCAGATGAGTGGGATATTCACACTGCAAGACCAGAGCGCGAATTTGCACCAGGTCACATGCATAAAGAGAGCAGGCCTTCCAGCTTAGTCCCAAGAGGTCGTTTTACGTGCTCCCCGTCATCAAATAGCCATACCTTGCAACTCACAAATTTCCTCTTCTGACTGTAAAGTTTCTCAAATAACTTTCCTTCTGACTTAGTCATTCAGAAAGTTACTTCGTGACATTAAAAAAAGATTGCTGGATTTCGCTAGACTTCTTCACAGATTTAGCACCCGTGAAGCTGGTCCCATATTGCTCTGAGATGTTACAGTACCTACATTGTTGGTGGGAACCTTAGGGAAAGAGATTTCTGGACATGCCTGAGTGTCCACTTCTAGGTGATAACTTCTTGGCTAATAAACACATTTAAAACACAAAATATGAATTTCCCTTATTGCTCGTGATGAAGTGGCTGCCAAGCATCAGCAACTAGGATTTGGTCTGGAGAGTGAACTGGCTTATCCAATGTGTTTGAAGTTAGTGTGATTTCAGTACAAGAGTCCCAGCTCACTGCTGAGAATGCTCTCACATCTGGCTGGAACAGTTGCCTGGATGTGACACTTAGGCAGATCTTTAAATTGGGCCTGACTTCATTTAGGTATGTTTTCATTGTACAGCTTCTATTATGGCAGCTCTCAAGGCACACGTAAATGGTAGGTTTGTCACTACTAGATTTGGAAGTGCACAGAGGAAGGGATTTTCTGCGGGGCAGCTTCTGTTCTAATCAGACCAGAGTGGACCAAAGAGATCAAATCCAGTAACAGAGCTGAAAATAACATGGAACCTTCGTTTTGTAAATAGGGGATATTGCCCTAGAGAGGGGATGCCTGGTATGTGTCTTGTTGGTGACAACTCGGAAAATGCCAAAAAATGGTCAATAGTGATTAAGTTCCCACATGCAGGGAGGTCTTGGAAATAGTAGTCATTGGCTTCATAATTAGCAAAAAATACAGAGAAAAGAATCATTTGGATTTTATTTTTTTCTCATTGAAGCTCTCTTGTCTCTCAGTGCCCTTCCTAGCTTGCCTGTCTCCCAGCACAGCCTTCTTGTGATGACAAGGACTGGAGACCATCTCAGATCACACAAGGCAGAATGGGTGCACACTTGCCAATGTCTGAATCTTATAAGACTAAAGAAACTGAGACTCCAGTCGTGTCTGCTTTGAATTCCTTCTATTCAACCATCTGCATCAGCCTGATCTGTAGCTGGTTTGATCAGTCTTAGGCACTGTCTTCCCTGCTGGGGCTCACTTGACCTCCCTGAAACAACTGATTTGTTCAGTAGACTTGAAATTGGGTAAAAAGTCTATAAATCAATTCTCTATAAACTCTCCTTGCTCCTGCTGACCTTCAGTCCAAAGATACAAATGTAAAAGGTAGGACTGGATCAGTTCTGAGACAGTCCTGCATGACTTCTGTTTCTGTTACCATTAAACCTCTTTTCTAGCTGGGTTACATATGTCCAGCCATAGGAATAGGAGCTTGACAGTGTTTTAGAAGCAGGTTTTCTGGCAGTTTTGGCACAAGTTACCCATAGGAAATACACCTAACATAGTTTACGTGCATAGCTCCCTGCTGTGCACGTATGAAAGCTCAGCCACCGTGTCTGGGCTGACTCACACAACCTGCAGAGCTAACAAGCCAGGCTGAGCTACAGGGAACTGTGACAGATTCACACCCCTGTTGGATAAGGCACTGAGAGGATGTATAACATTTTTCGTCTTTTACGGGCAGTTTACATACATTAATGTAGGAATTTCCCAGGAAAGCTGATTCTTAGCAAGAGCTGGCATCTCTGTAGCTAAGTCAATGTGAAACGAGCTATCACGAGGCTGCCATGTTTCCTATAACTTTATGAAGACCTTTTTATTTCTTGGAGAACTCTTCTGGGATGTGTACATTTTCTCTGCAACCATTCACTGTCTGAATCTGAAGCTGTTTCCTTCACAGAGGGGTGAAGGTGCCTGGCAGCTAACCTGTTCCACCAACATGAACACCACACAAGACAGTGTCACTGAGAAACGTAATGACGAGAAGAAGAGTGAGAGGGACTGTGCTCAGCAGCTGAGTGCTGATCCTGTCCACAGGATACCATGATATCCAGCAACACGATGCTGAAGTCAGTTGTCACTGCATAAAACATGCTTTAAAAGGCTTGAGGGCAGTTCTCAGCTGCCTACATGTCAACCCAAAGGGACTTTATTATTGCCATGGGAGCTGCTATGGATATGTAAGCATAGCAAGGGCTTGGGAGAGGAACACTATGGTCTTGAGGAATGCTGTCTGCCTGGAATAGATGGCAGATATTGCTTCTTCTGTACTCTAAAAAGTGATCTTTTAAAACAGTGAAACGGGGCAAAGATCTGGGCAAAATGTGCTTGATTGCTCCTTACTTTTGAGTGACATTAAAGAGAATTCCCGGGAGGCTTTGGTGGGGCCTGGCACTCCCATCTGAACCAGCTCTCAGATTCCCTGAATCCTGCAGTCTCTAACAAATCATGAAAAGGGTCCTGCAGTCTGGCCTGGTGACAGACTGTAACTTCTCAAGGCTCAAAGACTGGAAGTGTTGTTCCAGGCATAAGGAAACACTGTTTTAAGCAGCCAGTCTCCAGAGCTTTCTCTCACAAGCTCTGTGATTATGTCATGTCTCTAGTGAGGTCAGTGCTCAGTTATCGAAATGGACTTTATATTACTCGAGGGACCCACGTATGCTCTCTCCCTCTATATTTCTCTATCTCCCATGGAATATCACAAGGTTGTCGCCAGGAGGGTACAATGAGATTGTCTGTCATCGGTAGCCCTTTCTTGAGGAACCAGCTTCCCCCTGTACCTCTGTGTAGGTCCTGTGGTGGAAAGAAAGGAATGCTTGTTTCTTGCTTATAGGTAATGGACAGCACTGGAAGTGTAACCAGAAATGACAACTTGACTGAAATGTGATGCCTCTGGAGGGGCCCAGAAGGCAGCAAAGTGGTGCCTTCCAGCCAATCCAGAGAGACCCCTTTCTCCCCCTCTCCAAAGGAGCAGTCAGTATGGGAAATTTTGTTTTTACAAACGTATATTTTCCCCTCTAAAAACAATAAATGGTGTTATTGATGGGCGAAGTCAGTCCAGTGTGGCCACACACTGTGAGGTTTGGCTGGTTTCCTCTGCTGTCTCTATGCTCTTGTTTTCCCCATGAGATTTTTGATACTTCCTTCTTCTGTTAGGCCACACATACAGACAGAACAACCCATTTGAGGATCTTCTATGCCCAATTCATTCTCATCCTGGACCCAGAGGGGCAGAAAGGTGCCAAAGGATGAGACACAGCTCCCTGACTACGCTGGGCCTCCCGCTCCCTCTTTCACTGCTGGAACAGACCTGCAGGAACAGGGCTGGCTTGAAGCCTTAAGGTCTGATCCTGGTTCTCTAACCCATTTCTCAATGCCAAGGTTTAATTCACCAGACTAGAAATTCTTGTGCACATGCAGAAATGACCATCCTCAACTGAAGAAATAACCCCAGGTAATGATGGCTCTTTCAGACCTGCATGTTCCATGAGTTGGGTTGATTAAAGGTCATCCTTACCTCTCAGGTGCAAGTAATTTGAGCTCAGGCACAGGGGGCAGAGATCCAATTTCACCTGAACAGGGTTTAAACAAGGAAGTAAACTTTGGCTTAGAGTCCAGTCTGGACGATGCTTGATTCTCAAAAGCTGTCCTCTCAATTCTGCCCCAACACTGCCTCTAACCAGTAATTGCCAAAAAAAAAGTCCAGACCTTAGGCAGATGTTAGAAAAGAAAAATTAGGGAAACTAACTAGTATTTGGCTTCATATCAGGAATTTCAACAATGAACAAAGCCCAAGGGCCAGTCATCACTAAAACAAACAGAGAAGAAAGCAAAAACTGGCCAAGCCCTTCAGCTCCCCCACACATCTGCAGTTCCAAGCTGCTTCACTGATTTACATCCACTCGTGTCTCTTCCAGCTCCCATGAATCGCTCAGCTCTTCCCTTGCTGACCTCCATGGGTGCACGCACACACGTCCATGCACACACAGAGGCACACGGACATCTCCTCTCCTTCTGCTCCCCTCCGCCCGGCCCAAAGCGCTTGTTCGGTCCGTGCCCTGGCCGCAGCCGGGTGCATGTTGCTGATTCACATGTCGTCACCGCCGGCTCCTCTCCCACAACGCCCCGGTGCCTTGGATCTGCCGCGCCGCACGTCGCTGGCAGACAGCGGGGCCAAGAGCTTTCCTGGGCGTGAAGTAGGGTACTGGGGCAAATGCCCGCTGAATACCAATGAATGGAAACCAGCCCGCGCACAGACATGGAGCAAATGTTCCCTATTCTCTTTTCTTGGCTGCTGGCACATTTGGGGCAGAGGGGAGGAAGAGGGGATGTGGGAGAGGAGCAAGAACGAGGTACTGGGCCAGAGACAGCACCAGGAGCTCGTTCGCACTTCAGCATGAATGCTAAGCAGACCCCACCGGGCAGGAGTGCCCAGATGAATGGGATCCTTTCACATCAGCCTGACAGAGGAGGGATTTCATAGTTCTCCGAGCAGCACAGAGCTGCCTTAATCCAGCAGATACAATGCCCTGCTCATACGGCTCAGGAAACAAAATAAATATGTTCTTGCAAAGGCATCACAATGAAGCTTTTAAGGACTCTACACAAGAAGGCTCTACCTGCTTCTTGGGTCTCCTTGCATGTGTGGGAGCTAAGAGCTTTTCATTTTCTCTCCCTTTTGCTTTTCTCCATGCTTTCCTCCATTTCTGCATCTGGTCCTGGGGTGGATGAACAGGGCATTTCTATATAGGCTGTCCCCTAAAAGCAAACATGGTTTATTTTAAAGAAAGGTATCATAGATACACCTGGGGGGGAAAAAAAAAAAAGGTAGAAATGCAACACACTATGCACAGAGATTAAAAATAACCAAAAAATGGCTAGAATTGCTTAAGGAATCATGTCCAGCCAGGTCAGGGACAACAGCTACCTCTTCTACTTGATGTTGCTGGTGTCGGTACAGAAGGCCTTCCTACCCCATGGCCTTAACAGGTCCCATAGGATGTACTGTTCCAGCCGGTTGTGACTACAGCAAAACTATGGGGTAAAACCCATCACTGGCGACCAGAGTCTGGTCATTTCATCTTTATATTAACCTCAAGCACATGGCACAAAGCCAAACAGGGCACAATGAAGAAATACCCAAGCCAGCCCTTCAACAAAATGCAACTGTGGAGCTCAAGGTAGCAACTTTCAGAATGGCTTGGTTCTTCAGTGTGTAAGCCAACCTCCGGGACTCCATGCTGCCACAGTTTGACTGAGTCTAGTGTCCAGCAAGCTCTGAACAACCTTGAGCCACTTTCTTTGATAGCATTCAACTATGGGTAGCGAGCGAGTGTTGAGCATTAGTTAATTGACCTACTTTGCTCCAGCAACACCCCTGGCTGTTGAGTCTCCCTGTGTCCCGTGATGCTCCATTTTTTAAGATAACTTACTGTGCTGTTCAAGCATGATTGCACAGTGGATTTATGACACCTTTTCTTTACTCTATGGAGTTAGTTATAGTACCCCAGTCAAGATTGTTTGATTCCATCCAACTCTCCTAAGACCATTTGGCTTTTTCCTTGGTGTCCTGCAGCCTTGAGGTTTTACAGGTTGGGTAACTCCAATCAATGTAACACACAAGGTTCATTTTTTATTTCCATGACGGTTTTGAGTTCCCAGCTGAAGGATACCCTTGTTCTGTAAGAAATGGATTTATCAATATCTCTTTCAGGAGGTAATGAAGACACTATTTCAAACACTGCGGCTGAAATCTCTCTTAGGAATGGCTCCAAGGGATCCTAATACTCCAATCCACAGCTAGTTCAAACAATTAAAGACCACCGTTTGAATTATCCCATGTATCTGGGCAGTGTGATTGCCATATGTGGCCATTTCTGCCTTTCCTGTTATGGAGGACCAGTAACCTGTTTACAGGTGGTGTCACTTGGGCAGCTTTTGGTGCCTGTCTGGAAAAGGACCCAAATTGCAAGACTGTCACGTTTCTGCTTAGGAAGCTGCCTACCTTTTTGTTCTGATCATTGCGGATACCAAAGAGCAATATAAAAATGTCAAACTCTGTTCCTAAATAAACAACCTGTGTCAAGCTGATCAAAACATTCAGAAAGAAGAAATGCAAAGAGGCAAAAATTTTAGGACTAGAATTGGTGATTTTACAGACTGATTTTCCTGCATGCAGCAAGCCATAAAATGCCACCTGGTAAATCCTGCTGTGACAGCAATTGTTCTTCCTGTTGATATAGGGATTGAGGAGAA
Organism: Nothoprocta perdicaria; assembly: GCF_003342845.1. Lineage (NCBI taxonomy): Eukaryota > Metazoa > Chordata > Aves > Tinamiformes > Tinamidae > Nothoprocta > Nothoprocta perdicaria. The sequence goes on along the minus strand of NW_020454938.1, from coordinate 680,452 downwards.
GTGTATCTTTTAGAGGCAAAATCTAGCTTCCAAAAACCTATCAGCCAATGTTCACTAAAAGACTTCTGGTCACATTGTGGCTTCTCAAATCATTAAGCTCTCAAAAACACAGTACCTGTGCCTCCTGCTTAAATGGAAACACGCGCTTCTAAAACTTAGCCTAATTGTGATGCTATTAGGTGTGTGTTAGGTCCTATATTCTAAAATCTGGTGAGTTGTGGGGTAAAACGTCCTTTATCTGCCAGCTTCTCCTCTCCCCGCACTGCTCATTGTGTGAGTGCTCTAGTTTCAGTGCCAAATCTGACGAAATGAGGCAGTGGGTTGGCTCAGATAATGGGAGCTCTGTGATTCCCTGGGCCAGTGATCTACCAGAAGTGCCAGACTGTCAAGCAAAGTGTGAGTCACTATTCACAGCCTCGGCTCAGCAGTGAAGCAGAAATCCACAATTCTGGCAAAATTTAGGCCTTTATATTATTCTCCATAGCAGCCTTGCCAAGCTGGTATTTTTAGCGTCCCAAACCAAAGTTGAATAGAGCTGCCAAGGGCTGTTATCCCAAGTTTCTGCTTCTAATTTCCTTGCAGTGGAGATGCTGAGACGGCTGAGAATATTTTGTTTTACCACCTGGCCGCCAAAAAGCTTGGTCTGCATTTTGGGTGATGTCACATTTCCTGAGTTTTGGAGAATGGTTGCCTCTCCTTTCTCTTTTGGCACTGAACAAGCTCAATCATTCAAAAAAAGAAAGCCCTCTTGAGCTGCCAAGGAAATACCAATGAGAGAGACAAAAAGAAAAGCATAACTGTAAAATCAGAGGAGACAAAAGGATTTAATAAATTCAGTTATTTTTTCCCACCCATACTGTAGCATCCATGTCAACTGATGACAAGAATAATTTGGTGACGCTGGAAGAACTCTGAACAAGTCCGCTCTTCCTCAATAGGTCTGACAAAACTATCCGGCCTAGTGGATTTTGTGGTTAATCTGGCTAAGATCTGTGCCCTCTTTGACACAAACTGTAGCTCCCATGCAGTCCTTCCCAGCAGGATTCATCTCGGAGATGACAAGGAATTGACTCGTAACAGAATGTGCTCTCAAGCTCAGTGACTATATTCACTTGTGTGGCCAAAGATCCCATTAATAGCTTGCACACACAGTACCTATAGCTTCTTTTTAAATATAGAGGCATTGCCCAGAGGCATTTTTATTAGCCCTGTTTACTCCCAAACCTCTTGGGCTCCTATGTCTCAACATCTGAACCCTAAGTATGGACCAAGCGTGAGGCAATGCTCCAAAGGGTGAGACCATGGACTGTCACTACACCAAGCAACTTTAATGGGGAAAAAAAAAGGCATTTGAAGTTGACTCCATTCAATATTTCTGTTTGTAAATGTTTGGATAATCCAAAAAGCACTGGGTTAAATCAGAGACTGGGGCTAGGTGCTTACTTAGCAGTAAAAGATTTCAGTTGTGTGGAGCTTGTGATATTTTATTGTTGGAATCGCTGTGTACTGGAAAAAAATGAAGAGCCTGATTTGCTTGGAAATCTCAGAGGAGAAGCTGTCGCCTCATGGCGTGGTTATATGCCTTACGGGCATAGATGTTTCTTCAGCTCAACCTTTTTCTTCAGAATGACTGCAACTTCTTTGTGAGAACTTGCTACTCCAATGCACTTACCAGTGAAATTCACTTCAATGTTTACTAGGATAAGGAAGCATCCATATTTAGTGCAGGTTATTTCCAGTTTGTTTCTACACAGTGCAAGTGAGCAATAAATTACATGGAGTTTCAATTTGGGTTTATTGGTTTGTTTTTTGTAGGGGGACACAGGGGTGGGGGCAATTTTGCTTTCTAAATGAAGAACAGGAACTTAATTTAAAAGAGCATCAACAAAAAATGGCACCTGTGTGGCAAGGACATATGAACAGATGATCACAAAGGCTTAAAGAATATGAGGATTTGCAAATATTTTCACCCAGGAGACAGCATTCCACTGCCCATAAATAGCAGCAAATCAAACAGTTTACAAATATGTGCATGAATCACTGGAGTTTTTTTTTTATTCTTTAGCCACAGTTGCTATAGATATCTGAGAAAAAGGATACTCCTGTTCTTACATCCTCCTAGCTAGGCTGGTAAAATTAAAAATGTAAGGCTGCAAAGAAAAGCCTGTATCTGACACAAAGGCTTTTGAGAGCAATTTTCCATTCATTCTGCCTTGTTCCTGCTTGAGTTCCTCTGAGGCTTGTAATTCTCTTTCACCAAGGACACACATCTTTAGAAATGTGCTTTGGTTCTGATCAAAAACAAAATAGAAAGCTTTTCAGCTAAAGGAGAGCCTGAGGGTGTATGGCTCCAGGGTGATTATGCTGATTGATCTGAAAGACGATGCAATGGAAAACTGATGGGTCCCAGCTCCAGTGGCACTGGACTCCTCAGCCATCCCCATCACTTCCTCAGGGCTGCAGATCCCAGGTACTGGGCCATGGAGGAGTTGGACACCGTCCTTCAGGACAGCATCTCAAGTAGGAACTTGCTGTCCTCAGCAATGGGACATGCTCCAGACAGGAGACCGTGATGGTTTAAAACTGGCCTCTCAGCGAAAGGCAGACAGTGAGATTACCACAAGCCTCCATTCCTGCACCAAGTGGGATCTTTGATGCTTCTGAAGGATGTCCTGACACACCAAGGATGGAAGCTACTACATAAGCTTTGCATTTAGTCCCTTAAAGAAATGGTGGTGGTGGCTTTGGCAGCAATGAAAGCTCATCAAAAAAGGAGGAGCTGTTAGGAGAGAAAACTAGGAGAAATCAAAGGAAATAGGCCTGAGGCGGCATCTTTGTCACCTAATGGACAGAAAGAAATAGGTACTGCTAATTAATGGGTGTTTTCAACATTATGTAAAATGTTTTAAAAAGTCTGATTCGAACAAGAGCTGCCCTGATGTGCCAGAGGATGTTTAAGCCCTTTCACGTCTCAGCTGGCTCACTCACACCTCCGCCTGCAGAATCCTGCCTGGTGCCTCCACAGAAATGGGGCATTCATGCTCTCAGCGTGTTAATGATTTCACCCTCCATAAACTAGGCCTCTCGACCACGCGCTCTGCAGGACACACACTGAGATGAAACGCTCTCTTTGAAGGCCGGGAGAAGGTGACAAAATTGAAGTTTCTTCCTGGGACAGCTACACCTGGATCCTGGAGAAGTTCCCCATGGTAAAGATTGCCTGGTGCCTGTCACCTCACTCAGGCTTCAAGTCCTGTTAGCCTGGCCATCACTGATCCCTTTTTACACAGACGGCCTGAGGGCCCATGGAGACTATTAAACATCTGACCCACAGTCTTGCTCAAAACCAGTCCTCTCTTTGGCTCTTGCTTGCACAAGGGGCAGGGGGACTCCTTATGTCAAAGGCAGAAGACTTTCTCTTGACGCCAAGCTCTTCAAGCGAGGTACACAGGGTTAATGTGTTTCCCCCAAGCACTCTTTTGAAAAATTTTACAGGAATGCTGGGAAAGTAATGAAAATACTATAAAACTCCTGAATAATTTTCACACTGAGGTGATCTGACCAGTCCTACACAGAATAATTAAGTGGATAACAGCCCTTCATCTGTCTACATAACCCAGGCTAGGAATGATCCTCACTGGTATTCCCCACTCCAGCCATGCCTAGGCTTTTGAGAGTCTGTTGTTGGTTCTGCGCTGCTCCCCTTCACATCCAGTTACTGGATCCCCATGTGCCACCTGGAGTGTGGGACAACATGGAACAAACATGGGTTGGGAATGCTCCTTCACTGGGAATGGATTAAGGTAACCTGGAATTGCTCTGCAGAACATCGTCTTCCTAAGGTAAAGCCAAGGGAGAAGGATGTGGCAAAGAGACCCCACAATTTTCCTTCCATTTTCCAAGGGGAAAAAAGAAAAGTAGTGTAACTCTTCAAACACTGTAAATTAAATATGATCCTATTTTGTAGTTAAAGCATCATGGGGACCCAGCTTTTCAGATGAAGCTCCAGACTTCCTGCAGTTTGATCTTTCCCAGCTCAAGGGAACTACAGGTCCCAGGGTGCAGTGCTCTATCTCCTTCTAAGAGGCCCGAAGGAAATGAGAGCATTACTGGATTAAAGTGTTTTTACTAGTAAGACTCCATGCCAGTACAGATGTTTCTATAGCTTTTATCCTACTTCCATCTGCTTGGCTCTGAGAGACAGTATTTCCCTCTGTGACACACTAATGCTTTTTGCATAGGTGTTAATGTCTGAAACATCAAAACCCGCCAGCTTTGTTGGACTAAGCAGCTTTACACGCTCTCACGTTGCAGTAACATCCACGGGGAAAAGCCAAATGACAACTAGTCCTCCTGATCTTTGCTGGCCATCTGTCACAGCCTGAGGGTTGTGTGGGGAAACCCATGTTAACCAGCCAAAGTGACCTCAGAAGATGGTGATGGGGCAGAAGTTGCAGCAAGGGAATGTTTTTAGAGTGAAGCTCTCAAAGATTGCTCTGATGGAAAGGCCATTTAATTTCCTTACTGTGCAAGTTCAATCACTGATCTCAAGAGAAGAGACAGGCAGGGTGGTCCTTTGCCAGTGGGTCTACCAAGGATGCACTAGGGTGCCAGAAGGTGGGACTCAGAACTGGGAGAGGAGAAAAGTGTTCTTAGAAATAGAAGGCAGAGGGGTAGGGCAAGTCTTCATATTTTGGAGATCCTTGCTCCATGGAAGATGGAGATGGAAGATGGAAGCAGGAGAGGAACAACACAGTCCCAATAAAACCACAGCGCACTTTCAGACAGAGGAAGGGATTTCTTTCATGGGACAGTTGAGGTCAGAATTTGGCCTTGGACCTGTTTGTGAGCGAGCAACACATGCCATACTTCAGGAGGACTCAGAAATGCTTCTCCCAGTAGCCAGAGCTCTTTTTCCCTCTTCTGTAGCAAGAAATGGCAGTGCCTCTGCCTTAGCACCCCATGGTGAAACAAAGACCACCTTGAGAAGGACACGTGGAATTATTTTGCTTCTGGCAGCGTGAATGGCACATTCCTGCAGCTCCTCACCTGCTGTCATTTAAACGCAGGAAGAAGGGAGAAGGGCACATCACACACTTCCTGAACCAGCCAGGAACTCCATCCTGTGCCTGACACGGCCCCTTCAGCCTTGTTGGCACAAACCACCAGCTCCCATCCAGGATACCGACTGTCTGTCAGTATTCCTGCCTTTCCCATCCCTTCCTTCCTGCCTGCCTGGTCTCTCCCAGAGAGGCAAAGCAAACATCTTCTGTTTATTCCCTTTCTTCCACCTGTTAGTCCATAATTTGAGCCCACTCAATAGGGTTTTTTTCCTTCTTTTCCCCCAAAGCAGGGGGCCAGGGGCTTTTTCCTCCCACTAAGGGTCTCTCTCTAGCCTTCATGCCAGAAATGGAAGTGAAGAACTGGAGTTGGTCCCACAAAACCTTCACTCACATCACAGAATCACAGAATATTCAAGGTTGGAAGGAACCTCTAGAGATCATCTAGTCCAACCTTCCCACTCAAGCAGGCAACATCCTCTGTCAAGAGCCTCCACCAGGCAGCAGTAATGTGAAGGGCTCTGCCCCATGGACACTGGTGGAACTGCTCTTGAGCATGGCATGTGGGAGGCCTAGCTGCTGCTTTCTAATGACCAAAAGGCAAAACTGAGCTACACTCAACCACGCTGTTCCATACAGGGACACCCTCCTGCAGCAAACTGAGAAACAGTTGTTGTTTGAAAGGAAAAACAAGGAAAAAAACACAGAAACAAACAAAATCTTTAATTTGTCTTTGCCAGTTTTGGACATTTGTCACGCAATAACACTCCCAAAATACTGACTTCATATAAAAAATGTCTCTTCCATTGCTGGCCTTTCAGAGCTTCTTTTTTAGTGATTCTTCTCGTCCCAAATGAATTAAGAAAGGACCTTTCCACAGGCAAAAAGAAAGGAACCAGTTCTTATAAGTACGCCAGCTCTGGTGGCTTTTCCCATTCCTGGACATAAAGGGGAGCAGCCCGGACTCTGCCAGCTGCCGTGGGGGTCTCGCGGCAGCTCCCACAGCTCTGCCCCACGCACAGCAGCACCGCTGCAGGGCTGGGTACTGGCTGCTTACTGGGTTTGCCCTTTTCTTGCAAACTGCCCAGCATCTTTCATGGAGCAATTAATTTAAGAATGAAAATCCAGTATAAGTTTATAAACCAGAATCTTTTCTAATCAAGGTTTTGGGTCTTAGTTTTTCAGCAAAGGACTAGGGAGTAGCTAGAGATGCAGTGGGGATTTAGGGTCTTTTCCTTGCTCCCTATCCCAGCGCGTGCCTCCCGTTCAAGCCGTTTCCCCTGCAAGGCTGGGCAGGGCCCCGCAGCAAAGGCACTCGCAGCAGGACGGTATTTACACGTCAGGGCTCCCCACGGCTGCACTTCCAGCCTGGCACGTGAGCCCCGCGCTCCGCGCCTCATTGCTGCCGCCTGGGAAGCTCGGCCGTGGAGAGGCAGCAGCGCGTGCGGAGCTTGTCCCATAGGGAGAGGGCAAAACCCAGGCTCAGCCTTGGAGCGCGTTGGGAGCGGGCTGCAGGACTTTGGGGCTTGTCTCAGCATTGCACGGGCAGGTCCCAAAGCCCAGGAAACAACAAAAACCTCCCCAAACTCTCCTTATGGATGGGAGGAGCTCTCCCACCCCCGATGCGAGTTATCCAAGGTGAATCTCAAATAAACGGGTAGGAGTCCAAAATAGGAAACATCATTGCTTACACGTAGTATTTATATGTTCCCTTGCCCTTGTTTCGGCTGCCTCCCACTTCTCCTCACAAATTGCACTTTGAAAAGGGCCATTCAGGGAGGTTTAGGGACGTGAATGCAGCTCCGCTCGGGAGCCCTGGGCCAGCTCCCCACTCAGGAGCCAGCACAACAGATCTGCAGCAGGGGAAAATCTTTCCTGGCATGCGTTAACATTTTCACTCCTTACGCTTAGAATATGTTCCATGGAGCTTTTATTTTTCCTTCTTTCCTCTTTTTTTTGTGCTAATGGCAGCAATAGAGTCTATAGCAGCAACCAGACAACAGGTTTGCAGCCGGTGTAAACGCAAGCTGAATTCTATATATCCACCAAGCCCGGGGAAATGGCACTTTCTTCCCATGACCCAACTTTTGAGCAAGCATTAAACTAACAGAGATGGCCCTTGTTTTCTCTTCCTGAAATGCAGTTGCACTTGGTGCACTATCAGCAAGTGCAAAATAGAAAACTCACATTAACATGGGTCTCCCTAGAGCGGATCAAACGGGTCTTTGCTTCTTGCAGCAATTTGCTAGGAAAATGAATATTTGCTGGCACAGTTTTGAAGGGCAAATGGCACATGCATTTGCAAAATGCTCTTTGCCTGCTGCCAGCTGGACATATCATCATTTTAATCTCTTACTATGTGACAAACCAGATAAAAGTTGGGGCTGGGGGAAACACGCCATCAATAATCTTTTTTCTCTCCCATCAATAATATTTTTTCTCTCCCTCTCTTCTTTAAATTGTGAAATTGAAATGCAAATAGCTATTCACTGTGCTGTAGTTTCCCAAAGTTACAGTCTGTTTTCAGGTGAAGTAACATCTGGCAGCCGCAAAACAGCAGCCTGGGTTATAAGGTAGGGATAACTTCCTCTTAGAGCTTGTGTAATGCTAAGCAGTAACTATCACTATTGTCATCCTAGATTTTATGCCTGTCAAATCTCAACCAAAAACATGTGCTTTGTGCTTAATCTCATCACTGTTTTATTATAATTAGATATTTTCTCTCTTTTTTTGGGGATATATACATAAGTAGTAGCACATGTTGAGTCAGGAATCCAGCAAAAGAGGAGGAGGAAGCCACAAGAGCAAAAATAGCAGCTTCAAGTTTTTCTAACAGTAAGACAGCTGAAAGCTAAGGGAAAAAAAAAAAGCATTTAAGTGTATTTCTTCCTCTTTTAGAGACATACTTTATCTTTAGAGATAAGGATCTCTTTCTGATAAAGATATCCCAGGGGAACCAATGTGTTTACTTTAAAAGAGAAACTGGAATCCCATGCTGATCTTTTATGCTAACAATGTTATTTCTTCCCGAGTGATGCTGGGCTCCACGTTATTTTAGCTGGTGGATATTTGCACAGGAGAATGAATGTTTCTCATCTGAGCTTGATGGACACATCACATTCTTCAGTGATGTGCTTCCTAAACAGTGCTTAGTGCTTCCTAAAACAGGCCCTCAGCCCATTAGGACAACACACTCTCTGTTTTTCTCAGTTCATTGATCCTGAATTATCTCAGATCAAGGCATAAGATTTCTCTGGATTTTTTTCTTGTTTTTTTTTTTCTTTTAATTTTTTTTTTTTTTAATGAATACATTACAGTCATCCTAAAGATCAGATGTGCAGCTCTGCAGCTGGGAGAAACCGGAGTGACTTCATTTAGTCAGTGGAATGCAGCTGATTAGCACTCCTGAAATGTTTGGCACTTGTATAGTTAGTTACATGTATACATGTATGCAGAAGACACTGGATGTGTCTCCATAATCACCATGAAGCTGGTTTGGAGAGGGAACTTGAAACCTCTTCACTCTACATCAGCAGTTCACAGCAGATGCTCTTAGCATCAGCAGAAGTGCCAGATTTTTAAACCTGGTTTCCTAGCAAGCCCAGTCTGGACAGAATTGGGATAGAAACTTCCCGTATATTAATATGCTCCAAGCTAAACGGAACTGACAGGTAGGAATATAGGGAAAACTCTAGGCCATGTGAGCAAGCTCTGGAGCATGCAGGGCTCCCTTGACCCTTTTGCTGAATCTCTATCTATCCCATATCTAGAGGAGCCAATGGAAAACGGGGAGTTTTTAATCACTCTGTCGTCCGTAGGAATAAAACTGAGAATCCCCAATTCACATGATGAAAAATATCAAGTTTTAAGAGGGTTTTGGACACATGCAGTGTGAATGCTCAACAGGATCAGTGCTCTAGAGAAAAGCAATCTCGCTGCCTCAGTACTAGCGCAGGTTGTGTAATAGGCAAAGATTCCCCCAGAAGACACCAAGTTCCCGTTGGGGTGATTCAGGGTCATATTTGTTGTACACAAATACTCATCCAACCATTGGGAGCTTGGAAAAATATTTGCAAGTCTGACGACTGCATACATTGTAGCACAAAGATCTACCTGTGAAGGAAACGTGTAAGAAGCAGCACATTATTATTGTCCTGTTTTTTGAATACGTCTCATACAATCAGGAGGCTGGGCTCGAGTGGCCGACTGCTGAATGCAGATGCCGAATAAATATAGGCAGCAGAACACAAATAACCCATAGATAGGTTGGAATGACTCAAAAGTTCCTTAGAAACTTGGAGAAGAATTGACAGAAAGGACCAGTTCATCACAGTTGTATCAGATTATTCCCCAAGCTTACCTATGAGCAATGTTCCTGGGTCATCCTCTCCCCCAGTAAACCTCCCAGCAGTAAGACTGAATACCTGCATTTCCCTCGTGTGATTAAAAGACCATTTGGCAATTCCAAAATTTCCATTTAAAATTTCAAAGTCCACTAATTTATAGTGAAATAAAATCTCTCCCCCCTGAAACAAGATCATTGTGTCTTGCAGCATGTGCCCAGGAGTTGTACAGACAAAGAGAAATGGCCATGCATGGGGCAAAAGTGAAGATTAAAGATAAGCATGGATAAGCTTCGTTGAAAGGAATGGTAAGGTAGGACACTGTTGGCATGGCTGGGTGCTGAATGGGAAGAAATACACGTTGCCCAGCTCCATGCCAAGTCACATCTTCTCTCCATGGGGACCAGGACAAAGGAGAGAAGTCCAGGGCTGTGCTGGGAATGTGTAAGTTCTTGTTTGGGACACAGGGAGCAACAGTAAGCAGTGGGGAGGCCCTGCAGTAAATCAGCCTGCGGGAAGGACACGATGCTCTTTGCTCCAACAGCACAACTCAGAAGTAAACCAAGCCGTGCAGACTGCTCCGGACTGGCAGTGCTCTCCAAGATATCCTTGGAGCAAAGAGCCCTGTTACCTGCCACAGCGTAGCTAGACCTCGTCCCGATGTGTCCAGCAGGGCACATTCCCTCCCCTTCCACACGGGCCCCTGGGACACAGAGACAGACCATGTTTCTGTCCCTGATGTCCGTCACAACGCTGCAATAGACACCTAGTTTGGGCATCTTACAGGCCTTTCTCCTCCCTCTGCATTTGCTACGTGTGTTTGCTTTGGCCACCTCACCCCGGCCTCCTTTTCATTTCTAATTTTTGTATTCAATTACTTTACACACACCGACTGGCACTGCTCAGCGCACATACAGGTCCTCATTTATTTCTCCAGCTGGAGTCATAGAACATACAGTGTCTGGAACTGCAAAGAGGGGAAAAAACGAAAGCTAAAAAGTGACTTACAGACGCAGGTAGAGATCAGGATTTGGAGAGTGCAGGGGATTGATTCATGGGAACACTGGCCTGAGGGGTTCTTGGAGCTGGGCTGGGTGCTTTCTGAGACAGCTTTCTGTTGTCCATTTAAAAGAACATCATGTTTTCTAAAATCCCCCCAATCACAGCTGCCAGCCAGAATTGAAATTACCATGTTGTTCACGGTGGGGTTTTTCATCTAGGGGTGTTTTTGACTATTTTTCCCTGCAGGAAAAAAAAAAAAAAGAGTCACCGTTGTTTATTTCCACTTGCAATGTGTGCGTAAGCTGCCGTGGCCATGCCTTGGTGAGATGAAACACTGGTGGTGTTTGCTCTTCTCCAGGAAATATGGCTCACTTGTGGCAGTCTGGTCCTGGCTCCCCCTCCTGCCTCATCCTGTAAATGCAAAGATTGTGATGCAGGCTGGGCTAAAATCCCTCACAAAACTGGGCCAAATGGTTTGGCCAAAACCATGCAGTGAAATCACAGTGGAGCTGGGAATGGAGTCTGGATCCTTGTCCAGGCACAGTCACTGCCCTGGGCACAAGGATAAAGGACCATCACGTGCCATGCAAGGCAACAAGAACAGTGCTTGTTAATGCTGTCAAAAACAAACCAAGAAAAATACCTAGATAACTTGGGAAGGGCTCACAAACGAGAAGCATCTTGTCTCTGGTTTGGTGGAATCCCGGCTTCTCCTTTGTCTTTGTAAATTTTATGGCATGGGCATTGAGAAAGTGGATGTCTCTTGAGCGTGAAAAGCAGCCCACCCTATCTGTGGCTGCGATAGTCTGGCACCAAAGGAGTTAAACTCGAACAATGTGTTTGACTAGCTGGAATCCACAAATGCGTGCAAATGGCAGCCAGACCCTCAGAAGTGCTGGGTTTATCCAGAGGCTGCTAAATTCCTGTCTTTCTCCATGCAGTTGACATCTCCATCTCCACTAGCCTGCTGGCTGCCTTCCTTACCCTGCCTTACTCGAGGTGGGAAAGAAAAATAAAGATGACTCTGAGATCGGAGAAGAAGCTTCTGCTGCTGCAAAGGTGGTTCCTGGCAAAGCAGGCTTTGCCACGTCATGGGACGCTCCTTGGCTCCAGCCTTACAACCAGCTCCCACCTAGGCCAGCAAACTTGCAGCAGGATGGAAAAGTACCAGTGAGTGCAAGCTCCACGGCCGTGGCTTCGCGGAGCAGAGGGCTGCGTGCTGCTCTCCCGCTCGCTGCTCACCAGGGAGCTTTGCAGACACCCACACCCGTGTCCTGAGCTATTTACCGCGGGGCTGCAGGAAGGGCGACGCTTCCAGGCCCCGGGAGGAGTGAGCAGAGGCCTTGGAGAACTGCAGCTGGAGCAGGGTGGCGGGGAGAGCGCAGGGGAGGGCACGGAGGCCCAAGGGTACCTGCAGGGGCTGCAGCCCCTGTGCTGATGCTCTGGCAGTGCTGACGTGCGCTTCGGGCTGGAGCAGGAGCCGCTCGTCACGGCTCCAAAGCACGGGCCAAGGCGGAGGTTTCCCGACACTGCAGGAAAGCAGCAATTCCAGACTGCTGGGTGCAGAACTGCAGCCTGGGGACCGAGCGTCTTTTCGAAGAGGGCATCAGGAATGGGTGCCTGGCGGGCCCTGTTCCTGCAGCTGATCCAGGACCCAAGGAGTGAGGGTTGCTTGGAAAGTCCTGAGATTTCTATACCACTCAAGGCAAAGGATTTACGGCTAAGCCCAAGTGCTGACAGATGCACCAGAGATGACAGACTGGCTGATCTGCCAGTGAGAAACTGCAGTGAGAAACTGCAAGACATAGTGTAAAAATCAATTTTCATTTGCCTTGATTCATAACACATTTCTCCAAATCAGCAACCGAGCAGCTTCAGGTTGGCTTTTGGGATCAGCCCGGCAGAGGGGATCCACTGAGCCAGCAGTTACCATATTCTGAAGCAGCAGCATGTGCCTTAAATCCACCATAGTCTGGATCAGTATCTGCAATGAGGGTCATCTAGGTGAACATATGCCAATATAGTACGTGTATATGAACAAGAGCAGTGGAGGCGTGCCCGTATTTTGTTAAGTTGATGCTATGTAAGAGGTAAGAAAATTTGGATCCCATGTTTGTGTGCTTTATATAGATCAGAGAGACAGAGAAATGACTTTCCTCAGCCTCAGAATCTGATTTGTCCATTACCTGCCAGCTCCTGCCCTCCAGCCCAGGCAGTAATTGAGAATGCAGATCTTTTTATAATTCTCCTCCATAAGCACATGAGTCAGAGCTACTGCCTTCATTTGCAGGTAATCACAATAGTGAATGCACCCGCGCCAGCTCCTTGCTGTGTGACATCCTTAGGGGTTGTCTAAGGGTTCATAATGCTCTGGATCCAGATCAGCTCTGTCGGCTCATTATTTATGGCCATTTCTCCAAAGTTGAAATGGGGCCCTCGGGCTCTTCAGAAAGTAGGATGAGATATTATCCAGTTCCAAGAGATTTTGTCAATGTCAGTGTCACTGTCAAGGAAAGGGAAGGAAAGGGGTAAAGTATTTGGAAGACTTAGTTATTTAGTTCTGTAATTTTCCCATGAGTTAAACATCCCTTCCTTGTCTGTCCACTGCCAGGGAATGCTGGGGCCTATGCAAGTCACCCAGCTCTGACCAGGGAGGTACCGTGCCCCGTGTGTCCCACTCTGCGTGGGGCAAGGAAAGCGGTTGTGTCGCACTCCTGCACAAGGGGTAAAGTAATGGTTCTCCCTTCGGCTTTGCTAAGCGAGCGGGAGTGAGAACTTCATTCATTCCTCTATATTAGTTACTCCTGAGGCTACTGTCATCAGCCTAAGTGTTCCAGTATTCAACAGCATGATGGTCACAGCGTCTCTCAGTGAAGCCCTGCCACTTCTGAAATAGGAAATGAAGTTACGGAGAAAACACGACCTGCCAAAAGTCACAGCATAACCTCGGTAGCAAAGCAGTGAACTGAAGGAAACTGATGCAGGTCAACACTGTCTTGGGTACAGCACCCTTCTGCTCTGCCAGGGCCTACGTAACCTGTGGAGAGACAGCACTGGAATTTATATCTCCCACCAAGAACCATGCACAAAATGCAACTTGCAATCTGAAGCATATGAATCCCTAGCACTTTGAGAGACATATTTGGTGTCAGTCAGGTTCCCAGTGTTGCTCTCCTTCTCCATCATGAAAATGCATTGTTAAAAGGGTAGAGTCATTCAAAGATAAGCTGGGGAAGGCAGCAAAAATGATCAGGAATCACAAGGTCTTCAGCGAGTCCACCCGTCTATGAAGATCCCTGCAGACACACCGTGGCTTGGTAACATCCCATGGAGGTGGGAGGGGAAGGAACCAACAGTCTTCCCGTCTCCAACTGCATCCCAAAGCTTTCAGCTTTGCCATCCTAGTCGGGTCAGCTGCTGTCTTTGGGAGATGCAGAGAGTGCATCTGATTCTCTGCAGTGGCCAAGTGCAAAGATGTGCTTAGCAGCACCGGTAACAGCTTAACTCCTGCTTGATAAGGGGTTCAGCCAGAGATAGCTGCAGAGTTCTACTGGAAAAAATAAAAAAGCAGCCAGCAAAGCAGCCTGTTGATTTAGGGAAGGTGACAGGGAGAAAACAGCTGTCCAGCCAAGCTGGGGATTGTGCAGCAAAGGGCAAGGCTGTAGCTGAGCGGGGCTAACAAGGGCGCTCTGTGCACAGGGAGCTGCAGGACTTCCAGTCCTTCCGCAGAGTCGGTGTCCCAAAGGTGCTGCTCCCTGCCAGACGCCTGTGGTCATCAGCTCCATGGCGCTGGCAGCCAAGGCAAGTTGACCATACCTGCCTCCTCTTTCCTCAAATCAGAGACTTATGCAAATCGCTCACCAGCTTAACAAACCGCTCTAAGTTAAACGTAGACCTGTTTTTGATCTGGAAATTGCGATGCAATCTGTGCTCCCATTAAGCCCAGAGCGTGTGTTAAATCCCTGCCCTCTTTCATGGCCCAAGGAAATGGCAGGTAACAGACCACGCATCCTCACTAATGCAGATCATCCTTCAGCCCCACATGAGCCCAAGCATCTACCTTTAGCACCTACTAAACCAGCACCATCCATTTCATGCTGTTTTGCTGATCAATCTTAATCCCTTCCTAAAGGACCTGCTACTGTTTTCGTAGACAGGTGCTTTCTGAAATGGCACATCCCCGACCAGCTTGGAAATATCCATCGGGGACGTGTGGCCCCAGCAGCTGCTGTGCCCTCAGGATACATGCAGTGCATGTGACACATCCCATTTGCTGCTGCAGGAGGAGTTCTCGATTTGGCCAAGGCTTCCAGTGCGTTGATTCTTGTCGTATCACACTCAGCGCTGCTTTGCTGAGTTTACATGAAGAAACCGTGGTTTTATGTCCTCTTTGGTACCTTCAAAGCCACATGTAGACATAAGCACAGATGCCATATAAGGGCCATTGCAATTCCATACTATCTACTCAGCCTTCTGCACATAGACACTGTTTAAGGAGACTACATCAAGACTCCTATCAAGTTTTAGAGCGTCAGAAGCTTTGGCCATTTTCATGTGAGAACCTTGATGTGCACCCTACTGCTTTATCTCTGCTCCTGATTTTCCTGAAGCCCAGAAGATCTCCAGACACCTGTATATCAGGATTTCAGGAAGATTCATCACCAGTTGCTGCAATAATTCTTTGCTCCTGAAGCAAGGCCCAGGGAAGAGGCAGCTTCCCCAAACTCCCTCTCAGCACCTGATTAGAGCTGGGCAGGGTTCACAGCTCACACTAATGTGGTCCTTGGCCACAAGKAAGGGTGTTTCAATAGCCTGAAGTGATCTTGGTCGGTGAAAAAAGCTTTGCACTAGGAACAAGATTCCTGCTTTTCAGTCCTGAGTCCATGTATAATTTCATCTAGGTCCTTTAGAGTTCTTAGGTTTTTCGTGAGTTTCTTTGAAAAGGCCTCTCTTGGGCACGTCTGCGCTGCAAACAAGGCACAGTTACCCCGGGCAGCTTTAAACAAATTAGCACAAGTGCTGGAAGGAGCCCGGCAGTATCTGTCCAGTTTCCTGGGCTGCAGACTCAGCCTGCTCCGTGGCCTCCAGCAATGCCCAGCTTGTGCAGGCTGCAGGCAGAGCTCCCCTGGCCCCAGCCGGGGTGCTGGCAGCGCCACAGGGAGCAGCAGCAGCGCTGGCACCAGCTGAGATGTCACTCGACACGTTTCGGCCCGGGGGTTCGCATCGCTGCAGTCTGTCTCACCCTGCTCCGCGCTCTTCAGTCAGACAAGGACAGAAGTGTACCGGCAACTTGAATTTACTGTGTGAACACAGACATTGCTGCCTACCTGCAAAGAAAGGGCCAAGCAGGCATTTTTCTGGGAAATGCAGAGAGGGGAAATTTATCTTTAATTGAATCTTAAGCTTTCTTTTTTTTTTTTTTTTTTTTTTTTCATTCCTGCTCTCTCTGCTGGGCATTTTTGGTTCCATTGGGCACTGTTGCTTATCCAGAGGTCTCTGACATGTGAAATGAAATACAGAGGTAGCATCAAGTCCTGCAGTTAGGATTTGTGAATCTCCAGCTGTGGTGCCTTGGCAGCTTCCCAGAACACAGCATTAGCACCCGCCCCAGCACCCTGGACTTTCAAGAAAGCTTATCTGAGTGTGTTTGACATTAGTCTGCTCTGAGCTGTATCTCGAGCATCCTGCTGAGGCCTCAGCTCTTGTTAACCAGCCTTCATCCTGCAGGAGGTCATGATCACGCCTGGAAAGGAAGCCCTTCTCCATCTTTAACACACTGTAAGCTCCCTCAGCAAACACTTGCTGCTGCAGTGACTGCCAGCTGACTTTCTCTGTAAGGGGACTATGAGTTACAGAAGTGAGGTCAGATCCATGTGTGGAACGGGAATGTATTGGCTGTCATACTGGATCGGTGCCTTCTTCATCTAGATAAGTGATTTTGGTGTGCTAAAAAAAAAAAGTATTTCATTCCTGGAAACCTGTGTGAATGCCATGGAAGTCATTGTTCTTGGGAAGAGGGGAGCCAGGGTTGCCTACACTTGCCCCAATTTGTTATACTTGTAGCTATTAGAGTGCTGGCCCACCTGTGACAGGAGACTGAACGCAGGTGGCCGAAATGTCCAGCTACCACTTCCAGCTGCCAGAGCAGGAACAGCACAATAGGATGGGAAGCAATTAATGGGAAACTTCCTAGGGGACATGGCAGCCGCTCTGATCCTCTTCATTAACCAATATGAATCAAAACCAAGGGTGCGAAAGTTTAACTGTGCAAAACTCTTTGTACTTCCTCCTGGGTCAGTGCATCGCATGTCCCCTTGGTCACAGAGGACACAGCGTTGGCAACAGGGTTCAACTATGGTTGAGTTACTACAGCATCATCCATAATCCTGTTAAGGCACATTGTGGCATTTGTCACCTGTCATAACTCCTTATACCCTTCCTCTTTATCATCCCCAACTCATCCCAATACTAAACCATCCTAATCTCATAAATCTCCCATGTTAACCTTTGCAATATGGTATGAAGATCTCAATCCACCCAAACTCTCCCAGCTGATTTTTAATCCTGAGCCTCTGATGATGAGCTTGGAGCAGAAGTTCCCCACCAACTCTTCCAGGCCTTTTACTTCTGGGGAATTTTAAATAATTGAATGGTTCTATCACATTATATGCTTTTATTTGCTGGCTAAGACCCTTCAAATGTCCTCTGAGTCCTTTAGTTTTCCTGGGCTTTGAGCAATTCCTGCTCCAAGCTGGATTTCTGGGGTCCCTTTAGGTCACTTAGTGAGGATGTGTTTTTTCCCGTGTCTTTGTGCTGCCTCGATGATTCAAGTTACACAGGTAAGACACTGCTAAGGTACCTCAGTGTGTCAGGCTGTCAAAGATGACAAAAGAAGGAGAGCTTGTCAGGGACAGCAGCTGGGAGGCGACATTCCCAGACTCTGCTTGGATAAAATGCGCTCTTCTAATGTGTTCTTACCCCTCAGTCTGCTTGTGGCTGGGGATTACCAGCTTTTTGCTGCTGCAGTGATCAGATATCCAGGCCAGGTATTCATGGAGATGAGGATGGCATCTGAGACCACCGTTCTGGTTTGTGGGGCGTGGTGGGAAGGACCCCTGGGGGATGGAACACCACCGAGCCCAGAGAGTGGGAAGGGAGGATGTTTTGGGCCACTTCGTTTTTAAATATCCCTTTCCCACTGCTTGTGCCTCCCTGTTTTTCTGCGCTGGGTGAGCTCTTCTGCTTGTGGTGTGCCACACACTGCATGGCTGTGGCAACCTTGTGCTGGCTCACTGGCTTTTTTAAACCGGAGATATCCCAGAGCTTATTTGCCCACCTCAGCAGAGAAAGAATTAATGTCACAAATCAACCTCAGTCCTAATGGACATGGAAAATTGGCTAGGAAGAGAGCCGCGTAATTCCAGCAGCTGAGGGAGCCATGGAACAGAACTGCTCAGAGACACACACGAAAGGAAAATCTTGGCCGATCTGGCTAGCTTCCCTCCTCCATCTTTTGTCCCATGCTTTTAGGGTGCCGAGAGCTGCAGCATTCCTGCCAACTCTCCACCTCCACCTCCAGACTTGGAAGTAAACAGTGTGGCTTTAAATTAGGGAAGAGTGGCAAGGAAGAGACTGCCGCCTCCTAAGTGTCTATGGGCTCGCAGGGATGTGTGTCCTCCTGCCTTGAGCCCCAGCCCAGCGCCCACAAGCTCAGCACTGATCAATAGAAGTCTGTTTAGGGATAACCAGAGCTGCAGCATTTCCTGGGCTGTCATGGTCTGGGGTACAAAGAAGAGAGCTGCACACAGGGCAAATGGAAAAATCCAACCAGCTCACTGTGCTGATGGCTAATGGAGGATTGTTCTTATCACCCCTCCCATGTACCACAGAGGCATGCTGTAAATACTGCACAAAGCCTCTCCTGCCTCCCAGTACCTCTTCCCAACGAATCTGTATCCTGAATTTCAGGCAATGTCTCAGTTCCTGGCAGAAATACCCACCTGCTTATCTAATTCTCGATGTGCTGCTCCTACGCTCCAGCAGTACCAAGGCAGGACTCCTCTGCCTGTGGTAGACTGGGCTGACCAGGCAGATCCTGCCCACCTAAGCCCAGGTCTCTTTCATCTCACCTGCCTGCCCTGACATGAATTTTATCTGGGTTTCATTCCACTACCTTCTTTTCTTCCCCTTCATTTCTTATCCTCCAGCAGCAGATCCTGGCAAAGCCTTCACATTCAGCCTGCTTATCCTGCTGCGAGCTCCTCTGTACAACCAGTGACCAGCATCAAGGGAGAACATTTTGCTTCCTTTTGCCACACACATTCTGTAAGCACATACGGGGCACAGATTAGCCTTCTGAGATGCACACAGAGAAAAGGCCTTTGGGATTGGATAGGACAGTAAATTTCAGAGAGCCAGAGGGATATTCTAGCACCTGAATTTAAGTCCTAGCTGTTGTGGATCCAAAATGGGCACCAACAATACAAATTTCAAGAGGAGAAGGAGACTCCCAAGGAAAACAGATGGGTAGATTTTAATCCCATGCCTGGAGAGGAGAAGAAAGTGGCACTGCTAATGGGGAAAATAATTCAAAATAGAACTTAAACTGTGGGACAGCCGTTCCATGCCACAGATTTTTCATGGATCATGAGCGCTCAACACTGCTGACTGTGTCTGTCCTCTAGCCAAGCATAGAGCCGGAGCAACACAGCATGGCAGCTGAGCCAGGAACGACTAGGAGCACAGACTGTGAGACACTAATAACTACTGAATTATCTGGGGGGTCTTCAGCCCACTTGCAGAGTAGTTAAAAATACTCATGCCCCTGCTGAGGATGAGGAGACCAGGTCATGTCACTTTGCCTCCAAAGCCACACAATCAGTCAGTGGCCTTATTGTGAATCCAGCTCCGATTTCTCAGTCCCTACACTGACCGCGAGGCAACAAACACTCCTCCCTAATGTCTAATAGCAACTACCACAAATATGCTTCACTCATCTCTGAAGCACAGGAGGAAATAAACAGCTACAGTATATTCATCCCCTCTATAGAGCTGCTGTTTAGTTCTCCGGCTGCCCTCAGGTAACCTGGGAAAGAGTGGCTCTTGTAAGACACACGAGGTATTGCTGGCCGTAGAATGATGTAAGCTTTAAAGAATGAAGTGGGCAGCAACAATAAGGAAGACAAACCAACAGGCACTGAACACCTTTTTTTATAGGGGAGAGAGGGTTTGCAGGCAGGTGAGTCTAGATGCTGCTGCTTCTGCTTGGGAACAAGCACACAGGGCTATTGTAAGGCTATTTGTAGGCAATTAAATGCAGAAAAACATATACAGAAAAGCTTTTGACATGGCCTTGGGCAAGACTGTTCACCTCACTTTACTACTTTTAGAATAGTAATATCAATACTTTTGTATATTCCAAGCTAAAGTGACACCTCAGTGTGTCTGGAGAGCTCAAACAGTTCGACAGTAGGTGACAAAAGATCAGATGGGTCTCACGGATGCATCAGCCCAGTCCTCTACTGCCTATATTAGCTTCCCACCATTCAGAGTAAAACTGAAGCTCAAGATATTAATCTTCAGGGTTCTTATTGAGCCTAAGCGATCCCAAAATCCCAGTAACAGTGAAAAACTCTTCCTGAATAGATCATGCCCTGTTCACACAACTCTCTCTATGGAAAGAGTATGAAAGAGAGAAACACACAGAGAGATACAGGTCCTTTGGGGAACTAAAAAACCTAGGAGATGCAGAGCCTACAGTGATGGGTTTCATGGAAACATCCAAAGACTGAGAGGTCTATGAGAGGCTCAACGACAAAGTGTGGACCAGATTTGGTGACTGAAATCTGCCCTTGGAGTGTTCCCATTTAAAGATCTATTGTTCTCTGGGAGGCAGGATCAGTGGACAAGGCAAGAGCTGTTGGAGAGGTCTTCAAGAGAAAAGGACTGTCCGGCATAACCCACTGCAACAGAGGTGATATTGGATGAATTTAGCTGAAGGAAACATCAAGGTTCTTGATTAAGTTAGACTATTGGCCCTTACTCTGCACTCTTTGTAGGTCTGTGTCTTATTGGTGCACTCCACACCTGGCCACCCAGGTCGGCAAAATGCAGCACTCAAGGGTCTGGGAAAAGACACTGGGAGCATCATAGCCCACATGAGCTTAGTTTAATCCAGGCCCTGATGCACATGTTGCTCTCCTGAACAGTTTCTTTCTTACAACTTGAACACTCCGCATTGTCCTTCCCCACCATTTTGCAGGCAAGGTTCTTCTCCAGGTTGTTAGTGTTAACACAGGTTTCCCTTGTTCTGTCCCATGAAATTTCCAGTAAAGCGCCTTTAATACAATCTCTCTGTGGCTGCTCTAATTATGTGTGAAATATTTTTCCCCCCCATAAACCAAAGAAAACAAATCAACACAGTAAGATCCTTTCTCTGAGGCTGTTTGGCAGGTCTCATGGTCTACAGAAAAGTTACCTTAGGTCCACACAGTCTCTGCTGTCTTTTCACAACAGCACTTTCAGGTTCCTGTAAAAGGATCCAACAAAGGAAAGGGCAAAACAAATCACAAAGCCTTGAAAGGATATTTTCCCACATGAATACTCACAAGCCAAAGGATAGAACACCTTCTGAGTGACAGAACATGCTGCATGCCAGGATTATTTCCTAAGGAAATTGAGTTTTGGGATAGGGTGATAGGAATCAGGGATCCTTTAAAGGCAGGGATGTGCAAGTCAGTGTTTTATTCTCACGAAGGCCAAGATACATTTACTGTATCCAGGAAGAGAAAGTGAATTTATTTTGTTTTCTGAGATCTCCTTCCTACATCAGTGCATCTCAACACCTTGCTGTTTCCAGCCATGGGAGTCATTCAAGTGTGGGTAAAGACTTGACAGTGCACCTCAACCATCACCTATGAAACCTATGCTTTTCCCAGTGCTCTTCTCCTTGCAGTACATATGTCTGTGCTTGCACCTCCGTCCTACTCAGCAGCAGTTCCTGCTCAGTCACACCAGCTCTCCTACCTGCATCTGGAATATCCCAGAGTCCTTGCCACTCAGTCCAGGGGTTTCCTTGACTTGGCAAATGGGGCCCTATTTTTAACCCTCACTTATTGCTTAGTTACCTTGCGATGACTATGGCTTTTGACCACTACCATGATCACACTACTGTCCTTTTCTTATAGTATCCAGGGAAAAAGGGATCCAGTAAAAGGGAATAATTTCACAATGAAACATCGCTGTCACTTCTTCCACACAAGCAAATGTGCCTACACCTCTTTTTCTAAACCACTACGAAATATTTACGGATTAAGAAAACACCATCAATACATCTAGGGGTAGTTTCAAATATCACAAAGAAAGAAAAAAGGGAGGAGGGACAGACTAATAAACTAAATGAATAGTTAATAATGACCTTGTCACTATACCAGGCCTGCTACCTGTTCTTCATGTCAAGTCCAGGGTCTTAGCCCGTTCTTTAGGGGCAATATAGCACTTAATCAAGTATTTGTCTTAAATAACATATATCTAAACACATTTACATATAAATACACACACTTTTATATATATATTTATATATTTCATCTAAATCTCAAAGGGACAGATGAGAACCGTGAGTAGGGATATTCCATGTTCACAAGGTGATGGTGCCTCTGCCACCCCACAGGAAGGCCTGGCCGGGGTCTCCTGCAGGAAGCAGAGCCCCCAGCGCACCAAGTCGAGCCCAAAGAGCTGCCCTCAGCCCTGCACAGAGAGGCTTGTTTCTGGAAGAGCTGCAGCTGGCAGGGCCCTTCCTACTTCACAAATATTGACACTGAGATCTCTGCATCCCAGCCTAGAAATAACATTCTTAGGGAACCCTTGATCTGCACAGCTTTTCAATCTAAGAAGGAGAATTCAGATTTTAATCAGTCTGCTTTCCTATTTGCTGTTGCAGCTTCTCAAGTGGACCTGTCTGACCTTCATAAAACTCAACTTCAAGCAACAAGCACCACTGAAGGGCCTGTGGAACAGGCCTCTATGCAGGGCAAGGAGGAGGATTTCATAAAAAGGAACAGAGGCCTTGAAGCAGCAGTTGCCAAAGAGAGACCTGTTAAGAGTTCTGAGCACAGTCGTATTTGGTTTTTTTAGGAAAGAATCAGCAATCTGCAAGCTACAAGTCTACAGCCTTCTGGATGGACTATGGACAACACCATTAGCTTTCATGGTCCTCTTAAGTTCTCTGCATTATTTTATGACAGTAGATCTAATCCCAAGACAGATGCAAAAACCTAGGACAGTTAAGATTAATCTTCTCTCCTAGATGGAGGGGTCACCATAAGCTTTTATTTGGGTAGTTTGATCTGGCCTTCTGAGTACTCAGAGCTAAGAGGTGAGTCAGGTTACATCTTGCTCTGACAGAAAAAGATGAGTTGTGCTATTAGTAGTAACCCCGAGGATATTTGTGAGTCTTCTGAATTAAAATTCCAGCCCCACCCACCCACCCTGCAATTCAGACAGAAAAGCAATCTCTCTTTAGCAGCAAACAAAAAGATGCATTTCTGAAGACTATAAAACAAGGAGTGACACACTGAAAGCAGAGGATGAGGTTTCATAGGCAAATAAACGAAAAAAGAGAAAGACTAATAATAAATGTAGGTGAAAAGGAAGGAACAAACTGCCAACTCACTGTCAACCCCGGCGCTGGGCAATTTATCAAGGTCTCTGTGTATAATGCCTGGAGAAGTTCGCTATATTCTTCAATTTTCATCTAAATCTGCTAAGTTCTGATCACTTGAGCAGAAAAAAGGCTGAGTGGCAGATAAAAACTTCCAGCATCAATCCTAAAATCATCTTTGTTATATGCAGGCCCATGATTGCTGAATTGTGGGGCTTTCAGTGGAATTTTGGTTTTGAGATTGATTTTTTTATACCATTTTCTTATTCACCAGCATGAAATCTTCTTCACTTCTGAGTTAAAAGCTGACACATATGTGATATAAATGAGGAAAGGAAATGGATACTCCAAGACATGACTGAGAGGGTTAAAAGACCCAAGGGGTTTCTTGTGTTAATGAAACAAAGAAGACTGACCTCCAAAAGACAAGTGTACAGTTCTGTTGCTAAAGGGCTAAAAAAACATTTAATTACAGTAAGAAAAGCACAGTGCCAGCTGTGAATATTCTTGCACTTTCTGCTGCAGAATTGACCTCTGGGCTGCTGCATACCAACCAAACCAAGTCTGCCTGAGATCCTCTTATTTTTCAGTTGAAAATGCTTAGCCTGAAGGATTCCTGGAAAGCTCTTTGCAACTGAGTGCTTTGGTCTAGTCCTCAGCTGGGAACTGAAATGTATGAAACACTGACTGAAGCAGGCAGCCCTTAGCTTTTGCATGGGTCTTTTCACTTTGTGCAGGTCTTTCCAATTGCTGTTTGTTCCCCTAGGCAATATGGTCACCAGAGAACTCTCAAGAGAAGCTAATGTGTTTCCCACTAACATCTACCCATCTATGGTCAACAGAACCGTAGTCTCATCTTCCCTATGTTTTCCCATGGCTACCTGATACCTGAAGGGGCCATGAGGGACATGGGACTCTTCACTGGAACTCTGGACAGGTTTGCTGAAAAGCAGAAATATCCCCATGCTTTCTTGTCCCTTAATTTTCACAGGAAAAAGCTGGCACTGCCTTAGTGTGGGATCTCTTTTGGGTCTGCCAGTATTTCTTCAAAGAAAACCAAGCCAAAACAAAATTTAAAAAGAACTCCCACAGTTTATGGAAATATGTAACATAACCCTAACTAATGATACACAATAGCCCAATGCATGAGGCTGTGACTGCCATCAGATTCACCATGGTGGAATGCTCAGGGAAGGCCGCATAAAAGTTATTAAGGTCCAGCTTTCAAGGTCATGAAGGATGGAGCAGATGCCATGTTTGAAATCTGTAGAGCTGCCACAACAATGGCTCTGAGCTTTAGAGTAGGAAATAAAAAAGATTCCTTCAAACTATTAGGAGGAAGTTGTTCTCAAAGGGAAGGTTTTCCCTCTACAGAACACAGTATCTCTTGTATAGGAGCACCTCATTCACATATCAGAACTTGTGATGCACAGACTAATTCCTCCTAATTTCTCAACAAGCTTTGTAAAAGGACAAACCATCTTCAGAGCTATCAAGAAGTATCTTCCAAGGTGGCAGGCTCTTACTGTTTTTGTTGTGCTTCCATTACACAGCTGACAAGTTAAAATATTTCCTTGTAGAGAGGCATTGATACGTTCATGTCAAAAGCCTTTCCAATGACCTCTCCTACCTCCAAAGAGACCAAAGAGTTTGACAGCCCACAAAGGGCAGAGAAGCTGGCACTTCTCACAGAGAAGGCCAGACTTACTTGTGCTGTCAGAGCCTATTTGTAGGCCTGCTCTTTGCAGTCAACCTACCACCTCTGCCTTACTGAGCTTAGATAAGCAAACATCTTTCATTGGAAAAAAAACAAATGCCACAAAAATTCCACCGAACCAAATAAAACAAATAAATCACACCAAGAAACTCTGGGGAGTTTCCCCGGACAAGCAAATTTCCCTGGAGTCAGCAACCTCCCTCCAGTTCTCCCTACTATAACTCTGGTGAGAAGGGAGAGGCACCTGACCCCACTTCAGAGCTCAGCACGACACCGGCTACCAAGAGCGCATCTTGAATGTCACCCCTGCAGCCAAAGCAGAAGGGTGCAAGACCATAAATATCCTGCATGGCCAGCCTGCCTCACTTGACGTAATCTCTTCGTCAGCTTCCAAGGTCAACAGTGGCCTGTTTATCCTGTGTTGGGTGAGAAGAGGAATTCTGGGAGAAGAGCAAACACAGGAGATGTCCTATGCCCGTACAAAAGCTGCTGTATTCCCGTGTTGCTCCATCTCAGGCTTGGAGGAACATAAAATTAGCACTGTTTTCATTCATTCATTGTATAAATATTCTGCTTGGTGCCCATCCCCACGCTTCCTTGCTGAGCTTGCAGGTCTCCATCAGAGAGACTGAAGCAGGGGCTGAGGTAGGTTCTCCAAGCAGCTGATTAACAAGGTGAGATGAGGGCATGCATGCAAAAAAAAAAAAAAAAAGTACAAGTAAAAAGGGGGTTGCGTTCAAATGCCAATGGGCAATGCCAATGTGAGCGAGGAGGTACCAAACGGAGGTGAAGGTGACATCTGCCTGGGGAGAGGGAACAAATCACTCTGGCTACAGGCCACAATTCAAGCCAGCATCTCCAGACCAAAGCCATTTCACCACATACTAAGAGAGTTATCTCGGGGTGGCTGAGACCTGTAGGACTCGCACCACACACTCCTCTGGGGCTGAGGGATGAGAGTCACAGAGGGAGGCGACAACAGCTCCATTGATGAGCCACAGAAGGGCCTCGTTTAGCAGCCTCACTCAGGCTCACTCCGCTCCCAGTGCAGAGCAGTGCCATGATGTGTCTCCGCAGCCATGTGTCAGTGTCTCCGCAGCACCTTGTCCATGGCAGCTCCTTTCACAGAAGAGGGTCCTCCTCTCCTTGTACCCCCACTGCCCAGCTGGGACACGCTATACAGCCCAGCCAGTCCTTTTTCTCCAGTCTGGATGTAAAACTCATGGGGACAGTGCCCAGCACCATCATCCTTCATGGGTTTTCCTGTCTCTGCTCCTGGCATTCGCCTTCCCCTGGGAGCTCCCCCAGCTCCTGGCTGAAATGTGGAGGCTGCGGGGCTGCTCGTCCTTGGCACGGGGCAGTGCAGGCCAGGGCACAAGCAGCCCTTTTGTGGCAGGTCACGTTGCCTCCACACTGTGGGCCCAGGCATCAAGATGAGCAACCACATCGCCCTCCATTTTGTGTGGAGCGAGGCGATGTGGGGAGGCCTCACTCCTGGGACAGCCTAAGGTGGCGGTGGCCCAGGGCAGTACAAAACCTTTCTGCAGGACACCCAGCAGCCACAGGGTGCCCAACGGCCTGAGGCTCCAGCAGCCTTCACCCCTGTGGGACCCGGCCACGTGCCGCCATGGCCCCCAGCAACATGGTGGGACCAGTGCACAGGCAAGGCCGTGGCGGCAGATGGACAGGGCAGCCCTGTCTCTACAAGGCTGCCAGCAGTGCCCAGTGCTGAACAGATGAGCAGCCATGCTGAGCCTGGCTCCCTTTCAACAGCCCGGTTGAGCAATCGGAAAGACACCAAGAGGACAGGAGAAGCAAAGAGCAAAAAAAAAACAAAAAAAAAGAAGGTTTCAAACAGGCGCCACTCTGTGAGCACCATCCCACCCGGAGCGCCTGGTCTTCTAATTTTGTCGGGTGATGAATAAACCACAATATTGGGGTGGGGGAGCGAGCCCTGCTGTTTACGTCTGCCGGCATGCAGGGCGGCTGGGGCAAGCAGAAGGCGACTCATTCAGCGGAGCTGGAGCGTCCCGGTGGCTGCAGGTTGAATGGGAACATTGTCCGGGCGCTGGAGGTACAGGAAGGGCACCGCTTCCAATCCGGGATGCAAACAGGGCTGGGAGCAGCGAGATGCGTGTGTGTGTGGGGTTTGCTTTTCAAATAGGGGTGAGTTTTCTGTCCGCAGCAACAAGAGCCGACGTTCACCCTGAAGTAAAGGGGCACAGGTGCCCTGTTGTGAGCAAGGCAGGCGCTAGTGTGCCCTTTTTGCCCCTAGAGGCTGGTTCATCTCTTTTCTGGTGTCCATGCTCCTGAAGCTCTGGAGATAGCATCTTCCTCTGCTCCAACTTAAGCACCTCCTAATTTTTAGCTGGGGAGCTTCTGCGCTCTCTCCATCCCTCCATTGATTAATCCATAAGTGCCTGAATGGCTCATCCTGGACTCTCTGGCATGAGAGCATGAAGTAGGACCATATGCTTCCTCCAGACCCAGTGACATCTGCGGTGCTCAATCATGGGTGCTGTTACATCACACCATTCTCCCTCCAGCCTGTAGCCTTTCTCCAAACAAAAGACTCCAGCGGGGCAGTCAAAAGTGGTGAGGCCTCCTGACAGCAGCATTCCAGCAGTGCCTTAATAACGGCACTCAGACTGCTGAAACTCAGGCTTTGCCTTGCAAAATAGTCAAGGCAATCCTTGCTGACGTGTAGAGCAGTGCCTCGATATGGGAGGATTTCCTGCTGGCACAGCGGTTTTGCTGTCAGCATGGCCAACGCTGCCCCTAGGGTGAGCAAGAGGAAGCTTTAGTACCCACGGAGTGAGGTACCATAAATGGTCCAGAGCATCAGCAGCACCAAGTTGCCCAAATAAATGTTTCCTAGCCTGAGGTAGGAAACATTTCCTCCAGTAGCTTGAATGCGTATGGGTGAGTGTGCATGTGTCAGGGCTGAAACCCTCAGCGTTTCTCTGAGCACATCACCTTGCCTCTACCAGCCCCAGTCCCACGTGGTACATTAGGTCCATGTGGCAGGGAGATGGCAACTGTTAATAAAATTCATCTGTGAGGGTTGGTTAAGAACATTTGTGGTGTTTTGAACTTCTCAAATGCTAACTGAAAACCAGGAAAAGTACTGCTAAGCAAAGGCTCAAAGCTGCCTAAATGCCCTTAGGTTTCCAGTGACTTTTTCTGAAGAATTGTATAGACTTTTAAATTGTACCCCCACTCAGCTAACTTTGTGCAGGATAGTCAGGATCCCATAAGCTCCACTCGTGTCTCTACCTTTCTTTAATGCCCAATTAGCATTCATATATGATAATAATCCTATAAATTATAAGTGTCCAAGGGATACAGACTCCTCCTCTTCATCTTCTGGAGGAGGATGAGGGATTGAGCTTAGGACTGTGAGTGGCTTAGAAATAACAGTTGCAGAGAGGCAGCAGTAGTTCAGAACAGTAAGTAGTGAGGTTTGTGCAATTTTTAAAAGCAGTTTGATGACTCTATTCTATTGTTCGATCTGGTCTTTATTTCCTCTCCTTCTTTCTTTTCCTCCCCTTTTTTTTAATTCTAGGAAGCCACCCAAGCCTGCCCTTCTTTGCTTTTGAAAAACTGCTAGTTTTACTCTTTCAATCTTTTTTTCTATCTTCTTTCCTTTTCTGCCTGTTTTCGTTCAGTGACCATATCCACTGTGCAAATTCTGGATATTCAAGAGTTTTCGGTGCAAAGCTATTCTTCACTCTTCCTTGTACACAGGACTTGTTCTCAGTCCAAATATTTGCACTTCATGAAGACTGAACTTTACTAGGAATAGACATGGTCTTCCTTGGAAATTCAAGAAGAAAAATCCTACCTAACTATAGCACTTTTGTCATTTGTTACCTGTATTTAAAGGACCTCTGAATTGTTGTTGCTTCCTTGCTTTAAACAACAAACAAAAGTCATTTGAACAACTTTTCTATCCTGGTCCCTCTAGAAGGAAGTAAGGTGTTAAATTTTGCCAGCTTAAAAACAAGCAAACAGAACCAGTTTCAGTGTCAGTTTATGAATCACAATTTCTCTGAACATGTTTAGCTGTTTTTCCAATCATTCCTGATGCAAACAAAAAAATGGGACAGCCGACAGGTACTGAGCGGTTTCTCTTCCTTTCCCTGAAGTTGCTAAGAAACCACTTTGTGAGAAGCATCACATTTTCCTAGCTGGTCAGCCCCGAAGTGGAATTTTCTCTAGTCCTTGGCTTAACCTCACCGAAGTTTAGATAGAGCTTACTTTGCCAAACCAAAGCAGCAGCAGAGGGTACACAGGGCTCACAGTTGTTCCACAGAGAAACAGCTAAACCCGGATGCATTTCCCCAAACGGCCTTTCTGTTGCAGTAAGAAAGGGCTGTGGCCAGGCGTGAGCTCTTGCCGAGTCGCTCCTATACATGAGTCAGAACAAAATCAGCGAGGTCGCATTTTATAGTTCCTGTCTACGTGATACTCGAAGCACTGAGCCCTGATGAAGGCACAATCCCACCTGAAGCCCTTCTGTCTGTCCTCAGCTGCTGCCTGGCCATGTTGTGCTGTGGGTGCGGAGCAGGGACACCCTGGATATCAAAGGGAAGGCAGCACGAGGAACAGTGGGCTGGCCAGGACGGCACGTGCAGAGATGTCTCCAATAATTTATTCCACAGCTGGAGACGGCACCAGCCCCTGGGACTGATCTGAGGATCTTAAAGTCAGAGGGAAGGCTCCCACTTGACCTCAGTGGGTGGAAGATTACATTTGATGTAGGCAGACAGTGCCCTTATAAAGGCACTTACAAGGCACATTGAAAGGCATGAGAGGGAAGAGGAAATAAAATACAAGAATTTCAAATGGGTCTGCAAACACTCTGTCTTTTTTCTGATGGTTGTGAAGAGTTTTTCCTCCCTGCCCTTCTGACCTTTAGCATAAAGGTACCAGGAAAGTGTTTAAGTTACCATCTAGTGCTTTGGTGCTGAAAAAAAAAAGGGTAAGAGCCATGCCAAAAACTGGCCGTGAATCTCCAAGATGGAAAAAGTTACACACGAGAAGGCAGGTTACGTAAAGAAGTGTGTCTCCGTGCCCTGTGATCTGGGAACATTAACTGTCAGGATGATGGATGCGTGGCGCTCACGTGAGGGCACACATGCTGCATGCAGGCTACGAATGTCAGGTTTAAAAGTGAGGCAGGCAAGGAAGCAAGTTTTGAAATGAGGGATGAGATCAAAATAATTCATGAAGGGCAGAAAAAATATTATATCTTAAACTAGAATGCAAAGGTGAGTGTTGGGAAAAGAGAGGGAAATGCAGATTTCATTTGGAATTAAATCTTCAGTGCTGAAGATTATGTGAAAAGAGAGTTGGAGGGAGAGAGGCTGAGGGGAGATGTATGGCTGGGGTGTAAGGTGGGCACAGAGCAGACCTGACAGACATTGTCCAGCTGTTCCGGGCAGAGCTGGGTCACTAAAGGCAGCATAGAGCTTTAGAGTCCCAAACACACCAGGAGAAAGGTGTTCACGTTGGATCAGAGGTTAAAAATCAAGACTGTAGACACAGTGTTCACGCAATTTCATTCAGACTTTACCTTTACCTTTGCCTTTACCTTTACCTCTACCTCTACCTCTACCTTTACCTTTAACTTTACCTCTACCTTTGCCTTTATGCTGGTGATCTATTGCATGTTAAGGGAAAGGGCTGTCACAGCTGTCTCATTTTTAAACCCAGGGGAGTTCCCAGCTTTAAAAATCTCTTTTAAAAACAGGTGGTTCTCTGATTTGCAGAGCAAGAGCATTGCAGAAGAGCACTGCAGAATGTGGCAACCTTTAGGCTATAGAGACTTGGGTCAAAGTTGCCCTAGAAAGTGATTCATTTTGAGCTTCCTGCTGTTTTCTTTCTGGTAACCCATATTGCAGCCTGTACAAGGGAGTTTTTATTTGCCTGGATATACAGAGTTTCCTGCATTGGAGGTGTGCTGGTGGAGGCATCTTCTGTGAAGTCTCTACTGGCTGGGTGAGGAAGTAGTTACTGCCCAGGCAGCATCATACAGTATCTGTGCAGTTAGAGTTGACCAACACTGATCTCCTACAGGTCTCTTATCAGTGAATTGTGATGAATGGGTAGATGAAAAGACTGAGTCACAGTGTAGATAGTCTCAACCTGACTTGGGGACCTTCTTGTCCATCTGAAGTGCAAGCTCAAGGTCTCTGTCTACTCTCAGGCTTTTTTCAGCCAGGAACAGTTACCTGAACTAAGAAAGTCTCATCAGGTTCCCAATTCCTCCCAGCTGCCATTTGGCCCCTTCACTACCCAAGATGCGGGTATCTTGGCCATTGGGCAGACCCCCAATGGGTCTGCAGCAACAGACCCATTCTGCCCTTCCAGAGCAGTAATTTCTGCCACCAAAAGTTACTTGATCATTTCACACACGCACACACAAAGAAAAGGAAGGGGGGATCAAAACATATTACAGCCTCATCTTTCCTGAGCACTTTCCCACAGCACTGCCAAGGGCCAAGGATGCAGTTATGGGAGCCTCCTTGAGCTCTGGGGGTAGCTGCATGGTTCTCCACCATTCCCAAGTGCTGGCTGGCTCAGTATTTCTACCAGTATATCCTACACAACTTTTAAACAGCTCCACTCCATTTATCACTTCTTATTTCTCTGCTTTTAGGTTGCTTATCAGTTATGATGCTTCCATTTCTTAGTGCTGTCCATCCTCTCCCAGCTTCCCACCTGAGCTCCCCTTCCATCACCTGCCTCCTTCCTGTGCTCTCTCCATACAGGAGAGTTCACTAAACTTTTCCCTTTGCTGCTCTCTCTGAGCTTCCCAGGAAATCTGCTCGTTTCTAGTCAGACTGCAGTGATATTGACTGCACTGCAGACACACATACTTTGCTCAGGTTCCTTAATTAGCTTCATCTTATTTTAGTTTGCATAAACCACGTTTCTTCTTATTGCATAAACTACTTCTTCTCTCTCAACCACTTGTGGTGCTCCATTTAGTCTGGTTCCAAACCAGAGCGCTAAATTTAATCCCCTACTCCCCATTCAGCTTTCTCCATTTACAGTATTTTTTTTTTTTTTTTTTTTGGGTAATGCTTTTTTTTTCCCCCTCTTTCTTTTCTTTTCTATTTTTTTTCCTCTTTCCAAGAGGCTGGGCTTCCTTTTCTGTCCATAAACCCTCCTATTTCCCCCTGCCCCCTGGATGCCTGCCTACCTTTACTCTAAAATTCAGAGGAGGATCCAATACATTCAGTTTGCCAGCTCTTCAGGAGGTATCTAAGGAGGCTGACAGGAGTTGGATGGTCTTTCTTGCAGCCAGTGGCAGTTGATGTGGTCTGCAACCCTCTCTCTCTTTTTTGCCATTCACACACAGTACTCACTCTTCAAGCCTGCTGCTGCTGCTGCCACTGCCTGAGAGGACCTGAAATACCACACAGGGAATTTTGCTTTCTTCTGGAGAACCAGGGAAAAAAAAAAAAAAAAAAACCAGGAAAACTCATCTGGAGATTGTGAAGAAGACATAGAGTAATAGCAAGAAGTGGCAAGGTCTTTCCTCATTAAACGCCGAGAAACACCTAATTTCTCTGCCAGGTGTATGGGACTTAGATTCTCGAAGCAGTGCACTGAACTGTTAAAGGTAATGTATTGCACTTTCCTCTGTCGTCTCCGTGATTTTTTTTCCTTAACTTTTCTTTTTCTTTCCTCAGTGCTCTATAGACGCAGGCTCTGAATAAGTGGATTGGTTGTTTCTGTGCTGAGCAGAGAGTGCAGAAACGTGAGGAAAGTTGTTAGCTGATTGCTCCCGAGCTTCTCCCCCAAGTTTCGCTTCTGCAAACAGCGCTCCTGGGAGAGACAAGTTTGTCAGGAATGTGCACGGTTTTCCAAGGCTGCCAGGAGCGCTCGGATGCCACGCAGAGCTGTGGTCCTCACCAACAAGCGACCCGTTAGGGCAAAGCTATAGCCAGACACAGCATTTCTGTGCCAAATTTACTAGTTCCCTGGGAGAAGGGAGGGAAAGCCAGTTCTTTGGCTTTAGAGATTGTATAGGCTATGGCAGCAGGTGGGAGAGCAGAGAGGGGCTCTCACCCCTCTTGCTCCCCAAAAGACCCTCCAGTCTATTGGTGTTTCTTAGTGACGGAGCTCAGCTGTCACTCGAGTGCTGGAGACATTTCTGATCCCGCTTCCGAGCACTGGGGAAGGGGGATGTGGTTTTGCTGGCTTCTTAAAAACGCCACAAGATGTTGGGAAGGGAGATTCTCCTGTTTCCCGCTTTGAGCAGTGGAATTGTTCTGCTGCAGGGGAGGCAAAGGGCGGTCTGAGCTGTAGAGCTGCTCGGTTCTGGATAAGGGGTGACACGTACAGAAAGAGAATGAAAAGAGGGTGTCCAGCCAGAGGTCTGACAGCGTGTTCCTGCGTGAGGATGGCGGTGAATGAGTGACTGAGAATTGGCAGCCTCTCCTGGGATACTTCCAGTCAGCTGCTCCGGGTGCTACCTGCCCTCTTGCTGAATTGATCCACAGATGCACCGTATTCTTAGCAGTAGTTTGCAGGGAACTGAGCTTTTCTGCAAAAACAGATGAGTTTAAAAAGTTTTATTTTTCAAATTCTCCGTCAGAAATTCCTTCTTTTAATTCTTTTATTGCTTTCGGAGGTTTTTCATTTAAACCTTTAAGAATTTAAATTAAGTAGCAGTCTATTCTCTGTGCTGTTATGGAAAGCCCACAGTTAAACCTTCCCTTTTGAGTCGTCTAGCCAAGAACTTCAGTTAAAAAAGGCTTCTTTAGTTTTCTAAAATAACTTTTCCAGATGTGGAGAAGGGGGAATATCCCATGAGGAAATAGTTGGGAGAGAAAGGAATTGTCTCGCGTTTGTCACTATATTTTTATATATAAACTCCAGAAAAAGACTGTTGGGGAGGAATCAATTATTAGGGGGCTGAGATTTGTGGGTTTTTCCGATCCTGCGGGGAAGGACGGTCCCTTGCACTTTTGGAAGCCGAGCTATGCGTTTCTTTGCTTTGATTGTTTGACGTTATATTTTCCTGCTTGACTCAGAGACCGTATCAGCCTCGTAGATCAAAGGGGAGATCTTCCCCCTTTCAGAGATGTTTCAAGCTCCTGTCAGAGTGCAGGAGAGAGAGATGTCGTCTCCCACCTGAGCTGGGCAGGGGCGGAGGGTGAGGGCTGGAGATGTGCCCGTCCCAGCTGAGTGATCTCAGCAGCCTCAACGGCCTTGGAGGGAAAATTCCATCTGTTCCACTTGAACTGCTGTTTAATGTTTCCTATAATCAACCTCGCGTACAGTAGCTGGGTTTGACAGCAGCATGAGGGCTGCAGGATGGATGAGCAAAGAGAACGGAGGAGGCTGGAAATGGAGGGAGTGAAAGAGATGGAGGGAAAAACAGCTGAAGAGAAAAGGGGCATTGAGTAAAATTTTGCAGGCTGCGCACTGTCAGAGCAAACAGCAGCTCATCCTTGTAAAGTACTGGCTAATTAGAAAGGTGTTTGGGTGGCTGTGGGTCATTAAGGTGTTGAGAAAGAAGAGGATGGATAGTGTCACTTAAAAGAAGGAAGGAAATGAATGAATGTGTAAATGAAAAGAGAAGTCCGATGGCTACAGGCTCTCATGTCACCTGGGAATACATAAAGGCCAGGGCCCCTAGAGACTCTAAAATCCAGTCTGTTCCTGGCATTTTCTCTCCTGCTCTGCCTGGGGCAGATCCTCGTCGAATCCAGTGACTTCATTGCCTTCCCGTGCTGACTTCCACCCAGCAAGAACGTGGGCTGGTGAAGCGCCAGTCAGTCCCACTTTAAAAACCAACAGGACCTTTCTTGGCCGCCTGCGACATCTTTTCCACAGCCGCCCTCCTCCGTCTGCTCGCTTCTCCGTGTCCCTGTGCAGCGGCGGGCAGGCTGCTCCACCGCAAGGCAGCGCATCCAGCCTTCCCGGAGCTGCTCCATCCCTCCCTCCCATCCTCCTCCCCCCTTCCCGAGGCCGCCCGGGCCTCTCCGTGTGGAACAAGCCGGGCTGTGTGTGCCGTCCGCAGGCAGCTTCCCAGCAGCTGCAACAAAAGCCGTGTTCATAGCGGGGCTGGACCACATACGGAGCCGGAGCGCGGCGGCTGCGGAGCAGCCCGGAGCATTGAGGGCTGTTTAAAGAGTGAAAGAGCAAGGCGGCAAAGAGGGAGCTGTTATATATATATATAAAAAAAAAAAAAAAATACTTGAGCCCGGTGCAACAACGGAAACCTTACAGTTTACTTTTAAAAATTCAGTGCTTCCTTGTGAGCGGGCCGAACAGCCGGGCCTGTGTGCGGAGCAGCGCTGCCTGTGTGCACAGGGGCGGGGTGCGAGCGGCCGCCTCGCGCCGCTCTCAATGGACTCACAGTGCAAACCTAAAGAAGCTTTTTGTTGGCCCCATGAATAGGCCGGGGGTTTTGTGCTGCTCACCGGGAGGCTTTTTTAGAGACGCTTCGCACCGAGGTTTTTTCCCCTCCGTGAGCTTTTCACTGGGCTCTCATTTTTAATAAAAGTTTCCATTTCTTCCCTGCACAACGTTCTGCCTCCCCAAAGATTGCTCAGTTAAAAAAAAAAAAAAAAAAAAAAAAAAAACAGAAGGAGGATGGGAGGAATGGTGGATCATTCATATTAGGATCATTCATATTAGGATCATTTCACTTTGGCCCCCCAAAAACCCTGCCTGTGCTTAGGCTGCTGAAGTGCCTGGAGGTGTTAAGCAGTAACACCATGGATGGTCTCACTTACATTCCCCCGCTTTACAAGCCCAACCACTGTGTGGCAATCAGCTTTAATTAGCTAAATTCCAGACAGCTTTAGCCCATCAACTGGGACAGCTGGGCTGTGTTAGACCCCCCTTAATGAAATGAGTATAAGAGAGATAATGGGAGGCAAGTAGGGTGATTGTAGAGGGGGTTTGGAAGTCCATGGGTTTCCATTCCTGCTGAGCTGAAGGGGCCTGTGAGCTGTCTCTGTGTGTTTCTGTGGCTCTGCCTTTCCCTGGGACTCACTGAGGAGGAGACCTTGCTAAGTTTGGGAGATGAAGGAGCAGAAGCTGAGCCAAGGGCACAGGAATGGCTCTACAGAGAGGAGCAAGCCAGGGATAAAGGAAGGGGAAGAGAAGGCCTCAGATGAGAAGTCATCCGGGCTTTTGCCTTTATAGCAATTCCCTGTGCTGATCAAGGCATGTCAGTCTGTGCCTCATTCCACACTCCAGAGCAAGCCACAGAAGAGCTGGGTCCTTTGTAATAGGAGGAACCTTTGGAGAGACCTGAGTTTAACTTGGATGCTGGGTCCTGCCTTGCTGCTCAGTTCTCACCTTGGTTGGCAGAGATGTCGCT
The DNA here is from genome assembly GCF_003342845.1 of Nothoprocta perdicaria. NCBI lineage: Eukaryota > Metazoa > Chordata > Aves > Tinamiformes > Tinamidae > Nothoprocta > Nothoprocta perdicaria. The sequence goes on along the minus strand of NW_020454938.1, from coordinate 644,319 downwards.
CTGCCTTAAGGGTTTTGCAGCTGATGTTGGCCAGTAAGTGTGACCACTGTGAAGGATTCTGGTGATGGGGTGTACACTGGTTGGTCTGGGAGTTGTACTTGCTGTTGCAGTTAATGAGTCACTCCAAATCATGGGCAAGTGGATGGTCCTTGCTTCTACTGTGTTGCTATTGAATTGCTTGAGAGCTAAGGATGTTCTTAAGTCCTCTGGTGTTCTGTAGGTGTTAAAAGGAACTCAACATGGTTATCTTCCATGCCAGCAATGTAGAGAACAGATCTTGGAGGGAAGATGCTTGGCTTAACAAACTGCCTTGGGCAATGCGAGAGAAAGGAACATGTGGGAGGAACCACACTGTGTTGCACAGACAAAGTGATCAGGACAGGAAATTGTTTCTGGTGGAGTAGGGAAGGAAATGCTCATAAGTTAGGCCTGAGAGGAGTAGAACTGTCTATTAAGCCATGCCCAATAAACCTAGCTTACTTTAGTGGGGGAATATGGAATGTAAATACTTATGCTTCAAGGCACAAGCTAACCACTAAATGCCTAGTGTTAAAAAAACTTCCTCCTCAGCAATTTATTCCATATTTTTGATCATGAGAACTTTGCTCGGAAGCTGGGGATATAGACCTTATCCAAGACAGGATATTGGCCTGGACGCACCATTGGTTTGATCTGGCCCGGATGGACCATTAGCTTTATCTGGTCTGGCAATTTCCTTGGCAGTTTGACTTCTGAGGTGCCCTTGGTCAGTGCTGGTCAGAGGACTTGGGCTTTATTAGCAGTAATGTAGGAAACCATGGAGGGGCAAAAGAAGCTGTGGCCACAGAAGATACAAATTTGGCTAAATAAGCAAGGGGTTTAGGTTGGAGTAATTGTACAGTCCAAACAATCCTTAGGGAAAGCAAGAAATGGGCAAGCAAAAACCTGCTGATTGGGGGGGGGGGGGGAATATATAAAGGAAAGGTGGAGGCCAGCAGCTGACAATAGGTGAAGATGGTGCTGATCTCTTCAGCTGGGAACCTCGTTGTCATTCACACAGCTGCAGTCCACAAGATCCTGTTGCTCCTGCCGGGATCTCACCCAGGTTTGGGGTAACCACATTTCCGTGGCCCTGGGAATCTCCTGTTGCTACAGCCCCTTGCACGAGGTAAGGGCAGATGCAGTAGCCTTGCTGGTATAAACCCCTTGACTTCAGAGGATTACTCCGGATTAATGGCGCTCTGGTGCAGCGGCAGCAGTAGATCTGAGCATAATTAACATTACGTCATCTGTACCACAGCTTCAAGGTTGAAATAATCACGTAGTTCGCATATTGGAAACTGCAGGATTGTTTCCACATAAATGATTAACTGCTGCTTTTACTTACCCCATGAAAAAAACACAGTTTCTGTGGTGTTTGGTGTATAAATAACACCCTGTACCTCTATAGTGCTTAGCTTCAAAGCAGTTCCTCAGTGCTGCACCATAAAGAATCCTCTCCTGTTCTGTAATAACTGCTCTGAAAATTATGTCTTTTCCTCTGCTGTAAATTATATTGTACAGTTACTGCTATTGCTGCTGTTACATTCGGTTTGGCTAGTAAATAATATTCTTTCCCTACCACTGTATCTGGGGTTTAAATAATACCCTGTACTCATGTCCAACTTGGCATGTAAGTGTCACCCTAATCCTGCATGGTAGCCTGGAATACATAGAATATCTTGATGCTGTAGAGCAAATTGCAACTTTCCTCTCTGTACTTGCCCTCTAAGTATTACCTTGCTGGTGTATATAGCACTTATTGTATAAATAATACCCTGTTGCCTTGTAGTAATTGATGTGTAGGCAATACCCTCAAAGTGCAGGGTGCTCGGTCTGCTAATACTGCCCGTTGCAGCAGCACGGGGTGGTGCAGCAGGGCTGTGCAGGGAGGGCGCTGGGCTCTCGGCTCGGCGTGGATGTCACTTGTCACCGTTGCTTGTGTCTCCTCTCCAAGCACAGGGCCCTCAGCGGTGGCAGCTGCAGGACTGGAGCTGGCCAGCCAGGATTGCCGTGTGGCAGCAGGGAAAGGGGCCACCCTTTTGCTGGGCTGCCTTTCTTTGGAATAATAGGGATTATTTAGGTAATGACCCCATACGTCTCAACAAGTGAATGTGCATGGGCTTGTCTCTCTAGGAGAACCTTCAAATGCTGTGGGAAGCCATCAGATGACATCTTGTCTCTACTAGGACTGACATCAGAGATCTTGACCCCTTTTGGTGTCCTTAAGAGCTACAAGGCATTTGCCTGAGTTAGAGGAAAGTCTCTCTGTCTGCACAGATCACAGATTCACTGTGGTTGGCCTCTTTAAAAATCCCCTCCAGGCTAGCTAAATGCAGATATCTCCTGCCAATCTCAGCTATACCATTTGCATGGTTATATGGCAGGGTAAAATGATTCAGAGCCTCCTTTAATGTTGAGGAAGTCTCAGGAGTCTAGTTTGGTGCAGGGCAGAAGGATCTTCATTACCTTTACCACCCAGCTCTGTTTGGATTTGTTCAGTGTTTTGAAACTCCTGGCTTACTCCTGGTGCATCCTTGAGACTGAAGATGTGTAGTGTTGTACCCATTTCATGTATATAATTTTTCACTAATTGACATACCAAGAGGCTTCCATATGTCCTGTTATACTTTTCTGAAGTAGTGAACGTAGTTTGGGACTTGAAGGATACTTAGAGTAACAAGCCCCTTTTTTCCAGCTTTTCTTCAATCCATATCTCCCTTCTGCTCCTTTCTAGGCAGTTCTGTAAAATTGCCATTGTCAGTTCACTTAAAACTGGCTTCCTACTGCCTTTAAGCCCATAAAGCTGATTTAAACCCTGTGCCTGGTGAAAATTCTGCTCAGCCTTTTCTCTCACAGGTGATAACAGCCCCTTGCTCCCTCCGTAGGCTCTGCAGCAGCTCCTTTGTTCACGAGGAGCTGGAGAGATGGTGCTTGGCAGCTTCTGGCTTGCACATTTGTGTCAAACATGGAAGTCTGGGCTTTGCTTGTGCTTAAATACCTGCATTTTTCCCATGCTGCGGGCTCAGCATAATGTTGAAGCTTTATTCATGCCTTCACTGTCTATATTGGTGACACTTAAATGGACACACACTGGCTGGCACCTTTCCTGTGATTCTGGCACAAGTTGTTACCAATTTGTTCTCTTTTTCTGCCCGATAGCTCTCTATTCTGCAAACAGTCATCTGCCTCTCTGTAGCTATGCAATGCCTCGTCCTTAAGAGGTGCCTCTTATCTGTGAAATTAGTGCAATTACACAATAATACTTTGATTTGGGGAATCAGTGTCATTAGTCACTCAAATAGCTGATTGAATTTAATTCCCTTAGAATTGCCCTTTTCCAGCAGTAGCTCTAGGGATTCAAGGCCATGTTTTATAAAAGAAGCCAAGTGCCCAAAGATACACAGAAGCACTGCTGCAAATTGCATTAAATGCCTAACTCATCTATTTGCATCTCTAATTTTTGAAATATCTTGGACAATTTAGCAGGTTGTCAGTCTTTTACTGAACCTGTTTAATAGCCTTAGGAATCTTAGGGCATTCTTTGGATTGCTTTTACCCACTACTGTTCTCTGAGTTTATAATCAGTCTTTTAAAGGTCAATTCAGAAGCCATCTGGTAGTTTTGTTACCCACCAGCAGAGCATCTTTCTCCTCCCCAAAATGCTTGCTTAAGCCTTCCAGTCTCATGTACAACCTCTTTACCTTCCATCTGTACTCAGGATGGTAGGAATGGGATGGCAAGGAGGCCACGTAGGGCTCATAGCCCAAGGAGGAGAAAGTCCAAGGCAGCTCTTGGAGATCTCCAATATCACCACAGGGTTTGGGAAGTCCAAGGCCTTGACTGCAAGGCCTGGGATCTGTGAGGCCTGTCTTTTGAAGGCCAGAGCTCCCAGCAGCTTCTCACTCTGCCTGCCCACTGGCATTAAAATCATTAGCTTTAAAAGTATGACTCATCTAATCAGATTTGCCAGAATGTTCATTCTAATTGTCAGAGAATATGATTGTTTTGAACATTTAACTGCCAGTTAGTTTTACTGGACATGGCTCCCATTTTGTAGCTTAATTTTTTTCAGTCACAGCCATGGGATTACCACAGTCTGTAGATTGTTCTGTTAACTCCTAAATGCTGCATATTATTAAAGCCAGTTCTCGTGTTATATGTAGAAACCAAACAGTTTTCTTCGCAGTATTGCCTTATGGAATTAATTCTTCCGTCTGAAAGTAGAGTTTTCTGTACAAACTTGTGGGATTTAGACTTTTTTGAGAGCTCTCTATTTTGAACTTATTAGCAGTTACATGTCTAGACTATGTTTTAATACCAGAACTTTGGTTCTAACCTTATTAACCTCAGAGATAAATGGCACTGTTGCTATTTATTCCAGTGGAAAATTGATCTGACCACTAGATAATTTACTTGCCTGTCTCATTGGGAGAATTACAAGATAACTATTAAAAAGGAGAGAAAAAAAATTATACCTCATATAAAAGAAACTACAGAAATTAAAACTTGTTTTGTTCTGATTTATTTTAAATATCAATGTGGCATATCCCAGTATTGAGTTTAGAGCCCATATCTCTTCGATTAATGCCAAAGCATATTTGCTGGTTTGAAACACTTTGCTAGGCAGTTATTTTGCCTACAAGAGGATCTGTGTTGGTGCCTTTCTGTCCCCCCAAAATGTGGGTACTGCTGGTTTAAAACTGTTCCACGTACATCTGGAAAAACAACATTTTCCATTGCCCTTACAGAATGTTTCACCAAATACTGGGCTACATTTTGGCTCTCCCTCCAAACCACATCTCATGCATAGGAATTTATTTGCCTCAGAAAACTTTGTATTCCTCTTTAATTGCTGTTTTGGTTTCCTTCATGCTTCACTTTCTCTTCTTGAAGGTATGACTTATGGACTTTGCTCATTAAACTGTAGATTGGGACTCAATGTCACCGTCTCTCCAAGTGTCTGTGGCTTAGGATAAGGCAAAATTTCTTTCCCTTAGCAGTCTGCACCTCACAGAGGTTTTGTATTTTGTGTAAGAGCTTCACTTTTACTCATGGGCTCCCCAAATTCACATTTGTGCTCTCCTGGCTTGGTCAGCAGCAAACTTTGTAGGACGGAGATCTCTCCAAGGCAGGAACTGTGTCTGCTGGGATAATGCAGTGGGGCCCTGAGATGTGAGCTATAATGAAGTAATTATAACATACATCCACTCCACCTAGGTTGAAACTGATTTTTGAGAAGCTAATTGCCTTGCTCTCTTTCACTGTCACATCATCGTGGTCTCTTAAGTCTCTTAAGTAATATATCCTTCTGTACTTTTAAAAATGTTATTGTACTCTGCCTACAGATTATGTACATTCAGGTCGAATTAGACAAGCGGGTTTGCATGAGTAGCAGTATGAGTGGTTTTTGAAAATGGTCAAAGTTTGGCTGCTCATGTCCACTGTTTGAGTTCTGCAGCCTAGTTTTACTGTGTCCTGGAGACTGTGGAGGGATTCTGTAAGAACAGGGCTTTATGAAATCTTTTTTGGTTTTTTTTTTTTGGGGGGGGGGAAGGGGGGAAGGCAAAAGGCTGTGAATTTTGGTGGTTTAAAATAGGTCTCATTTGATTAAAAGCTGTTCCTCTAAATCTGTTGCTCACTTTCTCAAGTGCTTCTTTGAAGGTTTCTCTTGGGGAAGGTTTGCATTGGCCCCAAACAGAATTCTCTGATTAGCCAGGGAATGGTAACTCCTCTGCCAGTAATTCCGTCTTTCACACTGAGGGATCCTGTTATCTCTTGTGCTAGATAGGTGGATGTATTACCTAGAATCTCTCCTATACTTTCATAGAGGAGACACCAGCTATAAAAGAATGATTTTTTTAAGGCATCTTTTCTTTGCTCCTTTGCTTTCTAACTTCCAGCCATGAAGTGGGACTTGAAGCCTTTGAGGGCTCTGATGGATGGTCTTCTCTGTAACAAACCCCACACCAGCTTGTTTGCTTGCAAACTATTTTGTTGTTATCGTCTTTCTTGTCTTGTGGTGTTTTCCATTGTACAATTTGGCTTGGTTCAAAAGCATCACTATTGTAGGAGGAAAATAAGAGGAAGATTTATTTTCTGTAAGTAGTCCTAGTTGACTGCTACCCAAGAAGAAAAGAACAGTCTGAACCAAAGATGGGAATCACTGTTCAGATACAGTGACTTGAAAATTGAATAGGAGCAATGGATCCATGTCTCTGTCCAGCTGGCCTGTTCCTAGTAAGGAGAGCTGCTAATTAGGAGCTGTTAATGCTCCTAATACAGTGAAGTGACCTTGGAACGAGTGGTGCAGGATGGGGCTGCTGGATTCACTCGGAGGCACCTCTGTCCCACAGAAGAAATGGAGTAATATTTAAAAAAAAAAAAAAAACAAGAACCTTATTGACTAGGCTGGCTAAATTGAGTTAAATATGCACTGTATGCCTTGGCTAGGAGGGCAGAGATCGTACTATGCCAAAGCAGCCTCCTGGCGTGTGGAAGGTTTGAACATGCAGAAAAGGAAGGAATTGTACAGGGTGCAGGGCAACGAAGTGCCCTGAAATGGAGCTGGCTGGAGAGTCATTGGGGCTCAATGTTAGAGTTTCAAGGGAAAAAAGACAGAAATCAGTGAGACTTTGAACAGAGCCTTAAATCCTCAACACACTGGAAGATTCTTAGGCTGCCTGGAAGGAGCAGTTAATGCAACTCTGCAGGTATTTTGATTTGGTGAGGGGCCTCTGAGCTGGCTGCTGTGCTGTGGGAATGCAAGATCTGATGTACCAAAGCTGACAAATTCTAGCACAAAGGTGTGAATGGTTGGGAGCCAGGGGTTGCCAGAAGCCTTGAACATCTCTGACTCTCTAGCTCCCCTCTAGAGAAAATTTAGTGCTGGGAACAAGGATGTCTGGGACTCTCAGTCCACCTACAGAGCAAAGGGTTTGTACAGTGAGGCAGTAGTCCTGGTTACACGGCTTGGTCCTGAAAGGGAGGTCAAGAACATGTCCATGGACCGTGTAATCTTCTACCACAGGTAATACCATCAAGGGAAGGGTAAGTTAAACTGGGGAAGCTGACCTAGGGAAAAAATGAAAGAAGATGGTGAAGCATTCTCCTGTTGCTGTGTACTTGGCCTTTGCTCAAGCCTTCCTAGAACCAGAGATGGGAGTGAAAAGCAGCTTTTTAATCCTTTGTGTACCACCCGGTCCCCTAGATGAGGACAAGCTGGTATGGCTGCTTTATGCTCCAGTTAAGTCAGTGCTTTGCAGGCAGAGGAATACAAGTAGAAGTGCCCTCCCCAACACAGCAAAAGGTTCATTATAGTTTGACTGTTATGTCTGCACTCTGAATACTGTCTGTTCTATCCATAATGTTCATGTTACTGTGAGAAAATATCTGAAGCGTTTGATAGAAGCTGGTACCTAGAGGTTTATGAAGAAGAAGAGAACCTGCTTTTCTTTTAGGAGCCTCTCTACCTTGTGGAGGGATCTGCTGTCTGCATGGAAAAGCTCCTGTGCGTGTTTGATATGCATCTGCTTTTCTGAAGATAGCTAAGAGGCTGAGCGTTTAGAAACTGGAGAAATTCCATTACTTCTCCACTGTGAATGCTAGTGATCTGCTCCATAGGAAATGCTCGGAGACCTGGCATTCCCTTATGAATGTCGCACAAGAGACCATCTTCCTTTCCAGACAGTAGCCAGAAAGACCCAAGTCCTCTCCCAAACCGTTTACCCCTTTGTCTTTTAGGTCACCCCAAAGGGAATATTGGATGGACATTATCCCTTACAAGGGAAACTAATAGTGCATGTCTTAAATTTATGAGCAAGAAATCTTTTTGGAATGAGAGCTGGGACTGACACAGCCTCATTTAAGTAAATCTAAGCAGAGTGTTTACACAATGTCTGGAATTAATGCAGAGAAAACTTGCAGGTGCCAACTCTGAAAAGAGGAAAAAGGGGAGGCAGATACTGAGCCTCTAATGAAGCTGGGACCTCTTCCTCCAGCTTGGAGGGAAAATTGCTTTTCCTGCTTTTAAGCACCAGGAGCGTGTGATACTTGGCAATGCAAAGAGCAGATAGGTGAGCAATTGCATCCCATCTCTTTTCTTTAAGCTGTGACAGTGTGAGGGTGTCTGGTGTCATCCCCAGCTGTGTGTTTCCACGGCACATATGGCCTCACCAAAGCTCATTGCACAGAATAGTGCAAACAGCACACAGCAGAGTGCTCAGCAGGAGCTTGGGTGTGTGTGAAGCAGGAGCTTCTTCATATCCATATGAAGAAACATAAATGTAAACCAAGGCTGTGACCAAACAGTAATTCACAGCAAGAGGCAAAAAAAAGTCCATTGTGAAGCTAGCAGCTGATCCAGAAAGCAAGGCCACTGCCTCAGGATCTCCTCCAGTCCTGTCAGTGCCTTGTTAGGTGAACTATCGTTTCTTGGGGTGTTACCTGTTTCATCCAAAGTGGTTTTGGGTAGCAGTGTAGGAGCAGATATGAGATATGGGTAGTAACCACCAAAACTAGTGAAGAGCCAGAGGCTGAGCTCTCTGAGCCTCTGGGTTCTCTATTGAAACATTGCTGAAAATAAAGCCTGCAAGCCAGAGTTTTTGCTGTTCAGCTAGAGATTCATTTAGCTCCAGGTAGGGACTAGTTTCCTGATGTTGTATTGCAGAAGGAGCCCTTGGGATTACACACCACCAGATGCTCACAGGTGTTAGTTACTTTTGGAAAACCTTTTCTTACCTAAATGCAATATCAGCCATTCAAATACTCTAAAGGACCAAATCGCCCTACAGACCCTTATTTCTGTATTGTTTAAAGCAAGGCATGGGGGTCTGCAGGTAGAGGATCCATAGTCAGCTGGAACAGAGTAGCTAGGGAGACCAAAATCCTGAGGAGAGAGAAGGAACTGTGCTCTGCTAAAGCAGTAGAGCAGGTCTGTGTCTGGCTGGGAGAGAAAAGCAGTGGGGGAGCATGTGCAGGTGGATCAGGCTGTTCTGGGATGCTGGAGGGCTGAGTGGGTCAGATCCAAAGGAAGAAAAGGGTATCATCACTGTGAAGCTGCAGAAGCGTCAAAGAGGTTTTCTTCACTGCAGTCACATTTGTGCCTTGCTCCAGGAGGATGGAGAATGCTTTTGGACTTTGCTTTTGCTGGAAAAAAAAAAAAATCAGCAAAAAAAAAAAATTTAGGTCTACCTCTTCTCACCTCTAAACCACAGGTGGTTTAGAGATGGGAAATGGTAGGAGGCTTGACCAAGAAAATGTTAATGGAAGGAGATATTTTTTCCGGTTCTGATTCTCCCCTTTCTCTTGCTCTGTGCAGGATTTTGGTAACTTGCATCTTAGCTGTGTCAAAGCAACAGCTCTCACTTTTCTCAGTGTGTTTTTATAGAGAACTAAGACATCTGAGCAGAAAACAATGTCATGTGAAGAGTGTTCTGCTCATCCTTAGATCATGACCCAAACTGCCATCTTCACCCGTGACATCCAGGGATAGTCTAGTTTCTCAGACATCCCTTTTGTCTAGGATATTCTTATTTGCCTCCTTGATACCAAAGAAGCATCTAACAGTTTGAATGTGATCCTGGAATATTAGGTAACCACCTAATGTTCTATTGTACCTAAAATTCTGTGCAGGGTTTAGTTATTGAGTTATTGCCAATGAAGCAACCTGAAGGCTGTAGCCTAATCATTTATGTAGCCAGGCTTGTCAAATCTGGTTGTCATATAGTAAGGGAAAAGGACCAGCTCTTCAGTAGAACAGTTCAAAAAGCCTTGTTGCATCCCTTCACAGATGGATCTTCAGTTGGTAAAAACATGCATCATTGGCAGTGCATTTAAGCTGATTCTGTGATAGCTGAGGGTGGGTTTCTAAATGCTTCTGGGACATGTCAGGGCTGGGGAACATAGCATGACCAAGGTAGCATTGTAGACACCAGTAAGTGTTGCTAACTGAAAGGGCACTGGAGATGCGGAGTGATTCTTACTTTGAGATTGCTTACCCAGGGCAAAAGAGACTTCCAAGTTTCACTTTTGTGGATTAAGTTCTCCCTTGCAAGACAAGGGATACATCCCATGTGAAATAAAGAGTAAGGATGCTCTATGAAGTGCATAATCACTCTGCCATCTCTGCAAGTTAGATGTCTGTTTGCAGCAGTGCTCCAGGCTCCCAATTAGCTGGAGGAGGAGGCTGGCTGAAGCCCTCCTTGAAGGTTCTCCACTGAGAAACCTATTTTAAGAGGAGCTGAATTGCCCTTTAGAAGTTTTTCTCCCCTCTCTGCCAAGAGAGGCTTCTTGAGTAGGAGCTTCAGCTAGTCTGAAGGGCTGTTGTTCCCTCAAATGTAGAGGCTGTGAGGGTGATTTGCTGTGTCTGCTGCTCTCTGCTTTGAGCACCCACTCAGAGCCCTGCCATGGCTTGGTGCTGGTCTGATACCTTGAGCCAAGGACTCCACTGCCACCCCCTCATCCTAATAGTTATCAAAGTCTGTCCTTGAAGGGCAGGAAATATGGCAGACAGTGACTTTCCGGCCTGAAAGCTGGGTTTTGGGTGACCAGAGGGATGGGATTTTGGTGTTCCTCGGCAAAGGTTTGCATATTTAGCTTGCGTCTGATCTCCAGCTCAGAAAAACAAAAACCCCCAAGAAGTGCTGCTGGTGTTAATGAAGGTGTAATGTAAATCAAAGCAGGATCACTTGTTTTATAGTAGGTAATAGAAGAACTAAATGATTATAATGCTTTTGATGTTCACTTTCTGGTGGATCACTAAGTGAACCTAGTATCTCTTTAGCTGTTTAGCTTCTGCTAAGGTTTCCTTTAGCATATTGCTCACGGTGCATGTGTGCACACGTATTGGGTATTTTGGCTCTTCCTGCAGCATCAGTGTTTCTGTAATGTAACTAAATAGCCAAATTATAACAGGCTAGAATTCTTTTTTTAAAAAAATAAAAGGCTGTAAAGACTCTGAAAATTGAAATAACGTAGGTCCCAAATTACAGCTCTAGTTGTCCTGGGTTCATTGTCATGGAGGAGAGAGGAGGTCTGGATGACATGTGGTTGCTGAGGGGTGCATTGACACCAGGCATCAGTGTGTAATAGCAGAGCAGTGTCTGACCATGTTCATGCCCACAGTAGCCAGGGATGTGTAAGGACAGGAGCCAGCTGAGGTTTGAGGAGAAGCCTGATGTTTTTCCTAGCCTTAAACAACTGTTCTCTGTCCTGTGCCTTATGCACCAAGAATGTCTCTGTGACTTCAATTTTCTGTCTGCTGAAGCGATCCAAGTGGCCAATGCTGCGTGACTGTCGGTGTGTGGAGGACTGCATCCTTTGATGACACTATCAGCGTAACTGCTGCCATCCCTCTTTCTGATTGGGAGGCAAACAGGACTCGATTGTTCCAGGGATGGTTTCAGGAACAGAGCAGGCAGGAGCAGCATCCAGGCTGCTCTCTGCATAAAGACCTTACTCTCAGAATGGTTTGGAAGCCAGACAGAATGGAATATTTCTCCTATTTTCTTTACAGCTGAAAAAACATGAAAAGTCACAGAAGTGCATTTATTACCATATTTAAATGCCAAAGTTGTCTTATTTAGAGAGAAAAAAAAAATAAAGAAATAAAAGTGGATTTGCCCAACCTCCAGTTTCCCCTGCCCAAACCCTCCCATTTCCTGGAGCAGGCTGAGTTTTTAACAGAAAACCTCAGTCCTGCACAGAGGCTGGGAATATGCACAGGGACAATAAGGTGTTTGTTCATGGACATCATAGGGGAATGGGGTGTATTTTCACAGGGAGAGGAGAATCCAGTGTGACTATGAAGGCTGAAAACTTGGGACATGCCATCTAAGCAGACACAGGAACCTGCCTCATGTCTTTGTGCCTGTGTGATTGTCTCCTCAAACCTTCTGCAAATACTTGACCCAAGAGTTGGTGCCTAAAAATACTGGTGTCGAAGTAAGGTAGGATGGAGGTGTCCATGTGTCCTAGAGAAATGAGGTCTGTTGCCTGATAGGGAGTGAATAGAGGATGAAAAAACAGATGATGAGAAAATCCAGGGCTAAAAGAGCCGTTCTGAATTTGACTCTTTTTCAGGGGCCTCTTTATATCTAGAGTTTTAATGGAAATGTTGTCTTTGGAAACACCTTATGCCCATGCGTATCTTCTAGTTAATGAGTGGCATTTCACTAGCTGCCAGAAACAATATGCATGTACATTACAAGTCTTTCAAAACTCAAAAACAAGGAAGCTTAAAATGACCTACTCATCCACCTCCAAAAAAGACAACAGGATTAAGGGTGAAGAAAATAAATTTAATTGCTACATGGGTGATTAACGTGGCATGGAACAAGCAAAGGCCACAGGAGAAATTGCAGATTGGACTTGATTAAAAATAAACTAGAACAGAATATGCTTTCCAGAAAGCAAACAAGTTTAAAAAATGCTGCAAATGGGCCATCTGGCTATTTTCCACTGTACAGTCTTATAGTGTAGGCACTTTGTTGGACTTTCACTGTCATGACTCTTCTTTTTCTTGCTCTCTCCAGATTCTTCAGCCCTTTGAAAGTCTGAGGACAGGTTTGGAAGAACAAGGGATTAAACCTGTCTGCACTAACATACACACTTCCCTCCACGCACACTTAGATTCTCAAATAAACATATTCACATGCAGCCAGTGTAGGATGGTCTGCACACAGGCTGATACAGAGGCATGGCCTTAGGCATAAAACAGTGGCTGTAGTTTTTAAATGAAAGGGGCAGTTGTTGTCTGGGGTGGAGAGCTCCTAAGCCTACCAGTGTTCCCTGATGCTGCCTTTCTTGGAAAGGTAAGAGCTTTTCCTGAATTCCTCCAGGCCCCGGCTGTGCTGGAGAGGGCCTTGTTCCTGTCTGTTGCTGGTTGGAGAAGGTGGGATGGCTGGGATTTTTGTGGCAGTTTGGTCAGATTCTTGTTCTCTCAGACTGCTTGGTACCCTGCACAAGGACAGTTGTTCCAATGCACAGGGATCCTCGTGACCTCATGTAACTTCTGCCTCCTCCTCCTTGCTCTCCACGAAAGCTGCTCATTCCAGCTGTTTTCCCCAAGAAGTGCGAATGGAGTTTTGTACAGAAAAACACTGCAGCCTGTCGGCTGTTTCTGCAGCACAGAGCCTGCAATGAGCATAGGGCCATAGGATGTTCACCTGTGTAGGGTGAATTTTTTCCCCTACTCCATCAACAGAATGACCTCCATCATCCATGCTGTCAACGTCCACGTTTACTTGGATAAATCCCCGTATTTACTTTCTCCCGGAATTACTGCTCAAAGCAGCTCTTTGCTCCTTGTTGTGCACTCAGACACCCCGCTAGGGACAGCACAGAGCTGTAAGGTGTTGCAGCATGGAATCATTGCGGGAACGCTGGGATGCTGGTCAAAGACGTTCTCAGCACAATGGATCTCATGGAGCCTCGGGATTAGAGCTCTTTGGTGAGCTTAGGGGAGTGAAAAATGGAGATGAAGATTGCAAATGGCACCCTGAGGAGTAGGTTGGGTTTCTTACTGGCAGAGAGTCAAGACTTTGGCAGAATACACCCAAAATATTGTTGTTATGGTTTGTCTAACCACTGCTAGCAAGTCACTGCCCCTGGGCTTTTGTGGGAGAAGTTTTTTTTCCCCTATGACCAAGCCAAACTGTGAGGATACTGCTGGTTCCAGCTGTTGTCATATGAGGTTATTTTTCCTTGTGGAAGGTCAGCACAAAGTATAAATGGGACCAGGAGTACATGCACTTGTCTTAGCTTTTGGGACAAAGTCAGTTTTGTCTACTTTGTTCTGTGATGTGTAACATCTGTGATCTGTTGTTGTGTGATCTGTTAGTGCACAGATGAACCAGCGTGCTGAAGCAGGTGGAAAGGAGAGTAACACCTGTGTGGGACTCCAAACAGGCTTGATGTGGATCCTAGAAGTCTTTTCAGCCAGCTGCTGTTGGGTTTAAATGTGTCCGTTTCCATGCTCTAAGATATTTCTGTTCTTCAGTAGGTGGTCTAGACTGAGGGCTGCCTCACCTCTCTTGGCTGGTGAGTTTATCACATCACGCTAGGGGCTGTTCAGCTGAAATTGATTCTGGCAAATTCCTGAGCCTGCTGAAGGGTACCTGGTTTAAGGAGCCTGGAGAAGTGAGAGCTTTTATTTAAGGTTAGAGTAGGTATGACAGCTGCTGGGAGAACTTCCACTGCTCTTATCTCACCAATGTGCCTACTGCCCTGGGGGGTCCATAGCAGTCTAGGGAGAACATGGGAAATCAATTTCCAGGATTTGATTCAGCTTTGTCCTCTCATTTTTCTTTTTATCCATAAGAATGGAGTAAATTCACCAGCACGGGTAGAAGTCAACCAAGTCTGCTCCAAAACCTCAGCTTGTTTCAGGGTGACAGGTTTTGGCTGCAGTCAGGTTGGTCCGCAATGGAAGCAGTCACCTCTTCAAGGAGAGTTCTCGATGTTGTGTGTCCTTCTTGGATGCATCCCTCTAAATAAGAATATTCTTCAGAGATTTGACTTAAGTTTCCTCCTAGAGCTTAAAGTCTGTGCCAAAATGAAGCTGTGCCTGCATCAAGGGCTTTGCAATGCCTCATGTCTTAGCAGTGATTAGTGTGTAACCTGGAGATGTTCCCCAAGATACAGATTAATCTCTTAGCCCTGTCCTCTGCTATTTAGCTCACTCCTGAGTCTCCTTCTTACTGCCTGACACAGTGCCAGAGGCTGCCTATCATATGCAGAGCTGGCTTAGATTGAGCAGAGATGGGTGTTAATTCTACGGGATGTGTTTTTGCCTGTGATCCTACAAGACAGTTAAAAATATGTGAGGTAATTATTCATAAACATGATTCTTTGTACTGCCTAGAGCCAGGCAAGATGAATAATACAGGGGCAGGGATCGAAACACTGACACATTCATATTCATAGATTTTAATGTCAGATGGGACCCGTGGGTTTCACTCATTTACCTCTATTGAGTCCACTAACTTGTTTGCCTTGCCCATATCTTCTAAAGAAGCATTCTGGTCTTGTTAGGAAACCACAGAGGGGCAGAAACTTCATTGTATCCCTTGATAGTTGTTCCAATGATCCATCACCCTCTGTTAAAATGTGGGCATTTCTTCCGTTTGATTTTCCTTGGTAAATGGTTGCACAGTATTAGTTCTTGTTGGGCCTTTTTGTTAGATTATAGTCCTTTAGTACCAGCAGTTTCTCCTTAAAATATGTATTTATGTATATTTATAGTCAACTTGCTTCTCAGCCTTACTTTTGTTCCAAAACTGAGTCTGGGCTTCCTAGCCTCCCCGCATAAAGTATTCCTTCCAGCCCTCAAATCCTTGCTAGTGGATGTGTTCTGCACCATCTTTTCCAGTGTCCTTATGCCACCCCAGAAGAGTATTCCAGTCTCTTACCACAGGCACACACAGAGGTATTGCTAGTTGCTTTGCAGTCAAAGGATGGCATTAGCCATCCTGAGTCACTGCTTTTTGGGACAAAACCTCCCATTTTCCAAGCATATTCTTCATCCTATGTTCTTAAGTGTGTATTTTTGTTTCAAATATGGTACGTTTAGAAAAATACTGTGCCTAATATTGACCCCTCCAGAGGTCCATTAGAGACCTCAGACAACATCGCTGTCCCTCAGATGACTCCCTTGAGACCTGCTGCCTAGACTTCTGCTAAGTTGTTTATTGTGTTACTGACATTACAAATCCTAATAGTCTGGAACTCTATTAAATCAAACATTGTTAATTACGATAAATTAATACAACTACAATACAGCCTTCCAAACATGCAGGTAGCCATATCAGACAAACTTGACATCATACAAATAAAATCCATTGTGGCAGCATCTGTTTTCTCTACTAGAGCCTCGGCTAAGATTAACATTATTCCTATTCTTCTGTGCTTAATGAGTTGAAATGTGTTAGATTTTCCATTATTTCGTGTGGAATTGATGTCAAGCAAAACATGCTGTATTTATGAGGCTCATCTTTGTGTATCTTTTTGGACTCTTGGCACAGTGCTTCCCTATGTGGGACATGCCCTAGAGCTCCAACCCAGAATATAAACGAAGAGCAGCAGGCCAGCAGTTTCCTCAGCACACTCCTTAAGGACTCTCGGGTATGGGTGTTTGGCCAAGCTGACTTCACACTGTTTATCTGGAGCAGATGGTGTTTCCAATTCTTCTGGCTTGGTAATGAGCAGAAGGCTCCTCATCGCTCCTCCCAGCACGTGCTTTGGGCTCATTCCCCTGCTGTTTTCTGGATAAGAGCAATGAGCAACTTCAGGCCCTTCTGCAACGTTGCAGCGTGATGGATGATGTTCTTCTAGTGATGGCCAGTACCATGGCTGGGCTTGCTTTGGTTCATATGATGCTGCTTATACAGGTGTCATTCCTAGCCAGAGAGACCCCCAAGTGTTCACACTACTGCACAATGAAAGGTTGTGCTGTACTGCACAGGACAAGGTTTATTTTGGGCCTTTGTAGATACTTAATGGCCTTTTTTTGCTAGTTTGATAGGTGTGTGTTCAGGATATTCCCTGTTGGCTGCAGCCACCTGGGATCCTTCTAGATCACAGGAGTCAAATGGCCAATGTTTGGACAGGTGCCCTCAAAGGAAACTTGTGATTCAGTAGGTGGGGCCCTTGCCTATGAGTCAAAGCTGAATCAGTACTGAATGTTGTGCAGAAAGATGCTGTGTTGTGGAATGACACTTTTTATTTGAAATGTTAAAACCGACCTGAGCAATTTGGGCTATATAAAGTCCTATGACATTAGGCAAAGGAATAATTATGAATGATAATCTAGTGAAGTTTAATTTCTTTGGCCTCCCTCTATTGCTTCTGCCATTTAGAGTCAAGAGGACCCTGCTTTCTTTTCCTAGAGCGTTCTTAAGTAGTAGGTGGTTCTACCTAGTCTGAGGATCCCAAGAGGATAATTACTGGAGTTAAGTCATGCCCAGAATCAGATCCTGCAGGTTTCTTGCAGACATACAGTATCCATTAACAGTTAGGCTACACATGCTGTCAGTATGAGAAATTGGTACAAAGCATGATAACCTTCAGCTTAAAAGGAGGAGATTTCCCTTCAGAGCATTTTAAGGTGCGAAAAATGCATCTAGACATCTGTTCTGGGAACCAGGGGTGGCTGTAGGGTGCTGGCAATGGGCAGCTCCTGCTCTGAGGGGAAGGGTCTGCTAGTCCATCTGGAGTAAATACAAAACAAGTGTAAAGAGCTGTTTCCAAATTGTCTTTGCGCTCCACAGGGAAGATCGGATCACAAGGGAGATGATGAGAAAGCAACGTAGTCGGTCATCTATAATAACGCTTGAGCCTGTTATGAATAACAGAACGTCATTTTTATTTGTCTGAAGGACCTGTTTCTTGGAGCAAGATGCATTTCAGGACCATGTGCTTGCCCAAGGCCCAAATTTCACTGCCAGTCGCATACAGGAATGTTAAGGGGTGACTTGACGGCGTTATACAGCTGGGCTAGTGGCTCCCTTAGCAGCCTCCACAGCACTCCCTTCCACGTGATTGTACAGCTGTCAAAGCCTTTCTCCCTGTGTTGTTTCTTGCAGGTAAACTATGACCACTTTACTATTGGTGTTTGTGTGTTTGCAAGTCATCACTGCAGCCGTCTCTGTGGAGCTCTCAGGTACGTGCTCCGAGGTGCAGGACGCTGGGACTGAGCGATGTGCTGCACTCTGGTCCCGTCCTCAACCATGAACACCTAGACTTGCTCTGTACACACACAGGGCTGTGTCTTTGAATGACTGTTTTACAGTCATGTCACTGCTGTTGTGCCCAAAGAGCAAGGGAGACAATTCCAGACGGGTATATTGATAGGGAAACTAAAGGAGCTAAAGCATTCCCCGTTCTTAAGCCCTCTCTGGAGTGATATTACATCATGGTGTGGAGCTGCACTGCAGCAGAGCCCTTCACTACCTTCATGTCTGCAGCTAGAACTGCTCCCAGCTCCCAAAGGCAACCATGGTACAAGGGTCACTGTTGCAGCTTCCATTTCCACAAGTTATCTAAACCAAAATAATAATAATAATAAGGCTGTCTGAATACAGGTGCAGGTTTACAAAGCAGAAAGGGTCTCTGGAGCATTGAAAGCACTGGAGTTTGTGTGTGAAGTGTCTCACTGACGTAATCATTGCTTTGTTTGGGAACTGGCAGACAATAGTGATGGCCTGGAAGTGAAGATACCTGAGCAGTCTCCCCTGCGTGTTGTCCTGGGAAGCTCCCTGAACATCCCTTGTTACTTCAACATCCCTGAGGAAGATGACACCAGTGCTCTGCTGACCCCACGGATCAAATGGAGCAAGCTCTCAAATGGGACAGAAGTTGTCTTGCTAGTGGCTACCGGTGGGAAAATCCGACTCAACATGGAGTACAGGGAGGTGATCTCTTTGCCCAATTACCCTGCCATCCCCACCGATGCCACCTTGGAAATCAAGGCACTAAGATCCAACCACACTGGGATTTATCGCTGTGAAGTGATGCATGGGATTGAGGACAGACAAGACACCATAGAGGTCCTAGTAAAAGGTGAGCTCCTGCCTTTGCTCTTTCCTCTTAGCATCAGATTGTCTGGGTTGGACAGAAGGGAGTAAGAAACTGTGGGGACAGGAGAGGTGCTGCTCTTTCCATAGCTCTAAGCCCTTTCAGCCAGGTCACAGACAAGGCCACAGTCAGGTAAGCAGAAGCCATGGGCCAGGCATACAGTTTAGCAAGTCAGAGCAGACTAAGCAAAGCAATAAAATGACTCAGTTGGGTGGAAGCTGAGTTACAGAGGTTGCAAGGCCACAGGGCTGGCAGGAGGTGCTACTGGAGAGGCTGGGTTATTGCTCGAGGGGGTGAAGCATGGACAGGGCTATGGTTTTGTTCTTCCGAGCATTTTAGGAGACGGGATGCCCTCAGCTGGATTTCTGGTTTACTCTGGGAAAAAAAAAAAATCCGTAGTCTTACAAGGCCCATCCTAGTAATAGGCGGATAATAAAACAGTTATATTTTCTACCATCCTTATCAAGGCTTTTACTTTCCCTGGCCTTTCCCTCAATACCTATACTGAGACAGTTTTCACTACAGCCTTTAACCAGAAGGTTTTTTGCTGGTCACATGCACTGCAGGATATGTCTCATAGCAGAGGACTGTGAGTCCCTTCATTGCCTCCTGGTGAATTTTCACCTTGACTTATTAACACATGGTGATTTTTTATTTTTCCCAGGATCATGGGGAACAACCTCTGTTCTAGGCAACCAATGTGTTCCACAGGGCAAGTGTCCTGTGGCATGAGCCTATCAAATTGCCCTTGGCTGAGATATTCAAAGATAATCACCATAAATAGTTCATCATTCCGAGTTGGAATGCAATATCTTCTCTTTGGTTCCCAAAATCCTTTGGAAGAAAAGGGACTTATTCTGCTCTGGTAGACATGTAGGAGTGATGGCCTTTGTGTTTTTCAGGCGTTGTATTCCACTACAGAGCAATCTCCACGAGGTACACCTTGAACTTTGAGAAGGCCAAGCAGGCCTGCATCCAGAACAGTGCTGTCATTGCTACTCCCGAGCAGCTGCAAGCTGCCTATGAAGATGGGTACGAGCAGTGTGATGCCGGCTGGCTGGCTGATCAGACTGTCAGGTAAGGAAAAGCACAGGATGGGTAAGAAGGTGGTTGGATAAGGACTTTTATGAAGAGGACACTGCCTGAGGAAGGTTCAGAAACAGTTGCTAAATAACAATTGTCATGATTATTAGTGTATGAAGGGAGCTAGTGTGTTGCAAACCAGTTCTTGCCTGGAGAGAAAATGCTGGTACCCCAGTCCTCCTCACCTGGTGGTGGTAACTGAGTGGTCAGTGGCTTAGTCCTGATCTTCCATTCTCCATGGCTGAAGCAGATGCTGTGCTAAGACCAAAACACATGACTTATCCATCCTGTGTATCCCCCACTTGGGAAGCATCTTGTCCTCATGTCTTTGGCTAGTTCTCCCAGGGATCTACTGGGCTCAGGACCATGAGAGGGGAAACAGGACAGTAGATCATCTCGTCCCTTCTCCCAGAAAAAAAGAACAAACAAAAAGAAACACACATAAAGTATTGCCTTACCTGCTTCCTCCCTCCTGCAAGAGTTGCGCTGTGATCCATGGCTCTCTCCAAGCTTTGATGTGGACATGGGAGTCCTGCCCACCGCATGCACTCTCTTTCTCCCCCTCAGGTACCCCATCCACCGTCCCCGAGAGCGTTGCTACGGTGACAAGGATGAATTTCCCGGAGTGAGGACCTATGGTGTCCGGGAGACTGATGAAACCTATGATGTTTACTGCTACGCAGAGCAAATGCGAGGTGATTTGGGGCTTTGCTTACTAGAAACAATAGCAGATAAAGCTCTGATCATGCCTGTAAGTACAGAGGAAGGCAGGTTCAAGACGGAAAAGCACATCCCTCAGCAAGGCCAGGCAATCTCTGTGGGCTCTTTGTTAGACCATGGGCAATTTTCATGTCAAATGACTAACATACTACAGAGGGTGGTGTCAGTCTAACCTCCGCTGGGGGATTTGCCACCCTGTTTGTTGTTAATCATCGCTCAAGGGTGGGTGTGATATTCAGAGGTATTTGTCACTTATGCTTACAGTGAAGATCCACTGAAATGCTCAGCACATCAGAACTGAAAGTGTCCTTTATCTTCCTTTTGTCTTGTGACTCCAGCTAGTTTTGTGTTTTGCTCCAATTGATTCACTCTAAAATTCCCTTTCTATAAAAACCTGGGGTCTTTATAGTCTGTCACCCACCCAGAGTTGAGGTACATCTGTAATACAGGGAAATTTTCTCCTAGTCAGACTCTCGAGAGAATGGGAAGAGGACAGAAAGGGAACTGGGATTAAACTCTACAGCTAATTCCTGTGTGATTCCAGGTAAAGTCTTCTATGCCACCTCCCCGGAGAAGTTCACCTTCCAGGAAGCCTTTGACAAATGCCGCAGCCTGGGTGCCCGTTTGGCCACCACCGGGGAGCTGTACCTGGCGTGGAAGGATGGCATGGATGTGTGCAGTGCGGGCTGGCTGGCGGACCGCAGCGTCCGCTACCCCATTTCCAGAGCACGGCCCAACTGTGGAGGAAACCTGGTGGGCGTGCGCACGGTGTACCTGTACGTCAACCAGACGGGGTACCCTCACCCTCACTCTCGCTACGATGCCATCTGCTACAGTGGTGAGTGCGTTGTATTCATGGGATTGGGAAGTGAAGGTGTGCGTAGCTGGAAAATGTTACTGGAAAAATATAGAGGGGGAAAACACTCTTAGGTGGAAGGCCTAGCTTTGTCTCCCTAGCTCTTTTCTGCCCCACTGAGACCTGCAGCCTTTCCAGAGGTTTTCTACCTCCCTGATCTGTTTTATGCTGCTCTTTAAATTGCATTCCTTGCTGCAGGACAGTCTGTTTAATAAGATATTAAGCAGGACTGCTCAATGTTCTCCTAGCTGCAAAGGATGAGACTAGAGCAGGAAAGGGATTTGGGAGGAGAAAGGCAGAAGTAAAGGACTTGTTAAAAATAATTTATGATGCCTTCAACTGCGTTAGTGATGGAGGTAGCTTATATGTGGTGAGTTCTTAAGTCCTTGCCACCTCATTATTCTGCTGGTAGACCAAAAGGAGGATCCTGGCGTGACTTTGTTTACTGTGAAGAGCTACTTGCCTTTCCATAAATCACTCAACATCTCAGATCTGCTCTGGAGGTTATCCAAGCACCTCTACTTTCCTTTGGCCATCTTGAGTTCCTTGTAGCAGGCACTAGAGGTCAGTGCAGACTTGGATTTGGGCAAGGTGTTCCCGGGAATGAGAGCTGGAAGGGAAACAAGGAGAGTCCTTCTCATTTACCAGCTCTGTCCGTGGTGACTCATTGCCTCTGACTTAAGAACATGCTCTGGCACTGGAGTGTTGCAAAGACACAATGGAGTAAGGAATCAGTAAGAATTTATTTTACAACAACAACATGATTTTCCTGCGTCCCACAGAGCCAGCAAATATCCAGCTGCTTCTCTGAGGCAACAACCAGCCCAGTATATCCAGACCTCGCTAGACCGTCCACATCCTCTGTAATCATTTCTTTGTCTCTTGATTTTAGGCGATGATCTTGAAGCACTAGTCCCAGTGCAGTTCACTGATGACACGGGAAGTGAGCTGGGCAGTGCGTTCACCATCCAGACTGTCACCCAAACTGAAGTCGAGCTACCTCTGCCACACAATGTCACACAGGAGGAGGCTCGTGGCAGCATCGCTACCCTGGAGCCCATTGAAATCACACCCACTGCCACTGAGCTCTACGAAGGCTTCACCGTTGTGCCCGGACTCTTGCCCACTGGTGTCACAGCAGAGACAGCTTTCCCTGAAGAAGAAAATGTGACCAGAGAAGAAGTCACACAAGGGTGGACTGTGCCTGAAGTTGTCACAACCTCAGTTTCAGACACTGCCTTCACCACTGGAACAGCAGAAGTGAGCTCGGTGGAAGAGGCCTTTGGGGTGACTGCCACCCCAGGACTAGCGTCTGCCTCTCCGTTCACAGCAGAAGATCAGATTGTACGAGTGACGGCTTACCCTGATACTGCTCTCCTCCCTGAGCAGCCCATTTCTCCCACAGGTAAGTCACCAGGACCCCAAGAAGTTTAAGGTCTGCTTCTTCTAGGGTCAGCTATTCAGCTGAAAGCAGTCTGAGCTTCCTCCAACTTGGAGTGCCTCCAGCTCTGGCTGCTGGGGAGCTTGTCAGATCAAGCTGAATGTCTGCTTCAGTGGGACAGGAAGAGTGATGAGGGAGGAGGCTGTGGGCTGCCTCATCATGTGCTGGAAAGAGCTGAGCTGTCTGATGCTTGGAGCTGCAGCAGTCACACTCTGAAATCCCACGCACACCTTGCTATAGGAAAGGGGAAAGTCAAGAAAGCAAGATCCTCAAAGAGAGCTAAAGAGATGCCCAGAGCACTGCCCTTGAGAACAAAGCTCAGTGAATGACAGATCTCCATGAAAAAGGATTTGAGAGACTCTTGTCCTTGCAGGGACAAGATCCTTTCTGGATCCTTTCTGGCCACCAGTCTTGGTGGAGGGCAGGGGGGTTATGTATCCTGTGGATCAATGTTTCTTCGCTTTTCCCCAGGTGTGGTGTTCCACTATCGTGCTGCCACCAGCAGATATGCCTTCTCCTTCGTGCAAGCCCAGCAGGCCTGCCTGGATAACAACGCAGTCATTGCCACCCCTGAACAGCTCCAGGCTGCCTACGAGGCTGGCTTTGATCAGTGTGATGCCGGCTGGCTGCGGGACCAGACAGTCAGGTAAAACGATAGTGCACTGGGGAAGTGAGCCTTTGAAATGAATATTTGGCCATGAACTTGAGGCTTTGCTTGGTATATCCTGCTCTTCTGTTCCTCGTCAGCTGAGACTTTTGCAACCTGTGATTGTCTAGGCACCAATAAGGTGACCAATAAGAACCAATAGAACTCTTTTTATTAATATGTCTAACCTGTTCTTAATCCATATTTACATTCTCAAGCAGTCAGTTTTACCATATGGTTACGTGTTTTAGGAAAAAGGGGGAAAAGTTTGTATTCATTGCTCCAGGTTGTAGGTGCAATTGAACTTGTTTGCAAGTCATGCTAAGGTCTCTGAGCACCTCAGAATGCCACGTTTTTGCATCCTGTTCCCAAGCACACCACTGAAATTCTTCAGTTCAAGGGACATAAGGTGGAACCTCCTCTCTTCTTTTGGTAGGTATCCCATTGTGAATCCCCGAAGTAACTGTGTAGGAGACAGAGAAGGCTCTCCGGGCGTGCGGTCCTACGGCATGCGGCCAGCCTCAGAGACCTACGATGTGTACTGCTACATTGACAGGCTAAAGGGTATGTTCTTCCCCTGCTCCTGAGGATTGCTGCTGATCTTTACACCTGCACGTGTATGTGTAAAGAGCAGACATGTTCCCCAGGTGCCATGGAGAAGTTCAAGGGCTCAAACATGCTTTTTCCATTTGTTTTCCCTCAGGCGAGGTGTTCTTTGCAACCCAGCCATATCTATTCACCTTCCAAGAAGCTCAGGAGTATTGTGAGAGCCAAAATGCCACTTTGGCCTCTGTTGGGCAACTCCATGCTGCGTGGAAGCAGGGTCTGGACAGATGCTATGCTGGCTGGTTAGCTGATGGCAGCCTCCGATACCCAATAGTGACCCCGCGACCTGCCTGCGGGGGAGATGAGCCTGGTGTGAGGACCATCTACCTGCACTACAACCAGACGGGCTTCCCCGACCCACTGTCACGGCATCACGCGTTCTGTTTCAGAGGTACCATCCCACCCTTTCTAGTGCCCATGTTCATAGACCTGCCCCTTTGGGGGTAGAATTTCATGAGAGGTTGGTCACCTGGGGAGTCCAGTCCCCGTAAGCAGGATTCAGCAAAAAGCTGCTGCTTCTGGGGACTCAGCGAGATGTCCTCCTATTGTTCATAACCCTGCACTTACTTTATTGTCCTGAGAAACTCTCAAACAGAAAATCTCACTCAATTCCCTCTGCCTCCAGTTCTTCTATCTAGCTTATCTCCCAATATGAGAGGCATTTCTGGGTTTTGCTTGTTTGTTTTTCATGGCTCATTGTGTTGGTACGTAGAGCATTCATGGAGCTGTGCAATATACATCTGAGAGAGATCACAAATTCTGACAGACTCCCTCCAATATCTTCCTGTCCCAGCTCTGCCATCTGTGGAAGAACCAGGGGTTACCTCCTTCTTTGAAGAAGCTTTTGTAACCCAAGTGATCCCTGGCGTAGAGGGGGTACCTTCTGGGGAAGAAACAACTGTAGAGATGGAGTCTACCATTGAACCCGAGAATCAGACAGCCTGGGGAACAGAAGTCTTTCCAACTGACGTATCGCTGCTCTCAGGTGAGTTGTTCTTCCCTGTCTCTGAAGTCACATCTGGCGGAGCAAACTCAGGACTATGAGCATTCCTGTTATGAATGGACTATATCCTTGCTGACGAGAAGCCCTTCTGAATCCAGCTGAGGAGAAGGGAGGATGCTCACAGGACTCTCTTGCATAGAATTGGTTCTTCAGCGTGGCAGCCTCAGGTGCAGTTCTCAGTGGACAGTGTGGACATACTCAGTTCCTTAAATGAAGGCAAGGTCTTCTTGCTCTCCTAGCTTTGTGCTTTGCTGTGTAAAAGACCTGGAACAAACATAATCTCACTTTGGAAAATTGGGGTATTTTTTGTTCTTTTGTTTTGTAGCTTTCACTGTATTAGCAAAGCCTGGCTTATTACTGTGTGACCTGGATAAACAAAGTTGCACATCTGAGGCATGTGTGCACAGTTACCACAGGAAAAACTGCGTGTTATTGAACTTCTTCCTAAAACTGAACTATTAACAGCCATCCTGCCAGGCTGTTAATGCCTGGCACCTCATGCTAACATAAGATTGTGTCTCTGAGTGGGGACAGACAAGGCTAGAGACAGATTTTAGCTTTTCATTCCAAGGAGGATGGAGTTACTACTGCGGTACAGAGCAGCACCAAACTTCTCTTCCAAATGTTATCTTCAAAGAAGCAGTAGCTTTTTTTTTTTTTTTTTTTGGTGCCACCACTGTCCTAAGTCACAAATTTATACATTCTGTCAGTTTCTCGAAGATATATAAGGCATTGGATTTTTTAAGATATAATCCTCATTAATTTTCAAAATCTGAAGGGGTCAAAGGATTTCTGTGAGCCCATAGGACTTTGTACCTTTATTTCAAAGGTTATTTTGTTTGGTGTCAGTTTGGAAGTAAAGTTGATCAGGAATTTTTTAATAACTCATTTAAAGTAGTTCAGTAAATCATTTTTCTATCTCCCTCTCTTGGTTCCCTCTTTCTTTTCCAGTGACTCCATCTGCATTTCCTCCAGTTACTGTAATACCAGAAGAAACAAGTACTGATGCTTCCATCAGTGTGTCAGGGGAGATCACTGAATCTGAAGGGCATCAAGTCAGTGGTGAATCTTCAACATCTGGGTGGGTATCTGGAGTCCCAGATATAAGCGGAGAATCGACTTCTGGAATTGTTGAACTTAGTGGAGAACACTCCGGGATTGGAGAAAGTGGATTGTCATCAGCAGACCTGCATACCAGTGGAGAAAGTGGGCTATCATCAGGGGACCTAAGTGGAGCACCTTCTGGGATTGTTGATGTTAGTGGCTTACCTTCTGCAGGGGAAGATATATCAGTGTCTACTGCAAGGATACCAGAAATTAGTGGGATGCCGTCTGGAGTGGAAAGTAGCGGGCTGAATTCCGGATTCAGTGGAGAATTCTCTGGAACTGAGCTAATTAGTGGCCTGCCATCTGGCGAGGAAAGTGGACTCCCATCTGGGTTTCCTACCGTCTCTCTTGTGGATTCTACTCTGGTGGAAGTTGTAACAGCAGCAACGGAAAGGCAAGAGGAAGGAAAAGGATCGATTGGAGTTAGTGGTGAAGGATCTGCTGGATTTCCGTCTGCTGGATGGGACATGAGTGGAGGAACCAGTGGACTACCCTCAGGAGCTGAGCTCAGTGGAGAGCTCTCTGGAGTGCCAGAGTTCAGTGGAGAGCTCTCTGGAGTACCCGAGCTCAGTGGGTTACCCTCAGGACTGGATATCAGCGGAGAATCATCTGGAATACCTGAGATCAGTGGCCAGGTGGATCTCAGTGGCCTTATTTCTGGTGATGATGGAAGTGGTGAGGCTTCAGGCATTACCTTTCTAAATGCCAGTTTGGTAGAAGTGACAACCCCCTCTGTGACAGAAGTGGAAGCAAAAGAGCTTTTGGAGATCAGTGGCTTACCTTCAGGTAGTGAAGACACATCAGGCATGGTATCTGGTAGCTTAGACATGAGTGGTTCTGGGCATATAGACTTCAGCGGGAGTGTTTCTGGAGTGCTTGAGACCAGTGGACTTCCAAGCGGAGTCATTGATGGCAGTGGAGAAGTCTCTGGGGTTGAAGTCACTAACGGCCTAATGTCTGGAGAGGGCAGCGGACTCGTGTCTGGCTTTCCTACAATCTCTCTTGTGGATACCACTTTGGTTGAAGTTGTTACTCAGGCATCTGTTGCACAAGAGGTGGGAGAAGGGCCCTCTGGGATGATAGAAATCAGTGGTTTTCCTTCTGGAGACAGAGGAATATCTGGAGAGGGGTCTGCAGTTGTGGACACTAGTGGGTTACCCTCAGGGACAGGAGACTTCAGTGGAGAGCCATCCGGGATCCCATATTTCAGTGGAGACTTTTCTGGAATCACAGACCTAAGTGGACAATCTTCAGCAGTGACTGATTTTAGCGGGGAGGTCTCAGGGCTTCCAGAAGTCACTTTAGTCACTTCTGATTTAGCTGAAGCTGTGACAAAGCCAACAGTTTCCCAGGAACTGGGTGGGGAAACAGCAGTCACGTTTCCCTACGGTGTCGGGCCGAGCGGTGAGGCCTCTGCATCTGGTGAACTCAGTGGGGAAACATCTGCACTCCCAGAAACTGGGATAGAAACATCTTATGAAATCAGTGGGGAAACATCTGCATTTCCTGAAAGTGGCCTAGAAACATCCACAGCTCAAGAAACCAGTGGGGAGACATCTGCATTTCCTGAAATTGGCCTAGAAACATCCACAGCTCCAGAAATCAGTGGGGAAGCGTCTGCTTTTCCAGAAATCAGTGGGGAAGCGTCTGCTTTTCCAGAAACCAGTGGGGAAGTGTCTGCCTTTCCAGAAACCAGTGGGGAAGCTTCCGCCTTTCCAGAAATTAGAATAGAAACATCCACAGTTCAAGAAATCAGTGGGGAAAATTCTGCATTTCCTGAAATTAGGATAGAAACGTCCACCAGTCAAGAAGCCAGGGGAGAAACTTCTGGCTATCCTGAAATCAGCGCAGAAACATCTACAGTTCAAGAAATCAGTGGAGAAACTTCTGCATTTCCTGAAATAAGCATAGAAACGTCTACCGTTCAAGAAATCAGTGGGGAAACATCTGCATTCCCTGAAATTAGGATAGAAACCTCTACTGTTCAAGAAATCAGTGGGGACACATCTGCATTTCCTGATATTAGGATAGAAACATCTACTGTTCCAGAAATGAGTGGGGAAACGTCTGCATTCCCTGAAATTAGGATAGAAACCTCTACCGTTCAAGAAATCAGTGGGGAAACGTCTGGATTCCCTGAAATCAGGATAGAAACATCCACAAGTCAAGAAGCCAGGGGTGAAACATCTGCGTTCCCTGAAATCAGCATAGAAACCTCAACAATCTATGAAAACAGTGGGGAAGTATCTGCGTTTCCCGAAATTAGCATAGAGACTTCGACAGTCCACGAAATCAGTGGGGAAGCATCTGCATTTCCTGAAGTTAATCTGGAAACATCTACAACTGAAGAAGCCAGGGGTGAAACATCTGCATTTCCTGAAATTAGCATAGAAACCTCAACAGTACAGGAAATCAGTGGGGAAAATTCTGCATTTCCTGAGATTAGAATAGAAACATCCACCACTGAAGAAGCTAGGGGTGAAACGTCTGCATTTCCTGAAATTAGTATTGAAGCGACAGTCCATGAAACCAGTGGGGAAACATCTGCATTTCCTGAAATTAGCATAGAAACTTCAACAGTCAATGAAACCAGTGGAGAAATGTTTCCTGAAATTAGAATTGAAACATCCACAAGTCAAGAAGCCAGGGGTGAAACATCTGCATTCCCTGAAATTAATATAGAAACATCCACAAGTCAAGAAGCTAGGGGAGAAACATCTGCATTCCCTGAAATTACCATAGAAGCATCCACAGTTCAGGAAGTAAGTGGGGAAACATCTATGTACCCTGGAATTAGTATAGAAACTTCGACAGTGCATGAAATTAGTGGTGACGAATCTGCATTTCCTGCAATGAGAACTGAAACATCTACAAGCCAAGAAGCCAGGGGTGAAATATCTGCCCTTCCTGAGATTAGCACAGCAACATCCCCAGTCCATGAAAGCAGCAGTGAAAGTTCTGCCTTGCCTGGTGTTCACATGGAAACAGCTACTGCACCTTCACTCGGTCCAGAGTCTTCTGGAGCTCCTGAGAAGGAAGTGACTGAAGCAACATCTGAAACTCTGACACACTCAGACACAAACATTTCAGGGGAAACCTCTGTCCCAGACACTGTAATTAGCACCCAGATTCCAGATGTTGAATTAACACAGGAAGCCAAGAGTCCTGAAGAGGCTCAGCTTGAAATAGAGTCCTCCACTCCCACAGCGTCAGGACAAGAGACAGAACCTGCTGTTGCTCAAGACTCTCAACCTCTGTCAGCCACTGCTACTGCAATCCTGCCCCAAGTATCACAAGAAGCAGTAGATGCATTAGGACCCACTGCTGAAGGTACCGTGCCTCATTCTTCTTATCCTCACACCCTCTGAAAGGGCAGGCAGGGAGGGGGCAAAGCTTTTATATATGGCAAAGAATATTAAAACAGAAGTAGACTTGCAAAGAACTTTATTGTGGTGGGAAACCATAAGCATGTGGGGTTTTCCACCTTACAATAAAAGCTGAAACCTCAGGGTTTCAATTCACCGAGCACTGAGAGATGACAACTCTGGAGAAAGCAATGTTCAATGTCCCTGGCCTTTGGGGCAGTTGTGCACCAGGAATACTCCAGCATCAGCTGTATTAAGAGATGTAGACATGGCTCCAAAATGGGCCATGGTTGGTACCTTCTGTCCTAACAAATGATACTGTCTGTGTTTGAGTAGGGAATGTAGTTATTCAGCCAATGTAACGACATGCCCAGAATCCTTCTGGACTTCCCTCCTGCCTGCCCACGGCAGTCACATTCCCCTGGTGATGGCCATTCCGTAGGGGAGCTCTGTCCTCTGCCACTGGAGATGGGGGGCTAGAGAGTAGTTTGGTTCTCCGTGAGCCAACAAACACAGACACCTGTAATCAGGTCCCTGTGCGTGACATATCTGGGGGAAGGCAGTAGGACATGCACTTTTCTTCTGAAATTGGTCTTAGCCATTGCTCCGCTCTAAAGTAATAAATCATCAAATCATAGGATTGTTAAGGTTGGAAGGAACCTCTAGAGATCATCTAGTCCAACCTCCAGAAAAAATATTTCTTTTGCTGTGGAAACAAAAGCTCTACATGTCAAAGACGCTCGCTCTGGCTGGAGAACATGGCTGAGAAGCTAAAAGTCTTTTCCACCTTGTTTCCCCTTTCTGTGACGTGTTCTTTTGCTGCCTGTGCCCCTGAGCGTTTCATAACACTTGCTACGGAGTGGGAGACTGTCCATTAGCAGCTGCTGTGTCTCAAGGAGCTAAGAGGCCGAAAAAAAAGCCAGCCTTGATGGAGGAAAAAAAAAAAAAAAAAAAGAAAAAGAAAAATCTCTGCTCTCGGAGCTGCTTGTGCTGAGTGCAATATTTGCACGGGGCAAAATGTGTGTCAGTCCTTGTGTTGCCTTTTGGCACCATGCTTGGACACCCTCAAGTCTGAATGGTGTGCCGCTGTCTGCAGCTAAAAGCATCTAAAGGATCCCATGTCTGAGACGATGCTCAGAGCAAAGGAGCGTTGCCTCTTGTCAGCCTCGCTGATAAATGCCATTCCTCCCATCCTGTTCCTTTTTGGTGCACTTAGGCTCTGTGCCTTGGGATAAACAGATACAATATTGAAATTGGAGTAACCTTTTAGGGTGAAAATGCTCTGCAGGCCTGTTGACAAGCCACCCCTGAGCAGTGTTCATGTGCCGCAGAGGCAATGGGGCACTACGGTGAGAAAAGAAAGGAGAGGGGATGTTTTGGGGCTTGTCAGCTACTGCTGCTTGGCCAGGGCAAGAACTCATCCCAAGTAACATGTCCCACAACATCCCAGGCCCCGACCTGTTTCACTTGGCTGCAGTTAGGAGCAGGCTCCATATCCTGTGGGTAGACATCATTTCAAAGCTGTTAAGTCTTGTGCTGCTGGCAAATGGTCCAACACAAGAGTTCGGGTGCGTCACAGTCCAAACAGGCTATGCTTTCACACAGGCCCTGTTGCTTTGCCCAGCTCTTAGCAAAAACAGTGTTAAGGCCAGGTTCCTACTGTTTGTTACATCCTGAACTGCATCTTCTGGGGTTAATTTGCACTATTCAGCATAGTTTGCACTGGATTTGTACGGATCTTTAAGTGCAGGGCTTTGTGAAGCTCGGCCTGGCTTCTAACTTCATTTCCATTCCCAAAGTGTTTTGAATGAGTCACTGGATTTCTCTGCGTCACTTCTCTCCTTGGGAAAACAGAGGTAATCATAAAGCTAAGGTCATTCCTGCTTAGAATACATGTGAGGTCCTTTCTGCACCCCTCAAGCCTCCGTACGGTGGGTGCTACAGGAGAGCAAGGGAACAGGGCTGTAACTGCAAAGCTCTTCCAGCTTTGTACCAGCCTGGGCGCTTGTCAGGATGCAAGTTACCTGTTAAACAGCTGCCCAATTAAATACCCAAACATCTTCTTTGCAGCCCGATGGTTTCTGCTTTGGGACCGTGCTCACTGCCACGTCCCAGCCTGGAGGCCAAGACAGTTCAGCAAAGACAGGGAAGGAAGGAAGGGAACTAGCCAGTAAGGCTAAGCAAAATAAGATTTTATTTTAAAGGCTCCAAAAGTGGTTTGATTTCACTGCTTTTTCTTTTTATAAATTACCCACAAGGATGTTGCCAGATTCTTCAGAGCATTTGGCATTTGTTAGCCAGCATTCTTGGGAAGTATTTGGGGAGAAAATGGTGCGTTTGTCAGCTTGTGTGTGAAGAAGTTTGAAAATGCTCCAAAAACGGAGCTTGCTTGGTTAGTGTGTTGCAGAAATGACAGGGCAGCAGCCAGGATTTACAAGCAGGTAATGGAAAGACATAGCTGTATAGAGCTTGATTATAGATTCATTATTAGCTTGAGATGGGCTTCAGAACATGTGCTTGGTGAGGGTTCTCCCCAAGGAAAGGTATTCCCAGGTAAAACGTCTTTAATCCTTATTTCTGGCTATTTGTTTTGTGTGAAACTTCCTGGTCTAGAAATCTTGCAGAAACATCAGTTATAATATCTGTGCGCTGATCTGTGCTCCGTGTTTGCAAGTGTAACAAATATGCTTTAAAGGTAGTTAATCTAGAGGAGCAGTAGAGCAGGGGCAAAAGGAGTTCAGCTTAGGACAGGCCTGAACTGAGGGACAGGGACCATGGGGCTGTTGTGCTCCAGTCTTGCCAGTTAGATTCAGCAGTCCTTTTAATGGGAGGAATTATGAAGAATGATCGTTTGCTGCTTTGCAGTAGCCTCTACTTCCCTCTGAAAGGAAGAGCCAGTGAAGACTAACCCTTCAAATGCTGGTATTTTTTATTGCTTTACCAAATTGAAGGCTACACAGGCACAGGAACCTCGCAGGACTAAAGCTTGAAGAATTGCCCATAGACCTGGCCTCTTCATCCAGAGTTTTGTCAACGCACTGGGTCCTTTTTACTTCTGGTAACATCTGAAAACAAATAATTATTAGCTGAAAAAAGCATACTGGTATTTCAGTGAAAAGCTGTGGTTTGGAGCACTATAATCAACTGATGATTTAAAAATCACACTCAGGTCAGAGAGGGGAAAAAACAGAAATGTGTTGAAATGGCAGCAATTTATGCTAAATTTTGCTTGTGTCTGGTGGAACAAGTCCATGGATTCTGCTGCCTATGGTCCCAAAACAGCTTAAAGTGAGAATCCAAATGGAAAAACGTCTTCATGGAGTTTCACACTTCTTCGTGCCCTATCCAAAGGAGTGGAGTTTAATTATTTTCTTAGTATTAATTATTTTAATGACTGAATATTCACTGGAACCCACTAGCTGACTATGCAATGAGCAATGCTAGTATTTTTTTTAAATGTCAGAGAATCGTTTTCTTAGACTCCTTGTATTCTCCTCTGGAAATCAGTCTATCTGCTGAAATGTTTTTCTCCTCTGCCTGATCTGTCATATTGTTCAGCCTTGCCAGGGGTCTCTGCAAAGCAAACTTCATTCCTAGCTAGACACTCTTCCTGCAGTCTCTATAAGACAGTTACCAACTGATCATCTGAGACCCTGTTTTGATGATCACAATTATAAAGAGGTGTGTAAAGAAGCGAGTGGCACGACATTGACTGTTGAATATCCTGAAAATATCTTGCTTTTCCTCTTTGTGGAAGAGGAGCAGGAATTCCCTGAAAGTTACTCACAGCTTCCCCAAAACTATGCAAGTTTGCTCAGGGTTTGGGTGATAGCATCCCATCTGTTTGCAATCTGCTTCTCCTCCATAAATATTTCAAGAGCAAAGCTAACCTTGTTTAATGGATATTTTTACTCATCGTTGGTACAAGCTACCATAGGCAGAAGAGCACAGATTGCACTGTTTTAAAGAGCCTTTGCAGTTTCTAGTATTGTCTTCTCAGTTTGGGATGAAGGGTTTCAAAAGTCCTTATTTTTCACCACCAACACCACATGTTCACTATTGTGTATCATTTGCCTTTTGAGCAAAACCTGGCCCAAACTGTTTCTTTTTCCTAAGTAATTTCTTATACTAATTTCCATGATCACACATGTCACCTGGGGCTACAGAAACTCAGTGCAGAGCATGCAAAGGCTTTGGGAAAGGCTTTGTGTTTAGTTCCATCAAAATAAAATGGTACTGGTTAATGTAGGATGTATTTGGCAACATAAGAGAAAGCTTAGGAAGAAAATAGTGAAAAAAAAAATGAAGATTTGAATTGTATCTCTGTAACCCCCTTTGCTTTCTACAGCAAATACTTTATATTTCCCAGATGCCAAGAGCCTGCTTGCATTGTTTTGTTTGTTTTATTTTCCCCCTGAAAGTCAGATTTCAAGTCCTGTTAATAACATTAAGTAAAAATTGCTGACAATGGACTTGGATAATCTTTTACAACTTCTGGGTGATATTAACTGCAGGACAAATTGCAGAGTTTGCTTTTGCAATAAGAAGTGAGTTAATATATTTAAAATGGACTTCTTATGCCTAGCACTACAGCTTTTTTTTTCCTGCCTCTATTTTAGAGCTGAAACTCTAGAAAACAAGGACTGTCTCTGCTCCGTGTCCCGCAGTACTTTCTCCTTTATTAGCACTCAGTAATAGCAGTAATAGCCTTTTTTCTTGTCTTTTTATAAGTGCTTGAGCTGCAGGACTCAACAAAAGTCGAGCAAAGCCAACTCTTTGAATGAGTGTTTACCCAAATAAATAAAGAGCTGCAGAAGATTCTTGGATCTTAAGGATCCAATTAAGATGTGAAGGAGCGTGGCCGCCAGCTGCTGTCAGTGCTGCTCTGCACGAGTGCTGTGGGCTTTCAGAGGGCTGGAAAAAGTGCACGGTGATTTATTAACTTTATCCAGCCCTTGGCTCTGTGGCTGTATGCATTAATGGTGTCTAAAAGGTTAAGAAAAGCCAAGCATTGAGCAATAAATGGGATTTTGTACTTTTTTTTTTTAACTGGAGTTCTCACCTCCTGCAAATCCTCTGGCTCTGCTGTGATATCCTAGAAATGCCCGCAAACCTGCTTGCCAGGGTTTCCAGTGGCAACAATGCCTCCAGTTTCACCTTGAGGACTTTTAGAAAAATCCTCTAAGACCCCAATTTTCTGGGAGGAACAGAGTCAGCAACGTTTCCTCCAAACAGGCTGATGCGTTTGAGATTCCTGGTAAGTGGCTGCGTGAAGCAATTCCTCCATCTAATCATAGGCACAGTCCTGGTCCCAAAAAGCAACAGGCTGAAGGGAGAGTTTGATATTTATGATTGTAATGTGTTTGAAATGTCTTCTTTCCAGCCATTTTCAGCATGCTACTGGGAAAAACATGTCTATGTCTCATTTTGTTTATTTTTTTCCAACAATATCTTCAAGTACAGATCCTTTCTCTTTGCATGATATATATAAAAATATGTATGTATACTATGGGCACAAATACATATACATACATTCTGAGATTTATTTTTAGAGTATATATAATATGTGCAGTCATATTATATACAATACCTGTAAAAGGAAATCCTGTTCCAGTGTTATTTCCCAGCTGGAGATTTTGGCAGCGAATTTGCATGCGTGTATCTGCTCCAGCTTCCTCCAAGATTGGGAATGGCAACTTACAGCAGGTCTCGTGCATCCCAGAAGAGATCTTGGATGCACCAACTGTTAGGCCACGTTGCCAAAGATGACTGAAGACTCTTTATTCCCTGCTAAACATTCTGCTTTAGCTCTTTTATGTGCTTTGTTTCTCTTCCTGCGTTGTACTTTCCACTTCATGGAGACTAATGGACAAAGGAGAGCTTTTCCTTACTTGTTCAGCTGGAGCCACTGGAATCAATATGAACTTCTGCTGCTACTGCTGTTGGGAAGCCCAGGGGAGCCTCTACAGTTATAATCAACCATCAGAACACTTTTTTTTTTTTTTTTTTAATGCTTTAAACCTTCAGAAACACCAAATGCAAATAATAATGCAGTAACCAGCCAAGTTTTGCCTTTCTCTCCTACTAGGCCCATGACTCCAGTTTTGTTCTGGGAAGTCTCAAAGTATTTACTAGTGTCACTGGAAGCAAGTTCTCCAGTTTCTTTCATGTTGAAGTGAATATAATAATCCAGAAAGTATTCATGAATACTTAGAAGTGCAATCCAGAAGAAAAAAAAATCTTTTCTCATGAAGAACTAATTGCTAAACTGATCTAAGTGGTTCATCAGCCATCTGGGGAATAATTGCATTTCTCTGCTATTCTGCAGGGAGACAATATCACACTGAACATGCCCTAATCAGAAGAATACAGGACTTGCTGCTTGGCTCTGGTGTGGCTATTTCCATGACCAGCATTCTCATCATCTGTGCATATTTTCTCACTAACCCGTCCACAAGAAGAGTGTTGAGTGTTAGTCAGCATTTTTAAAGCCCCCCAATCTTTCAGACTCTTTCACAGTCTTGCAGCAGAGAAGCATTTTCTCACACAAGGATCTAACCCAATCTGCATGGAATTGCTTCCAGTTTCTTCCTTAATATTGTTCCTTACTTCTCGAGTTGAACACCTCCAAAATCTTTTCATTCTAAATTACTTTTCTTCTGATTCCAAAGCTCTGTAAATAGGAGTAGGATTAAGAAAGATACTAAGAAAAGAGCTAGTATTTCCAGCAAGAGCTGAATTTTTATAGTATGTAGATACAAACAGGCTTTCCGTGGCCCTCTTCAGAGCATCCTTGCTTCCCTCCTTCTGTCCCAAGATGAAAGCTGATGGAAGTGCTACCAAACAATGGTATTTACTACCGAAGCTGGTGTTAAATAGCAAGCTGGGAAACACTGAAGAGCTTAGGGTCAAACTCTTCTCATTCCACCTTTTCTTTTTTACCTCTGGAAATGCAGGATTCTTAAAGCCTGCTCTGTATGGGAAATTAAAATTTCTTCTCCATGAGGGAATCACAAGAAGAACATATGGTGAGAACAGATCTGGAGAAAAAGGCATTTCTCTCTGTCATTCTTTGACAGGAAATTGGTTCCTAATGGTCCATCCTAAGATCTTCAAGGAGCAAAGATTGAGGGTCTTTGAACCATCTTTGTAACTACTTTTATTCTCCCTTGCACTTAATTGAGGTGAGGTTTCTGTCTTGGCTTTCATCTGAATCATGGTTAGGAAAAAAAATAGTAGGAATCTCTGTCTCCAAGCAAGAGAGAGAGATTAATATCAGGATGTTTCCCTCACTTATGAGAAGCCCACATTCTTCCTTCCGACATGGACCTGGTGGAAGCCAAGACACAAGTTTGCATATTTGATCCATCAGGAAGAGATGGTGAAAAAGAAGACACTATAGATGCCAACGATATCATGTAGTGGAAATATCTTTACCGAAGATAGACATCTCTAGATGGTGTTCAGTCATCAAATAGGATGGGTCAGGTCTCTTGTGTTCATTCCTCCAGCAGCAGCAGTAGGTTTTAAAATAAGATCTTAATCGCTCCCCCGTTCTTCCCAAACAACTGACACGTCCTTCTAAACAAGCAAGGAAACAAGTTCTCCTGTTGGTGGAGTTCTCTGGCCAGAGCCCTAATGGAAGCCCTTGATTTCTTGCAGACATTGATGAGTGCCACTCAAGCCCCTGTCTGAATGGAGCTACCTGCGTTGATGGCATCGACTCTTTCCAATGCTTATGCCTTCCCAGCTACGGAGGGGACATGTGTGAGATCGGTACGGCCTCCTTGGCTTCAGCTAATTTTACTAACATCTGCATTACCTTGTTCTCACCCTACACCCCAAAAAAAGCTGATCCCGGGTGCTCCCATCAGTCATGCCTTCATCGCAGCGAGCTAACCTCTAACATCAGATTTAAATACTCACAGTAGGGAAAAGCTTTGAGCCTTTTGCTTATATATTTTGGTTATTTTATTCATTGCAGCACCATGTTCTAAGCAAAACTTTTGGAGTCATCTTTAACCTTTTTTAATAACCTTCTCTGGTGGAGCCTCATGCAGAGTGCAATATGTTGATCACAGAGGTCACTATCCCTTCAGGTAAAGGGTCTTCCTGTTCATCTGTAGCAGTAGTGCTATGTCTAAGAACATCTTCACCGCAGGCAAACTCTCTCCGCTAGACTGGAATTTCATGAAAAGATGCTTGAACTGAGCCGTGTAAAACGATTGTGTTTCTCTCTGTGAAGACGCAGCTGAAAGAAACCTCATTCACACCAGGGATCCCCACCAATTTGGCTCAGCATGACATTTTTGTCATCTCTTGAACGTGGCTTCTTGTGGCAAAATCAGCAGGGAATGTCTGTCTTTGAGGAAGTATGAAATGACCTATTTTTTCATCAAGATGAAGTACTTAGACCTGCACTAATATTTATTTTTCTTTCCACGAGGAAAGAAAAAAAAATGTAATTTTTTCTTAGAGCTTATAAGAGCCCATACTTCCATCAGTTTAGTAATGAGGGCAAATTCTCCTGCTCAAAAAAAGAGCGGAATAAGGTTACAATTTCTTCTTTACCCTGTCACGAGTAATGGTAATATATATTGTCTCCTCTTTTTTTTTTTCTTTACATCTCTCTCCCTGTTTTCAATGTGTACATGCAACGGAGACCACAAGAATAAGGCTGTGGATTGTTGGATTATCTGGGCTGGAATAGCACTCTTCACTTCTCTTAACTAATGCAACCTAATCAACTCCTGATTTCCCCATTCATGCCACCTGTTGCTCTGCCATAAGATCCCTGAAAGAGAACATGAGATTTTTCTATCCTGTGGCTACTTCTGACCTTGTTTGGTCTAAGCCAAACTTAATTCCCTCTTTTCTGTTATTCTATTATTTCTATTATTAATGGGCTCATGACAGCTAGAGCCCATAGTCTAGGAGCTACAAGAGCACCCTACATTCAGTGGCAAATATAAATCTTCATTCCTATGAGCCAATTTTGCTTTCTCTAATATCTGTCACTCTCCAGGAACAGCAGGGACACTGTAGGTGAACTCTGCTGTCCGTGCAGACAATCCATCCATCCATCTTGTCACTACAGCAGTGTCACTGCCAGGGACAGGTTTTTCATCATTCTTTTCAGAACTGATCCCTGTCTCATTTACCCTCTAAGCAATAGATACGTAGGAAAGAGTGGCCTTTGTCCCAGGCAATGTCCTGCTGAGGACCCGTGCCATGTTCTGTTCCCTCCCCAGGCTGTGACAACAAGGGGTGGCATGCAAACAGCAGGAAAAAAACTGCATTGCAAAGGATGAGTGTCAGTTCTGGACATCTGAATTCAGGTTTCAGGATTGCTTTCCAAAGCAAGAAATTTCTGCAAGACAGCACGAATTTAGAAGAGAAGGGCTGTTGCTTGGGTCAGTCTCTCATAAACAGAGTCCTAGAAAGCCACTTGGGGGTTGAATTGCTTAGGAATCTGTCTGTCTCACTCACATTTTCCAATAGTGTTGATGACCATACTGTAAACAGATGGTCTTCAAAGCAGCCTCCTCCCTCTGAGTGTTTCTTGGATGCCTTCTGATCATTTTCCCTAGGATATAACAAGACAATATCAAGATTTGGTTTTTAGTGGATGGGACCGCATGTCATCTTTTTGTGCCATGAGTGTGTGAGCAGCTAAAAGGTGAGTTGGAATGCTTCCAGCCACATGCAGCCAACTCCTTTTCATTCCTTTGTGTGTTTCAGACCTGGAAAACTGTGAGGAAGGCTGGACCAAGTTCCAGGGCCACTGTTACAGGCACTTTGAAGAGAGGGAGACTTGGGTGGATGCAGAGACCAGATGCCGAGAACATCAAGCCCACCTGAGCAGTATCATCACCCCGGAAGAGCAAGACTTTGTGAACAGTGAGTGATGAGGGCAGAAGACGTGAGGGCTTAAAGATGTGAGAATGGGCAGGGTTCAACCAACTAGTTGCAAGTATGTGGATAGACTAAAGGGACTAAAAAAACACAGAGTTATCTGATGGATTTTCATATATTTCCTGTCAAATAACACCTTGTCCTTGCGTGGGAGAGGAGGAACTTATTAGGCTATGGAACAGCAAGACACCTGTTCACGACTAGGTTAGATCTGTGCTCCCATCATAGAGCTAGTGTGGTTCACAAAACATTCACTTGGTATAAGCCCAGTGACCCATAGCAGTGTAGGTGGCATGAAAGATCTTGTCATCGTGATAAAGTTTGTAGGGAGAGAGATGGTAACAGGGGAAAAAAGAGATGATAATTGGGGAAAAAAAAAAATGTGGACAGCAAAGACTGGTGACTGGGAAAGAGTGAAATGATCCTGCGATATCCTGGGAGAGGGGTGCTCAATGGATGGAAGCCACGGCAAGGTGGGTCTGCTCTTTCTTACTCTTCCCTCCCTGTCCATTTCATCCAGACCATGCACAGGACTACCAGTGGATCGGGCTCAGCGACAGAACCGTGGAGAATGACTTCCGCTGGTCCGACGGGCACTCGCTGGTGAGGAAGGGCATGGGGTGCTGAGCCTGGGACAAGGGGATGTAGCTCTTTGCAGGCAGGTCTTGGCTGTGTGGGCAAGGAAAGGGGCTGCTGACACAACTGCACACGTTCTGTGCTCGGAGCTTGGATCGGGTATTGAGTGGAGGCACTCAGGACTCTCTGGACCAAAGGCTGTTGGTTTCTCCTGGTTTTTCCAGCATCTGGTAGAATAGGGCCTGATGTGCAGCTAAGCTGCCAGATATCGTGGCAATACAAATAACAATGATAGTAGTATTGCTGTCGATAAATGCTGGTGAAGGGACAGAAGATGTGGGAGACACAAAACAGGCAAAAAGGGAGAAATAGGAGAGAGGGGAGGACTCGGTCTTAGGGGAAGGGCTTCTCTCTCTCGACAGCAATTTGAGAACTGGCGGCCCAATCAACCCGATAACTTCTTTGCCGCTGGTGAAGACTGTGTTGTGATGATCTGGCACGAGCAAGGCGAATGGAACGACGTCCCGTGCAACTACCATCTCCCTTTCACGTGCAAGAAAGGAACAGGTGAGCCCTCTGCAAGGGGGAGCAAAGCAAAGACGGGAGGAGCCAGCCCAAGCACCAGCTCCAGGGCTGGAGCAGCGAGTTTTGGTCTCCAGGAGTTGTTGCTCTCTTTGGGGAAACGCTCCATGTACATGAGCAGCAGCTTATTGGTGACAAGGCCCATAAGCAGTGGGGTTTTGCAGCCTGCGTGGGGGTGTTTGGTGTGCTGTGACCCCCACAGGGGTCCCACAAATCTCCCTCAGCCCTCCACACTGAAAGTTTAATTTCTGCACAGGAGAATTATTATGGGGAGCAAAGATATGATTGTCGCTGCACATAAAGATGTGGAGTTGATGTTAAAGTTTGAGCAGGACACTGTGAAAAAGGCCTCTGAAGTCTTGAAAATAAGTACCAGGAGTCCCCAAGAGCGGGTGTCGCGTCCGCAGCGGTGGAGAACAAGGCAGCCCCTCAGCCCTGCCCTCTGGGTGCGGGGCAGGGTCTCCGGCAGCAGATGTGCAGGTCGGCGATGCCGGGGCTTGCCTGCTGCGGAACGGCCCTCCCTTCCCTCCCAACCCTCTCCCAGCAAAATCTGCTCGCTCGCTTCCCAGCTCCGCCTAAGGGAGCCAACACATTTCTCCTGTCATCAGCTCTCGCGTCTACATCCTTTGCAGTCCTGCAGGATTTGTCGCTGTTTTCTTGTGGAGCCGGCCCCTGGCCCCGAGATAAAGCCCCTGCCCTGAGAGCCGCCTCGTCCTGCTGCACCCACTGGGAGAGCAGCTCCTGGTGCCCGGACGCCAGGGCCCACCACAGCGGCCGGGCCGAGCAGGGGGTGTGAGCTCTGCTGGGCAGCTCTGCCAAGCAGGAGTCTTCACGCTCCCGGTGCCTTTGCCTGTCTCCCACAGTGGCCTGTGGGGACCCCCCTGTGGTGGAGAATGCCCGGACCTTCGGCAGGAAGAAGGAGCGCTACGAGATAAACTCCTTGGTTCGGTACCAGTGCAACCACGGCTACGTCCAGCGCCACGTGCCCACGATTCGGTGCCAGCCCAATGGGCAGTGGGAGGAACCACGGATATCCTGCACAAACCGTACGTCTCAGGCCCTCCATTTCCACATTTCCATATTGGCACCAGCCAGGGACATCACGCTCTGTTTGGGATGGGGAGGGAGAAAATTCAGTGCAGCCTGAGGCAGGAAATCCTGCAGCCCAAGCAGATGTTTGCACTCAGGAGAGCTGCGCAAAGGGATGGCAGTTCCTAAATCCTTCCCCCCACCCAGCTTTCCTGGCTGGGGAGATTTAGGACTGAGGCCTCTGTGCATCTGGGAGGAGGAGCTGGGAATGAGGGTGGAACGAATCACCCTGAGCATGGGAGCGAGCATGGCCAGGAGGGGCCCCGGCCTCCCTGCGCCAGCCCAGCTCCTTAGGGCGCAGGTTAGACCCGAGCCAGGCAGCGGAGGAGAGCACCGTCCTTGGCCTTGCTCCGAGCTCCCCTGCATGGAGCTGCGGCCTGCTGGGTGAGTCTGGGCCATGGGGACCTGCTGGAGAAGCAGGCACTGCAATCGGTGGCAGGGAGCAGAGCCAAGGTGTGGGGTCTGCTGCAAACCCCCGTGTCCTGCTGAGCCCAGGGGCAGTGCCAGGGGCCGGGAAGGGCTCAGCAGGGGCTCAGGACAGCTCCAGAGCAACAAACAGCAGTTTTTGAAACGGTGAGTTTGGGCACTACCCGCAGGATACGGAAAGGGGATAGGAGAGGAGGGAGCCACGCAGCTCCCCCCCTGCCCGGCTGGGTCCTGCCTGCTCCACTGCCCCAGCGAGCCGCAGAGCAGGAGGAAACCCCTGAGAAGAGTCAACCTGGGAGCTGGTGCTGGCCTCCTGACCCTCCTGCCGTGAGGCCTCCAGCCAGAGCAGCCGGGGCTCCCGGCGAGGCGGCCCGGCCCATTCCCAGGCTGCCTACACCCCGCTCCAGCCCTGCCGCTTCCCAGGAACTTGGCGTGCCTGGGCCGAGTCGCATCTGTCAAGTGTCATCGGCCTCCTTGCCAGCTCCTGCTCCAGCTGGGCAATTCCAGCTGAATTCAGAGTCCTGAGGCCAGAGGAGGCTGATGCTGACGGGGGAGGAAGCTCTGAGCCAGGGAAGAGAGGGCAGAGAGAGGGATGGAGGGGACGGCTGTGGGGCCGGCTCTGCCATGGACCCTGATTGCCGCACGCTGCTCCCAGGGTGGTCATAGCAGCAATCAGACCAAGAAAATTGGGCCATTCCCAAGCTTTTGTGGCATCCATGAGATGCCTCCTCCTAGCGATGCACAGGAACGATACGAGGTTTGGAGGAGCAGGGCAGCAAAGCCCGAGCCAGAGCCCCGTGTCCTGCATCCCGCTTCGGAGCAGGGCCCGTCAGCCCCACAGGGAGCAGCAGGGAAGGGGCGGCAGGGCCGGCTGCACGGAGCTGCCCCACAGCAGGACATCCCGGAGCAGGGGGGAAAATGAGAGGCCCTTGCAAAACACACTGGGAAAAAAAATAAGAAAAAAAGTGGGAAAATGGGGTATCGGAGCGGGGCGAGAGAAGGCGCGATTGTGCGCGGGCCAGCGCCGCGCTCCCCGCAGCCGCCCCGCGGTTTAGCAGGGAGCCGGGCCGGGACAAGCCGGGGCTCTGTGCCCTCCTGCCACTAACAAGRTGCCTTTTCTTCTCCCGCAGCCTCCAGCTTCCAGCGCCGGCTATACAAGAGGAGCCCCAGAACTCGGTCGAGACCCAGCGGCGGAGCCGAGCACGGGCCCCCCCATTAGAGCGGGGCCAGAGAGACACAGAGGGGGGAAAGAGAGAGCGGGACAGACAGACAGAGAGATTTACAGAGCAGTTATATTAACAGAGTCCATTTCTTCTTCTTCTTGTTGCCTTTTTTGTCATATAAG
Source organism: Nothoprocta perdicaria (assembly GCF_003342845.1). Taxonomy (NCBI): domain Eukaryota; kingdom Metazoa; phylum Chordata; class Aves; order Tinamiformes; family Tinamidae; genus Nothoprocta; species Nothoprocta perdicaria. The sequence continues at coordinate 600,968 of NW_020454938.1, read as the reverse complement.
GAAAAAAAGAATTATATTAAAGAAAACCCACCTTTGTGTATATATATAAAAAAAAATACTGTTTTTTTTTTTTCCAAGCACCAAAGCAAATTAGAATTCAGCATTTTTACTAACCGTCCGGTTCCAATTATCTTTGTGCCTTTGGGGACAGGGAGGGGGGTGGGTTTGCAGAGGGCAGGGGGTTAAGTTAAATAATAAAGATGATTATTTTTTCCTGATTTTATCCATGAACAATGTAATTATTTCTGTTATTTAATCTCCGGGGTGGACAGCACCTTTTGGGGCTTATTTTATTTTTTTTTCCAGAATCCTCCTACCGCTGCAGCACGTCGGGGCGGTCGGGCAGAGGGGCAGTGAATGTAGGGGCTGTAGGGGCTGAGACCGCGGGAGCTGGGGGGCAGGGAGGCCAAACGGGGGCCGYGGCGGCCCCGGCTCTGCCCGCGCCGCAGCTCCCGGCCCGGGGACGTGCTCTTTCCAGGGGACCGTGCGGGGCACCAGCGTTCCCTGCACCTATTTATATTTTGGAACATATCCTATTTTGAAAGAATGATAAATAATAAAGAGAGTGAAATCGGAACGGTCACTTTTTTTCTCTCTTTTTGGTGTCCTTTGGGGAAGGAAATGTGCAACCTTGTGGAGGGCAGGAGCATCCAGCCTGGGCTCCGTGCAGCACCCGGAGGTGCCTGGGGGTTTCCCAAGATTCCAGCACCCAGGAAGGACTCTGGGGTAGGACGTGGCTCCCATGGGGCTGGGGGACACCAGGAGTCCCCTCCCTGCCCCATAGCCTCCCTGCTCCCCAATCCCTTGGCATTCCTCTGGGGAGCAGCACCCAAGMAAGGGGGCACCGAGCACCCACTTTTTAGCTTCCCAATTAGCAGGTGGCCCCAGCAGAGGGGACTGTGGTCGGCATCTCCACCGTGTTCCCACTCTGCAGTCCTTAGGGGTGCAGATGCGGTTCTTGCACCAAAACAGAAATGGGGGGACAGTCCAACGGCTCRAGGCCTTTCTCCAACACTTTATTAGAAGAGGAAAATGAATCTTGTCATAACCCAGCTCTTGAACAAGGCACCAGTGTTGTGGGGCGCCCTGGCGAGGGTGCCCAGGGAGGAGGGCACCGGGGCTCCCCCACAGCCGGCACATCCTGCAGCGGCACCGGGACAACAGGGATGCGCCGGCGCCCACAAGTCCAAACCCGGCTGCGCCCCGCGAGCTCTGGGAGGCTGCTGGGGGCAGCCGTGGGGCCGGSACCCCCAGGCCTGGGGACAGGCAGGCGGGGACAGAGCCACCAGCCCCAGGGGGTGCAGGTGGCCAAAGGGGTGAAGGTGGGAGCGGCCTTCAAGCCGCCGAGCCCACGTGGGCAACGGGGCCATCGTCCTTGTGCCCGCGAYGGGGCCGGGCACCGGTGCTGCCAGTGCCACGGGCTCACACCCAGCCCTGCTCCCCAGCCCGGGCACCGCGGGGCAGCCTTTGAGAAGTGTGAAAACGTAAAGCAAGAAAAACAATAAACCAAAAAAAAAGTCCCCCTTCCCACCCAAACACACGTCCCCTCCCCGAAGACCTGGGAAACACCTGGCTGAGACGTCCTGCGGCCGAGCGGGCGCCGGCAGCTCCTCATCTCTCCTTGTAGCAGAAGACGCCGAAGCGGCCGGCGGCGGGGAAGCCRAAGCTGCGCACGCCGGGCTCGCCGGGGCCGCAGTTGGCCCTGGGCTTGGCGATGGGGTAGCGGACGCTGCCGTCCGCCAGCCAGCCGGCGTCGCAGCGGTCCAGCCCCTGGAACTTCCAGGCGGAGTAGAGCTGCCCGACACGGGCCACCTCGGCGCCCGCCGCCCGGCACRCCTGCCCGCCCTCCTCCAGCGTCAGCCCGCCCGGGCGCTCCACGTAGAAGATCTCCCCTAGGAGGGACAGGGCAGGCTCAGGCGCGGAGCCCTCGGCCCGGGGGCGTCATCCGGAGCGTCCGTGCGTGGGCGAGACGATCCCCGAAGGGCAGCGAGGGCCGTGCCCGGCACCGGACCCACCTCTGAGCGCCGAGGAGAAGCAGAAGACGTCGAAGCGGTGCAGGCGGCGGTGGCGCGGGCCGTAGCTGCGGATGCCGGGCGCGAGGTGCAGGCCGCCGCAGTGCGCGCGCGGCTGCCGGATGGGGTAGTGCACCGTGCCGTCCGCCAGCCAGCCCGCGCTGCACCAGTCCAGGCCCTCGCTCCAGGCCTGCAGCAGCTGGCTGAAGGAGGCCACCATGGCGCCCTGGTCCCGGCAGGCCCGCTCGGCCTCGGCGAAGTTGAGCTGGTACTGCCCGCCCCGCGGCTGGTATGGGAAGACGATGCCTGCGGAGGGGCACACGGGCCGCTGAGGGGGCGCCCAGGGGTCTCCGCTGCCCGGTCCCCAGCCTGGACAGCCGGTCCCACCACAGGGGCACCGACCCATCCCAGATTCCTGCTGCTGGGACACGAGATGGGCCCCAAGCTGCCTCCAGACTCCCACATCAGTGTCAGCTCCAGGTGCTGGAGCCACCAACGGCGAGTTGCCAGCGACATCTGGTGGCACGGRGACATACTGTCCTGGGGACACACACGTGGGGACACCAGTGCCACCACAGAGCAGGGGAACGCACAGACTGTGTGCCTAAAGATCCCCACCATGGGCACGATCATCAGCCTAGGGACATGGGGACGGCAGTCCTGGGACACATGGACCACACTATGGCGATGTGGGGACCACCATCATGGGGACACATAGCGATGTCCAGACTGCTAAGAGGGCCCCAAGGACCACCACCATGGGCACACGTGGAGCACATGGACCAGCAGGGACAAGGGCCCCAAGGTGGGCAGGGGCACCAGCCGAGGATGCTCCCTCCCACCAAGTGCAGCAGCAGAGCTGGGGCCTGAGCAGGGACCTCTCGGCCAGCAGCACCAGCTCAGCCCGTGCCCAGAGGAGCCAGGAACCTGCCCCACAAAGGGGCACCCRAAGGGCCCTGCTCGCCCCGCCGGCGGCTGCTCCAGGTCTGCGGCGCTGGGAGGGCGACGGCGCCGTCCCCGCCATGTCCCACCTTGCAGCCGCAGCTCCACCACGTTGCTCTCGTCCTCCAGGCCGTCGATGACCTCGCAGCGGTACTTGCCGGCGTCCTGCAGGCGCAGGTCGCTCACCACGAGCGAGGCCTCGCGCCGGCCGCTCTGCCGCAGGCCCGCGCGGCCCTTGAAGGCCCCGAAGGCCACCTGGGTCTTGCCGATRGCCACCAGCACGTCCTGCTCCTTGGTGTAGTCATCGCGCAGCTTGGACCACTTGATGCGGATCTTGTGCTTGGACTCCTGCTCGGGCTCGTAGTGGTAGTGGCAGGGCAGGGTGACGTTGGCACCGCTGGAGCTGTAGACGGGGTCCTTGGGGGTCTCCACAATGAGCTTGGCCACACTGAAGTAGACCACTGGGGACAGGGAGGGAAGGGCAGCGATGGGCAGGTTGGGAACCCTGGGGCCAGCAGTGTCCCCTGCGTCTGCTCCTCCCTACCCCATCCCCTGCCCGGGGGACATTCAGCCCCTGGTGCCACCCCGTGGTSCCTCTGCCAGCCCCGCTGTACCGTTCTCGTGGCCGTCGCCCTTGTCGTTCATGACGTGGTTGTAGTAGAAGCCGTTGTAGAAGGGGTGCTGGTAGGAGCCGCCGCCAGGGCGCAGCAGGGTGGCCCCGAGCAGCAGCAGGGGCAGGAGCATCGCGGGGCAGCRAGGGGCCGGCCCCGGCCCGGGCTGCGGGCGGCCAAACCTGCGTTAATGCCCGGCTGGAAGGTGGTAACGGCCCCGTCTTGTCCCCTCGCGGTCACCACCGCGCTGCGAGGTCAGCCCCGAAACGCCCCAGCGCTCCCCGACCCGCCACGCTGGCAGCAACATGGGGAGGGAGAGGCTGGGAAGCRTCCCGGGCAGCATCGCACCCGCTGGGAGACGGGGGCAGAGCGGGGTCCCAGGGCCAGACCCGGCCACGTGGGGCCTCCCACTCCTTCCTCATCCTCACCGGCAAACACGGCCCCGCCGTGCGCCCGGCCCCCAGCCCAGCTCCACGGGACCTTCGCTGGCCGCTCTGCTAAGTGGGTGACAGTGGCTCGGGGTGTCCCCTGCTCACACGGCTGGTCCAGGCTGCAAGGAAGGAATCAAGCTGGGGCTCAGGGAGCAAGGAGAGGGGAGGCAACCTGGAGCAGAGAGCAGTGGGGGAGCTGAGGCCGAAAGGAAGCAGGATCCCAGGGTGCCCTCCAAGCAGGGAGCACTAGGAGGACGCCACAGAGGACGGTGGGGGGACAGAGGCGGCAGGACCCGGTAGGTGCCACAAGCTCGGCTTTGGGCAGGGGCAGAGCGTGCAGGGGAGCAGGGAAGGGCCAGGGCTGCCGCTTGTCCTTGTCCCCGTGCACGGGGGTCCCGCAGAGCCCCGCGGCGGGGGCTGTGCCCAGTGGGGGCCCGGAGCGGCCGCCCGGGCCCGCTCCCCTTGCAGCGCGGAGCCCTCGCGGCCCCGGCGCCCCGCAGCGCGCAG